>NC_053425.1:35887301-36259519 GCF_007990345.1 Gossypium hirsutum | reverse complement strand
ATGAACTACTGAACTCGAGATGCAACATCTCAACATATCCTCAAGTATCTGAATTACCCGCTCAGATTGACCATCGGTTTGGGGGTGAAAAGCAGTGCTAAAATGCAGCTTGGTACCCAAAGCTTCTTGCAATTTCCTCCAAAATCGCGAGGTGAATCTCGGATCTCTATCCGAGACGATAGAAATAGGTACCCCGTGTAATCTCACAATCTGAGAAACATACAATTCGGCTAGTTTATCCAATGAAAAATCCGTACGCACGGGGATAAAGTGAGCTGACTTAGTCAGTCTATCAACAACAACCCAAATCGCATCCTTCTTACTTGCTGACAATGGCAGTCCGGACACAAAGTCCATTGTGACTCGATCCCATTTCCACTCGGGTATCATGATCGGCTGAAGTAATCCTGAAGGCACTTGATGTTCCGCTTTCACTTGTTGACATATTAAACATCTCGAAACAAAGTCGGAGATGTCTCGTTTCATACCATGCCACCAAAACCAACGTTTCAAATCGTTGTACATTTTCGTACTCCCCGGGTGAATTGACATTCGGCTACAATGGGCTTCGTTCAGAATCATCGAAATGAGTTCCGAATTCCTTGTAACACACAAACGACTTCTGAACCTCAAACAATCATTATCATCAATTTGAAACTCCGATTCCTTGTTTGGAACACACTCAGCCCGTTTTGCAACCAATTCATCATCAACTTTCTGGGCTTCACGAATTTGATGAATCAATAATGGTTTGGATTTTAATTCAGCTACTAACACATTGTCGGGTAGAACAGACAAGTGCACATTCATCGCTCGTAAAGCAAACAATGATTTCCGGCTTAAGGCGTCCGCAACCACATTAGCCTTTCCCGGGTGGTAATCAATGACAAGCTCGTAATCTTTCAACAACTCAAGCCAACGTCTTTGTCGCAGATTTAAGTCTCTTTGAGTCATCAAATATTTGAGACTTTTGTGATCCGAAAACACATGGCACTTTTCACCAAATAAGTAATGCCGCCATATTTTTAAAGCAAATACGATGGCAGCTAGTTCAAGATCATGGGTCGGATAATTTTTCTCATGTGGCTTTAATTGTCTCGACGCATAGGCCACCACTCGACCTTCTTGCATCAATACGCAACCCAACCCAAGTAGGGATGCGTCACTATAAATGACAAACTCTTTGCCTGATTCGGGTTGCACTAAAATTGGAGCTTCAGTCAAATAAGTTTTCAGTTGATCGAAACTTTTCTGACATTTCTCCGTCCATTCGAACTTAACATCCTTTTGAAGTAGCTTTGTCATTGGTGTGGCTATCATCGAGAAACCTTTTACAAATCGTCGGTAATAACCGGCGAGCCCCAGGAAGCTCCGAACTTCGGTAATATTTCTTGGAGGTTTCCAGTTAAGTATGGCTAAAATTTTGTTCGGGTCAACTCGAATACCCGATGCGGATACCACGTGACCCAAGAAGCTAACCTCTCTTAACCAGAACTCACACTTACTGAACTTAGCATAAAACTGCTTATCCCGTAAAATTTGCAACACTAGTCTCAGGTGCTCAGCATGTTCGGTCTCATCTCTTGAATAGACCAAGATGTCATCAATGAACACAACTACGAACCGATCCAAATATGGTCTGAAGATCCGATTCATCAAATCCATAAATACCGCAGGGGCATTAGTGAGCCCAAACGGCATCACTAAGAATTCGTAGTGACCATATCTCGTTCTGAAGGCAGTTTTGGGTATATCCGAATCTCGAATTCGCAACTGATAATAGCCTGATCTCAAATCTATTTTTGAGAACACTGAGGCTCCCTTCAGTTGGTCGAACAAATCATCGATACGCGGTAACGGATATTTGTTCTTTATCGTCACTTTATTCAGTTGACGATAGTCAATGCACAACCTCATGGTTCCGTCCTTCTTTTTCACGAACAATACTGGTGCACCCCAAGGTGAGAAACTTGGTCGAGCAAAACCTCTATCCGTCAATTCTTGCAACTGAGCTTTCAACTCTTTTAACTCGGTTGGTGCCATACGATACGGAGCCATCGAAATCGGCGTAGTCCCAGGTACAAGCTCAATACCAAACTCTATCTCCTGAACAGGTGGTAAACCCGGTAATTCTTCAAGAAAAACATCCGGGTATTCACAAACCACCGGCACAGATTCGGGTTTCTTTTCTAATTCTTTGTCATCAAGTACATACGCAAGGTATGCTTCGCACCCTTTTCTTACATATTTCTGGGCCAACATTGAGGATATTACAGCTGGCAACCCATCCAAGTCCGTAGACTCAACTCGGATTACTTCGTTATTTGCGCACCTCAATTCAATAGTCTTGCTTTTGCAATTCACAACCGCATCATGCACGGTTAACCAATCCAACCCGAGAATAACATCAAATTCATTAAACGGCAAAAGCATCAAGTCTGCCGGAAAACAGGAACCTCGAATTACTAGGGGACATTTCTTACACACTTTGTCGACAAGCACGTAACGACCCAAGGGATTTGACACCCGAATTACGAACTCAGTAGACTCAATAGGTAAAGTCTTACTGGATGCTAAGGTTTCACATATGTAAGAATGAGTAGAACCGGGGTCAATCAAAGCAATTACATTAGTATCAAAGAGAGTAAAAGTACCGGTAATAACATCAGGCGAGGAAACATCCTCGCGGGCACGTATAGCATAAGCTCTAGCAGGCGCACGAGCCTCGGATCTGGTCGTAGCATCTCTAGATCCTCTCTGACCATCACCAGCATTGCTCGTATTTCCAGATGGTCTACCTCGAGCAGTGGTAGCACCCGGTTTCCCACTCTGATTTACATTCTGTTCAGACAACCTCGGGCAATCTTTAATGAAGTGGTCAACTGATCTGCACTTGTAACAAGAGCGGTCAGGGAATCTACAACTCCCCGAATGCCATTTACCGCAATATCGACATTTCGTTCTGTCTCGACGTTCATTCCCAACACTGGCGACCGAAGTGCCTCGTGTACCCACAGGGGGTCGATCACGATCTCGTCTAAAAAGGCCCAAAGTGCCTCTCGACCGGCCCACATCATCTCGAAATTTCTTCGATGCCTGTTGAAGAGACTTTCCCGAAGATCTTTTACGAAACTCTCCAGTTCCCACATCAACTTTTTGTTTTTCTTTTCTAGGCTCTTCGGCTTTACAAGCTCGCTCGACAAGTACTACGAACTCTCGTATTTCAAGAATGCCAACGAACATTTTTATATCTTCATTCAGCCCATCCTCGAAGCGTCTACACATGATAGCCTCGGACGAAACACATTCCCGAGCGTATCTACTAAGTCTAACAAATTTTCGCTCGTAATCAGTAACTGACATAGAACCTTGCTTAATCTCAAGAAATTCCTTCCGTTTTTGATCAACAAATCTCTGACTGATATACTTTTTCCGAAACTCAGTTTGGAAAAACTCCCAAGTTACTTACTCTCGGGGCACAACAGAAGTCAGAGTACTCCACCAATAGTAGGCAGAATCGCGTAGCAAGAAGATAGTACACTTTAGGCATTCATCGGGTGTACAAGATAGCTCATCGAGTACCCGGATAGTGTTGTCCAACCAAAATTCAGCTTGCTCGGCATCATCGCTGTCCGTAGCTTTAAATTCAGTAGCCCTATGTTTTCGGATTCTGTCAATTGGGGGCTTATTTGACCTTATTTGGTCAGTTTCCGGAGGGATTGTAGGTGCGGGGGTGGTATTTGTCAGGAATGGAGGTTGTGGAACAGCCGTATTAGTTCGAATGTATTGGTTGAACCAATCATTCCTCACGCTATAGAAAGCTTGTCTAGCTTCATCATTCGGGTTACTAGCATTAGGTTGAGAGTCCGCCGGCGCTGTCCCTTGTGCGGGAGCAGGCGCTACACTCTCAAGATCATCAGCTACCGCTCGGTCGGGATCGGGATCCATTACTATAAATAAACACATTTGCAAATGTCAGAAATCACCACACTATCAAATAATCACATAAAATGGCATGTATAGCTAGACCCAACGCATTACGGTAGTCCTAGAATCGACTAAACCGTAGCTCTGATACCAATCAAATGTAACACCCCGGACCTGAGACCGTCACCAGAGTCGAACACGAGGTGTTAACAGACTTTAAAAAAATTTCCCAGACACTGCCAATCTGCGTACTAGTCGCTTTAAAAATCATATCTTGAGTTCAGAAACTCGGAATCCAGTTCCGTAAATTTTCCCTGAAACTAGACTCATATGCCCATCTATATATTTTTTTCTAGAATTTTTGGTTGGGCCAATTAGTACATTTTATTAGTCAAAGTCTCCCATGTTACAGGGATCGACTACACTGACCTTTGCGCATTACGACTTGGATATTTCCCTGTACAGGGCTTCAATACTGATGCCGTTTGTTTCTATAGAAACTAGACTCAGAGAGGAATCTATAAATATATGTCTTGACTCCTAATTGTCTCTGGTTAATTTATAATTAATTTCCAAAGCCGGAACAGGAAATCCAGAAACCGTTCTGGCCCTGTCTGACAAGAACCTGAATATCTCTTAACATACTGTCTGTATGATTGTTTCGTTACTTTCCTATGAAAATAGATTCATCAAGGTTCGTTTACATAATTTATTCACTATTTAATTCCATTCCTACTACTTTTAGTGATTTTCCAAATCTACATCACTGCTGCTGTCAGCATCTGCCTTTAAGGTAGACTTTACCTATTTCATAGTTTCCATGATTCAACTAGCCCTTTTTGCATAAATAGCACAATTTATGATAGTGATTAACCATTCCCATGGCCAATCCTTGTCAAGCATATCCATACCAAATGATTATAACATTATACTCAAACATATATAAGCCATTTTCGCATGGCTATCCAAAATTATACAAGTCCAAAGGGTCCATGACCCACAACAAATGGGTAGTCCTATACATGCCATTTCGAAGTTCAACCAAAATTGTACCAAAAGGGGGGGACTTTGATAGTGTGGGCGACTTCGACTTCAAAATCCCGAGTCCGATAGCTGGAGAACTAAAATCTATAAAACAGAGGATCAAAGAAACGGAGTAAGCAATTTATGCTTAGTAAGTTTTGAGCAAGGAATTCCAGCACAGCAAAAGTATAGCATTCATATAGCTAAACGGATAATTTCATATGCACAAATTTTCGATATCATACTTGCTTCACATTACCAACCCTTATGTACATACACAAAAGATCAACTTAGCCAAAGGCCGGTAGCTCGTTTATCAACTGAGCGAATACTTATTTGTAAGGGCTCAACTAAATTCAAGCACATACGAAACATACTCAATGTTGGGATGTTTCTAGAGTATTTACTGAAATTTTTACAGCAAGATCATTCATTCCCAAATCACGTACCTTCAGAATTTAACCGGATATAGCTACTCGTTCAAATGCCTTCGGGACATAGCCCGGTTATAGTAACTCGCACAATTGCCTTCCGGACTTAACCCGGATTTAGTAACCCTCACAAATGCCTTCGGGCTTAGCCCGGAATTAGTATCTCGCACAAATGCCTTCGGATCTTAGTCCAGATATGGTCACTTAGCACAAAGCCTTCGGGACTTAGCCCGGACATCATTCAAATAACCATGCACATTTAACAGTAAATCATGGCACATTCGTATTTCATTTTCGTTAATAAAACTCAAACACAAGACACTTATCATTCTTGCAATTTTGGCTCAATAGCCACACACAAAGAGCATGATTTTGATTTGCTTAAAACATGATCTAATCAAATCATAATTTAAGCTCTTTTACTCAAGAACTTACCTCGGGTGTTGTCGAACGATTCCTATAGCTATTCGACCACTTTTTCCTTCCCTTTATCGGATTTAGTTCCCCTTTGCTCTTGAGCTTAATTAAACAAATAAATTGATTTAATCATTTGAGCCTCGAAAAGAGGAACACAAGGCACTTAGCCTATATTTATACATTAGACATTAAAGTCACATATGTACGGAATCATGAATCAAACTCAACATTTTAGCTAATTTTTCCCCCTTGGCCGAATTTTCTAAGCCAAGACAAAAGCATCAATATGCTTGCCTCTAACCGAATACATGCAACACCAATCTCCTTCCTATGGCCGAATATGCATGTCTATGTTGGGGCCGATTTCAACACTTAATACATTCTACAAGTATGGTCACTTGTATTGACTAAACACCCTTTTGTTTCAAGTTCAAAACTTGGCTAATACACACATATATACACTAGTAAAGCATCCTCTCCCTTTCCATCAATTTAACACATGCATTACTCATTAATATACAAAAATTATATTCGGCCTTAGCACACAACTTGCTAGCCGATTCTTCTCCATCTAGCAACCAATGCACATATGTGCTCACTCAAAAATGCTAAAAAGAAGATTCAAGAATCATCAATCCACCATCACATGCATCATTAACAAGCTTCATATTTAGCATGCAATGGCATTAACACAAAATCTACCTAGGCCGAATATCATCACCAGGACATAGCAAAGATTTGAACCATGGGCTAATTAGAACTCAAGCTAGCAACTAAAAACATGCATGAATCTCATGGCACAACCTCAAACATACCTTGATCTAGATACAAGTATGGCCAAACCTCCTCCTAATCCTCTTCCAAACCAAACATGAAGCAAGAACTCCTTCCTCCTTCCTTAGAATTTTCGGCCAAATGAAGATGAAAAAGGATGAACAAAATTTTCTCTTTTCTTTTCTTTAACTCACGGCAATGGGGGGGAAACAACCACACATTTTTTTTTGTTTTCATCATATTCCCTTTCATTATTTTATGCCCATGCTCCTTATTTTATTTTTTTCCACCCATGATACACCAACACAACATGTCTATGACATGTCTTGCCCATCACACTTGGTCTACCATGCTTGTCATGGCCGGCCACTACTAATTAGGGGGGAAATTTGACATGCAAGTCCCCCCTTTTTATTTCATGTACTAATAGGTCCTTATGCTTCGACCTATCACATTTCAAAAATGTCGCACATAAGTCCTATTGACTAAATTCACATGCAATCGACTAAATCGAAGCTTGAAATTTTCACACATTCATAATTACATATTCTAGACAATAAATATCACATTCAAACATTTCGGTGACTCGGTTTAGCGGTCCCAAAACCACTTCCCGACTAGGGTCAATTTTGGGCTGTCACAAGATATGTATATGTGGTAAAGCCGAATGGCTAATGCGAAATATATATATATGAGATATGTATATGTGGTAAAGCTGAATGGTTAATGTGAAATATATATATATGAGATATGTATATGTGGTAAAGCCAAATGGCTAATGTGAAATATGTATGAGATATGCATATGTGGTAAAGCCGAATGGCTAATGTGATATATATATGAGATATGTATATGTGGTAAAGCCGAGTGGCTAATGTGAAATATGTATGAGATATGCATATATGGTAAAGCCGAATGGCTAATGTGAAATATGTATGAGATATGTATATGTGGTAAAGCCGAATAGCTAATGTGAAATATGTATGAGATATGTATATGTGGTAAAGCCGAATGGCTAATGCGAAATATATATATATATATGAGATATGTATATGTGGTAAAGCTGAATGGTTAATGTGAAATATATATATATGAGATATGTGTATGTGGTAAAGTCGAATGGCTAATGTGAAATATGTATGAGATATGCATATGTGGTAAAGCCGAATGGCTAATGTGATATATATATATGAGATATGCATATGTGGTAAAGCCGAATGGCTAATGTGAAATATGTATGAGATATGTATATGTGGTAAAGCCGAATGGCTAATGTGAAATATGTATGAGATATGTATATGTGGTAAAGCCGAATGGCTAATGCGAAATATATATATATGAGATATGTATAAGTGGTAAAGCTGAATGGTTAATGTGAAATATATATATATGAGATATGTATATGTGGTAAAGCCGAATGGCTAATGTGAAATATGTATGAGATATGCATATGTGGGAAAGCCGAATGGTCAATGTGAAATATATATATGAGATATGTATATGTGGTAAAGCCGAATGGCTAGTGTGAAATATGTATGAGATATGTATATGTGGTAAAGCCGAATGGCTAATGTGAAATATGTAGGCGATGTGTGTATATTGTGGCCGAATGACCAAATATGAAAGGTGTGTATTATTAGATATTTGATGAGGCAAATGAATTACAAATATGACAGTCGATGTGAATGTTGTAACATGTGATTAAATGTACATGAAACTTGGAAATATATTCCGGGTAAGACCCGATGACTACGTGTGGAGATTATGTCCGGGTAAGACCCGATGACTACGTTTAGAGATTTTGTCCGGGTAAGACCCGATAACTTCGTGTGGAGATTTCATCTGAGCTAAAGGTCTCGCCGATAATCCGAGTAGAGGTTAAAGCTATAAGACTTCGTAATAAGAATTGCTTATAAATATATTCAATGCGAAAGGTTAAACAGGTATGTACTCCAAGTTTATATGTGAGCTTGAATTGAACTAAATCATAAGGTAGTTATGTGATGCATACGAGAGCAATCTATGAGACTATTCCTATGATTATGTGACATCAGATCAGTGTGAGAGGTTATGTGAAATTATACAATATATCTATGTCACATGAGCTCACTTTTATGTGAAAGTTTATCTGCCTATTGCATACGATGAGATGTGTATATTCGGTAAAGGGATGGTATGCCCGAAGGAAGAGTGAAATAAAAATACGAACAACTATGTTATAATTTGATTGTTATCTGTCGACACTGCTTAAAACTTACTAAGCATTGTAATGCTTACTCCATTTACTTTGTTTTCTCTGTTTTATAGATCTTATTTCGAAGCTACAGGCTCGGGGTTCGTCAGCAACTAGTCACACTATCACTATCCACTGCTTGTTACTGTTATGTTTAGAATTATTTTATGGCATGTATAGAATAGACCAGTGGCCGAAGAATATTTTGGTTAATGTATATAAGCCATGCGAAAATGGCATCTTTTGAATGTGTACTTATAGAAGTTTAAATTGTATCCCTGACTGTCTTTAGTACTTATCTAAAGGAATGTTCAAAAAAAAAAAATTTTACTGTTCTGATATGAGTTTCAAGTCCGATAATGCCCCTTTACCTATTCCGACGACGGATACGGGATTGGGGTGTTACAGTATGTATGCCCTGTTTCAACATGTCCTAGACACACGGGCGTGTCTAATGCTGTGTGAGGCACACGGTCTACTCACACAGGCGTGTGACCTTTATAACTTTGAAAAATGTTTAAGTTTCAAAAATTTTTGTATGCATTTGGTTTAGTCCCGACCCCTTTCTAAAGCCAGTTTATGGTCTCATTGACCTAAGAAAGGGATTTAATGTTGATGTTTGACTATGATATGATGATGTATGACTTTTGATTGTAAAATGATTGTGAAATGTTCCGATATGTTCGGTAATGCCTCTGAACCCTAGGCCGATGATGGATACGGGTTAGGGGTGTTACATTTGGTTGGTATCAGAGCTATGGTTTAGTCAGTTCTAGGAAAACTTAACTAATGTGAGTTTAGCTATACATGCCACATTTAACTTGGGATAGTGTGATATCTCCTAACTCTGATGAAAATTATTTTGATGAGACAGATAAGTTTTCCAATCGAGCTAATTTTGATAATACGGAATGTGAACTCAAATGTTTGAATGGAAATGTGTTGATTATGAATTGAAACTTATAAAAGTATGGATCAAAGAGTATGACATATTGTTATTGATAAATGTTATAATTATATGAGCATATGGGTTATGATATTTGAGTTATGATTGCTAACTAAAATGTTTTGATTGTGAATTAGTGATTTGAGTTGATATATGAACTATGTATTCAGAACAAAAGTGATTAAAAGAAAATGTTTATTAAATGTTCTAAGAGTGTGAAATGAGAAATGAGTTGACTAGTTGTGATAGTATATGTTAAGTGTATGTATGAGAGAGTTAAACTTAAGGCTTTATTACCGTCACCCCTTTATCAGTAAAATGTTACTATGTAATTTGTAAGATTTTGGGTTGAATAAGCTTATGAATGTGGAGTTACAGAGATTTGTGTATGAAAGATTACTAATGTATTTAGAAAAGAGAATGAAACAACAAATGAAGATAGTACTAAAGGAGATACTGAAAAGTCTTGAAGACTATTCAAATTATGCAAAGTCACTGTTATAGAAGAAATTAAATCCGATTAAATTATCTATTCAGGTATGTTATCTGAAGAAAATATTAGCTAAAAGTTTTTCCTGAATTAACTTCAGTTAGTGACGGGATAATGTAAAATTTCTGATGATAGAATTAGACAGTTGAATAATGATTGAATTGTATTGATGGCTGAGTAGAATGCTTATAGTTGGGCAATTACTATGATTTCTTCTGGGCATTCTATGTGTACATTTATCTCCATAAATATATGTGACTGTTTAATTTCAGAAGGAATCCTTATTGTATAAGAACAATAGCTAAACATACTAATAGACGAAAGTATCATTGGTCTGTTTCAGTTATGTTCGACATTGCTTTGTCTTTCTCTGGTATTTAGTCCATTGTGTCGATATGAAAATCGACGGTAAAATCTGTATAATGCTAATACTTTGTTTCTACTGGCCATTGTTTTGTTGAAAATACGTGAAGATTATATTGCTTCTGTTACTGTGGATTCCAGTATTTATGAGTGATATTGTTCTTTCTGGATGTTTTCTGGGATATCATCGGGGTTGATATCATTTCTTTTTATAAGTTGTAGTTTTTTGATATTCTGTATAGCTTCAGATGTTGAAAATTTCGCTATTCTAGTTTTCTTAAGATTTTATGTGATTATCTATAAGAGATATCTATGTGATGGGAATGGCTATATCTATTATAATCGTAATTTCTGTTCTGAAATTTGGCAAGTACTGTAGTACCGTTATCAGAGTTATAAAAGTTGTGCTTGTGCATTGGGTGCTGTTCAAATCATATTTGATTTTATTGTGGGTTCAAATGCTTCATTAACAGCGGGATATTATCTATTATTATGGGTAAGATGTCAGTCTTATTATGACATTATGATTTCTATTTGATGATTGTGGCATCTATCTAATGATATGTCTGGGTTATCCTTTTTAACGAGAGGAAAATATTTCTTCAAAAAGGCCTATTCAGTAGTTTAATCTGATCTGAAATTATTTGACTGAAAAGTTAATTGGGTTATATGTTTTTGAATCTATCCATCGGATTGGAAATAAACTTTGAACGCACAAGTGTAAATTGAAGGATAGTCTGGAGGAAGAATTCGTATTCTTGAATACTTGAATAGAATTATATCTATCGAAATAATTCTGTATGAGAAATATTGTGGTAAACTAAAATTAGTTCGATTGTTGAAGTTTTCCTTTTTGCACGGAGATATTGTCAACCGAAACATCAATACTGGTTCAGTCTAATTTGAAGAAAAAGTTTATGATCTTCAGTCATTCGTCAATGAACGATTTGAAGTGTGTTCTAATAATAGAGTGTACAGAGATATCATGTCATTTCATACAGTTAAAGCTGTATGAAAAGAGTTGTGTGACATATTTGATGATTACAAGAGTTTAAAATGTTTGACGTTGTAGAACAAGATCTGAACTTGGCACAGCAAAGCTAGCTCGAATTGTCGAACAACTTTTGATTCTGTAAGTAAATATTATTATTCGAGGGAAAGGATTATAGTTTCGAATGATCTGAATAAGAAACTTTTGTGTGCTTTATGAGCGATGAATACGTGATTGATCTTATCAGAGGATGATTATATGTTAGCTAGATTAGAAGTTAAATTGATGCTTACTAAGTGAATTCGTGAAACTTAGAAATGTGTTATCAAATTATAAGTTAAAAAGGGGTTCAACATAAATTGATTTCTGATTCAAAACTTCAAATGTGAAATTGATGATTGCTTATTGCTTTGAAATAGAGTTTGTATACCTAGAAGCTCTGAGATAGTATAACCATCGTTGCAAGAGGCTCACAGTGTCAGTTAGACTATTCATAAAGGGGTAAGAAGATGCAATTTAATCTGAGAAAACAGTATTGATAAATGAGTATAAAACGTAATATTTTTGACCTCGCGTTAAATGTCTGAGCTATCAACAATTAAAGTTAATTATTAAGCGTCTTCAGGACTATTTCAGCATGTTTTGATATCTGAATAATGGTGAAATAAAATTTTGATAAATTTTGTATCGGCATTATCTCTTATCATTGGAAAAGATAGATGTTATCCGAATTATTGTTAACTGTCTGAATAAGTCTTCATGTATGCATAGATTTCTCTTTTGATAAATCAGCTGAGTTATTCGTTTCAAAGACTTCTAGTTTGTACATGGTGCCAGTCATCATTATTTCAGATTCAAATCTAAAATTTATCTAGTAATTCTGGAAGAAACTACAGTAAACTGTGAGTACGAGGTTGTTTTGAAAATTCTCGAAATATTTATTTGTCACTGTGTTTTAGAATTTGAAAGCAACTAAGAAAGACTATTGTTGTTTGATAACCTATCATGTGATTATAAAAATGACATTGTTTGAGGTATCGTATGGTTGCAATTACCGAACTCTGTTGTTTCGAGACAGAGTTTTGTGAGAAAAAGGATTCATGGGTTTTAATTCATCAAAGAAGATTGAGCAGAAAATGAAAGTAAATCAGTACAGTTATAAATAATTTCAGCTTGATATGATGTATAGCGGAAGACATATCAGAACCTTAGTTGTGAGATTAAATAGATATGAAATTTGAAGCCATGTATGAATTTGAAATGTACTATGTGGAAACTAATTCTTAATCTACTTTTTGGTAAGATTTTTAGGGACAAAAATCCCTAAGATGGGAGAGTAGTAATATCCCGGTTTAAACCCTAGTTGGAACAGTTGTTTTGGGATCACAAATCTGAGTCAGAAAAATATTTTAATATTATATTCCATGCTTAAAGTATGTGAATTGATATGTATGAAATTTTCGTATGAAAATTTTATGGTTTGAGTGCCGATTTGCAAAAAAAAGGACTTAATCTCGTAAAATGTAAAAGTGACTTGCTAATTGTTAAAGTGCTATATTGCTATGGCTTTTATTATGTGGGGCCTTATGTTGTAATTTAGCCATTGAACATAAGCATGGACAGTTATAAACATTGATTATAAAGTTTTCATATTAATTTATAAAGGTTAAAAAGGTAAATTATGAATAATATGTATTATAATAAAACATAAATCAAAATGGCCATGCATTTGTTCATTATTTTGATCGAAATTAGTAAAGAATAAGAAAGAAAAGAAGCAAGCTAGGTTCGGCCATTGCTATCTTAGATTAAGGTATGTTAATTGATTGGTTTTTTTTATAATTTTTACGTTTTTGAGATCGTTGCTTCGTGTTTTATCAAGCCCATGCCACAATTTCAGGATTTGATGATGATTTTGAGCTATGCCATTGTTGATTTTGTGAGTTTTGAATTGTTAATTGATGAAATATGGAAGCTTGATGATAGATAAATATGTTTTGTATTTGAATTTTTGATGAATTTGACTAATTTGGGCTAAATTGTGAATTTTCTTAATTGAGGGGTCAAAACGTGAAATAAATGAAAGAAATGGGCTGCTAGGGACCTCAGTGTAATTCAGCCAAGCATGGGTATGGTCAAATTTTGAATATTTTTATGTTTTGTGAAATAGCAACTAAATTGCAAAAAATGTGAAATGTCAAGGGCAAAAGTGTAATTAGGCCATTTATGTGATTTTAGATGAATTTGATTTAATATATGATTAAATAAGTTTAATATGTATGACCACGTCTGGAATGTTGGCATCAATTTGTGATTTACGTGTAAAACCATGTCTGGAACATTGGTATCATATATGATTTCGTGTAAGACCCTGTTTGGGATAGTGGCATCGATATTTGATTACATGTAAGACCACGTCTGGGATATTGGCATTGTACGAGCTTATGTGCTATCCGAGTATCCTTATTGATTTCGAATGACTCAAAGGGCATTCCAAGAAATGAATAACCATGTGAAATTATATCCGATTCAGGTATGTGCGATTTGTTATGAAATTCAAAAACGAAAGGTGAGTATGTATCATTTGACCATATGTGAAATATATGACAACGAATGATATGAATGTATATAAATGAATGATGTGTTATATATGCTCATTATATGAAATTATGGTTCTATATTTCGGATGTAAGATTTTATGAAATATGAAACATGACTTTGATGTATGATTTCTTGGTTCGAAAACTTGAATAGATAATGAAATTAAAATGGTTGAGTTGGCTATATGGTTCATATATGTAAATTTGGTTTATGTGAATGAGGGAATTACGGATGTTCGAGTTTGGAAGTGTTTATAAAGAAGTTGATATAATTTTATGTATGATTTGTAATTAATGACTATGATTTGGTTGGCAATGTAATGAATATGTGCAAGCTTGATTTATATGATTGAGATTTGTTAAATTCGGATTAATGATATTCGTTTATAAATATCATTGAAATGATTTATTTGCTTATGTCTTACTAAGCTTTCAAAGCTTACTCTGTGTGTTTTTCCTATGTCTATAAAGTTTCAGAGACTTGCTTGGGTTGGAAGTTGTAGGAGACGTCATCATACTATCCGGTTATCGCTTCGGTAAATAAAAGTTTTGAGTTTTGGTAATGTGGCATGTATAGGCTAGTTTTGAGATGGTTCATTCTGATTTGTGTATTTATATAGTCATACAAAAATGGCTTAATCATGATACTAATATTGTGTATATTTGGTTATGTATTGAGCTCATTTTGGGAAGTATGATTCATGGGTCATATGTATGGTGTAATTGGTTATATGATTAGCTTTAGCATTGAGGTGTAATATTGGATGTATTTTCGACTTATGGTTCATATTCCTATATGTAAAATGATGAGTATAACATTGATGATGCATTAGTTATTTGAATATGGTTTGAAACGGCAAATAATGTGATATGTTTAGAGATATATATATGTATATGACCAAGTGAAATGGTCATTTTGGTATGTTCATAGTGGGGAATTTGGTAATGTTTAGCATGTGATTTTAATATACTTTGATATAAAGAATGAGCATGAAGTTGGTTGATGATATTATGGATTGATTGATACATGTTTGGAGTTGAATTTGGCTGAAAATGTTGCATATATGATGCTTGATTTTGGAATTGCAGGGATGACCCAAATAGGTGGCATATTGGCCTTGTAAATGGCCTATTTTTGCCCACACGGGCCTGTGTCTTTCCATGTTGCTCGAGGGCCATTTTGAAATGAGCCTGGGTAGATCACATGGTCGCGTACACACGAGCATGTGCCAGGTCGTGTGGCCAAGTAAGTTTCGACCATGGGATAGAGACACAGGTGTGTCTTGTTGCCTTTGGATAAGTCAGTATGTATGCCCTGTTTCACCATTGCCTAGACACACGGGCATGTCTAATGCCGTGTGAAGCACACGATTTGCTCACACGGGCATGTGACCTTTATAACTTTGAAAAATGTTTAAGTTTCAAAAAATTTTGTATGGATTCAATTTACTCCCGACCCCTTTCTAAAGCATGTTTATGGTCTCATTGACTTAAGAAAGGGACTTAATGTTGATGTTTGACTATAATATGATGATGCATGACTTTTGATTGTGAAATTGTTGCGAAATGTTCGAATATGTCCAATAATGCCTCTTAACCCTAGTCCGACGATGGATACGGGTTAAAGGTGTTAAATCATTAGGTTAATATATTGGCTTCGGGCCATGATATCGACACTTTGGGTGCGAATAATACCTTGCTTTTGTTATGCCATGGTATAGGAATTCAAAGAGGAGTTACCTTTATTTGGCTATGGGCCATGGTATAGGTACTCAAGGATAAGTTACCTTGATTTAGTTACGGGCCATGGTATAGGTACTTATCAAGAGAGATCTTGAGTACTTCTATTCCAAATGGTTCAATAGGTAAAAGAGTGATGTATTTGAGAAAGAGGTTAGTAAGAGGCGATACAGGTACGTACGAAACCTATTCGAGTATTACATTGAGAAAGTTTAATGAGATGGTATTTGATCATGTTTTGAGACATGATAAAGGTTTGTGGTTAATGTGATTTTTATTTGATAATGTTAAAATAGTTGAATTACATTTATTTGATGAATTGAATTAATCACTTACGAACTATAACGCACCAAAATCTTAGTATTTATGTTTGTATGGTTGTGACACACAATTGTAATGGTTAAGTATTCTGGGAAGTGTCTGAGAAGTCTTGGGTTCAAGCCTTGGCTTATGCAAAAATTTTGTTTTTGCATGAATAAACCCTTGGCTCTAGATAGTAGGCTCTTAAATAAAAGCGGGTAAAACAAGACAAAAAAAGGTCGGCTCGTCTAGGGGATAAGTGGCTTGTTACCTATGTCTGAGATCTAAGGTTCGAGTCTTGGATTTCACATTGGATTTTATTTTGCTGTGAGTAGGTAGGAGTGTTCCAGGCTGGCCGAAACTCTAAGGAGTTTGAAAGGGGTTCGAATTGGTTAAAAGAGAGATTAGAGGAGAGATTTGGGGAGAGATTTGAGGAGTGGATCAAGGAGTAGGGGAGTGGTGGTGCCGAAGTGGGATTCTCCTCAACCATTCGGTTTGTTGTGGCATCCCTAGCCATTCGGTCATAGGACCTTGTGGCTCTTAGCGCCAAAATTGTTCTAGTTTGCTCTCTTTTTTTCAGTAGCTATTACCCCTTCTGCTACTTTTCAGTCTTTTGTTTGTTGCTTGTTTGATAGCCGAATTTTACTTGTGACCATTTGGGTACGTTTTCATGTTAGCTTACTTTAGTTTTGTTCTCCAATATCATGCTTTGGGTTGATCGACTTTCCTCTTTCCATCACTCTTCTTCTCTTCATTTTTTTTCCTTAGCTGAACCTTCATTCTTCCCCTCTCCCTATTGGCCATTGACATTCTCTTCTCCTTTTGTCTTTGGCCGAATACTCTTCTTCTTCCCCTTTATCAATTCTTTTGGGTTTTAACGGTTGTACCTTGGTACTGTTGCTGATTAGTTCCTCACTCCTTCTCCCTCATTATTCTTTCAGTTTTTAGCAGGCTTTTCTTTCACTGCTTAACTCGAATATCTTTTTTCCTTTGTTGCCAAATCCCCTTCTTTCTTTATTGCTTGTTGAATCACTTTCGGTTCCTAGAACCTTTTCAAGTAGTGAAGGGCTATTCACTAGTATTGAATCAGTCAAATCTCTCTCTGCATTCGATTAAAAGTAACTTGACCCTTATCTATCACGTGTTGAACTTTGGTGCATGGCTTGCATTTTAGAATGTTGGCCGATTGCCTGATTTCCCCTTATCTTTGGTTTTGTGTTTTCAATAAGGCAGTATATGTTGATTCAAGCCATACGTCTATGCAATCATCTTTAATTTATTTTGCTGGTAATGCAGTTACTCGACAAAGAGGGTGTAATCAACCTTCGTCAGCAGCTTAAGCAGGCTAAAGACACTCTTCAAGCAAGGCAGGTATCAAATATTATTTTGGGTTAAGTGCTAAAAAGAGGGTGATTAACCCTATCGTCAAACGATTAATTGAATGTATTGTATGAATGTAGGTTTGGTGCTCGTGGACTTTTAGTACTGTTCGCAAACAAGGTGTGTAATCACACTTCTATAATCATAACAAGAGAAAAGCCGAAATAGGTGACCGTCAACCCTACACGAGCATGCGCTCGCTCCTGTGATAATTCGAACACATAAACGTGGGCGTTTGATCGTAGAAGCCACTATGAGCGATTTCATGGGTTTAGGCTGCTTTGGGACGTGTTGGGCCGAAATGGGCTAGATGGGCCCCACACAGGTAAACTACACGGATGTATGGAGATTATTGGGCTACGCTGTGAAACTTACACGGCCAAGGCCTTTTTTGGGCTTAGTGGGCCCCACGGACATGTGGGCCTACGTGGGCCTTATGGGCCTTGGGCCCATTTTCACTGTTTGAGTTTAGGTTGCACGGGTCACTTGAGACGACTGTGGACCTACTGTTGGGTCGGTAAGCATACCTCGACCATAAAATTTATAAATGTTTGTTATGCTCCTATGAGGCAAAATGACAATTATGCCCTTATGAGATGTTTGACTGTATTGAGCATGCCATTTTATATATACTGCATACATGCATGATATTATGATATGTTGCATGAGGATGGGTTTTTATGATTGGAGGAAGTGTATTGTACTGGTAGTTCTGCTGCAATTTCTGTTTAATGCCACAACCAGTGCTATTTTTGCCGTGTAGGGATGGGTGGGATGATTTTATCCCCACATGGTGTGTAGAGCTGGATGGAGTGGTGTGTAAAGGCTGGCTGGGTAGGATTTCTGATTGCATATCTGTACTGTGACTACTACTGAATTGGGCTAAGGCCCACACTGATATTGCTACTGTAATGGGCTAAGGCCCTAACTGAAATTGAACTATTATTGAAATGGGCTTAGGCCCAGGCTGAAACTGCCTACTGTATGATTGTCTGTTGCTAAGGGTTTACACACTGAGTTTTTATAACCTCACCTTTTTTCTTTTCTGCGCAGGTAACGCTTAGGCGGATCGGTGCTGCGAAGGACTCGAAGGTGGCCACACAACTGCGTTTTCTTTCATTCTTAATTCTTAATTTTTAATTTATAAGTAATTTAATTTGGGTATTTGCTTTATAATAAGGCCCCTTTAAGTTCTTATTTTAATTTTGGATTTATTTACCTTGATTCATATCTGTTAGTGGTGGGCCGCGAATTTTTAAAAAGATAAATGCTTTTCCGAACACCACGATTACGCAACATATTTTAAAAGCTTCCGCAACAAACATTGTTTTAAAGTGAAATAGAAACCTAATATGATACACATTTTACTTAAATGACTTGAGTTTTAACAAAGAACAAGATATCCTAAATTTTCGATAAGATTACAAAGAGGTTATATATAGAACGGATTTTTTTCAACAAAATTATGTTTTTTCGAAAAACACGTCAGTGTGACATTGTAGATTTGGCCATAAAGTCTAGGCTGGGTTTGGGGTATTACATTTAGTAGTGTCAGAGCCAGGCTGCAAAACTCGGCTTTGGACTTGGGTTTCATTAAAACTTGAAATTTCAAAAAAGAACTATTTTAAATGATTTAAATATTTAGAAATGTTATATCGAATGTGTGGTACACCAAGTCTCTGACGCCGATTCTATAAGTCTTTTGAAACTACTGTTTGTTTAAATTGAAATACTGAGAATACTGTAGGCAATAGACTATACTAAAATACTCTATTTAGGGTTAACCTAAAACTGTAGTAAAGACTGCGATCTGTGAAAACTAAATTTACTAATAATATTTTCATAAGATATCCTGTAATAAACACTGGAACTGTAAACTGATGTATAAAATTTCTAATTAAGATAATACGCAAATCGATAATGAGCACCAGAAGTACTCGTGGAAGAGGCCGTGGAAGAGGCCGTGAAGGTGCTCGGGCTAGGTTTTTGTCATCGAGCTACATGCCTAATGTGGAAGCTTGAGAGGCACCGGCTTCACCTGTAACTGAGACTAGGTCTCACGATTGTGCGGCTGGGGATGATGCACTGTCTCGAGCTATGTTACGAATTCTGGAGAGGGTCGCTGGGCCCAATACTGGTACTGTGGGCTGGTGGGTCTGTTACGGAATGACTCCAGTCTAATGGGGCTGAGATTTTTAGGGATATTGCTGGAGTTACCCCTAATATGGCTGAATATTGGATTGAGGCCATGGAGAGGATAATGGATGACCTCGACTGCACCCTTGAGCAAAAACTAAAAGGTATGGTGTCACTGTTGCGAGATGAAGCTTATCAGTGGTAGCTTACAATTAAGGAGGGTACTTAGCTCGACCGGTTGACCTAGGAATTTTTCAAGACGGCTTTTCAGGGAAAATATGTGGGCACTAGTTATGTGGATCCCTGGAGGAGAGAGTTTCTAAATTTGACTCAAGGGGATAAATCAGTGGCCTAATATGAGGCTGAAT
Organism: Gossypium hirsutum; assembly: GCF_007990345.1. Taxonomy (NCBI): domain Eukaryota; kingdom Viridiplantae; phylum Streptophyta; class Magnoliopsida; order Malvales; family Malvaceae; genus Gossypium; species Gossypium hirsutum. The sequence goes on along the minus strand of NC_053425.1, from coordinate 36,239,400 downwards.
TTTTGCGACTTAGCCACTATGCGCGAGGCATGGTGGCGACTGAGTACGAGAGGTGCGTTCGGTTCGAGGATGGCCTCAAAGTTAGTCTTTGGATTTTGATAGCTCCACAGAGGGAGCGAGATTTTGCTGCTTTGGTGGATAAGGCGAAAATCACCGAAGATATGAAGCAAAAAAAATGCCAAGACCGTGAAAAGGAAAGGGGTAGGAGCAAGAGAGATTCGGAGCCTTCAGTTCATTTCTGAGGCCTAAGAAAAAGGCCAGAGTTACTGGGCCGGTCAGAATTGGGGCCCTTGTTGCTGCTACTGGACCGCAGCCCTATACTGATTGTTTTAGATGCCATCAGGGCAAGTACTAGAGAAGGGTTGGGGCATGTTTGAGGTACGGATCTTTGGAGCATCATATCAAAGATTGTCCACGGAGGCCAGAGCAGATGCAAGTTACTGGTATGGCTACTGCTCAGCCGTCGATAGGTGTTCAACAACCACCAAGAGGTCGTGGTCAGGCCAGAGGTGAAAATGGTATGGGCCATGGTTAGAGAGCACCAGGCAAAGGTGCTAGTCATACTGAGGCGAGGCAGCCAGCTCTGATATATGTGGCATGATGCCGAGAGGACAAAGACGCCCTAGATGTTATAATGGGTATGTTTTTTATTCATAATGTACCTTATACTGCACTAATTGATGTTGGATCTATGCATTCATATATAGCATGTACGATGTCTTAGACCTTGGGTTTAATGGTTGAAAGCACTACTAGTGAGGTTACTGTGTTGATTCCATTAGGGCAATCAGTGAGGGTAAATAAACTGTTCAGAGATGTATCTTTGGACGTTCAAAGAACTATCTTTCTGACAGATTTAATGGAACTCCCTTTTGGAGAATTCGACTTAATACTAGGTATGGACTGGCTGGTTAAGCACCAAGTGAATTTGGATTGTGCTGCTAGGCGGGTGGTACTAAAAACTGTGGAGGGTAATGAGGTAGTGGTAATTGGGGAGCGTTGGAATCATTTGTCAAATGTGATTTTTGCACAAACGGCCGATAAGTTGGTTCGTAAGGGTTGTAAGGCGTATCTAGCCTACATCGGTATTTTTGATTCTAAGGTTTCTTCTGTTATAGTTATCAGAACAGTTAAGGACTTTCTGGACGTGTTTCCCGGTGAGCTACTGGGGTTACCTCTAAACTGTGAAGTTGAGTTTAGGATTGAGCTCCTACCTGGTACAGCTCCGGTATCCATTGCCCCTTATAGAATGGCATCAAAGGAGCTTGTGGAGCTTAAAGCTCAGATACAAGAGTTACTGGATCCAGGGTTCATCCACCCTAGTGTGTCTCTATGAGGAGCACCGATTTTATTTGTGAAAAAGAAGGATGGATCCATGTGTATGTGCATCAATTACCGATAATTGAATACATTGACTATTAAGAACCAGTACCCTCTACTGAGGATAGACGATCTATTCAACCAGTTTTGAGGAGCTTTAGTTTTCTCTAAGATTGATCTTCGATCAGGGTACCATCAACTGAGGGTCAAGGAGACTGATGTTTATAAGACTGCATTTAGGACTCGTTATGGACATTACGAGTTCTTAGTGATGCCGTTTGGACTGACGAATGCACCAGTGGCTTTTATAGATTTGATGAACCGAGTGTTCCAACCCTATTTGGATCTGTTCGTAGTGGTGTTTATAGATGACATCCTGGTGTATTCGAGAACTGAAGACAACCATGATGCACATCTCCGAGTTGATCTGTAGGTTTTGAGGGAGAAACAACTGTATGCCAAATTCAGTAAATGCGAGTTCTGGTTATGAGAGGTAACATTTCTGGGCCATGTGGTATTTGTTGAAGGGATTAGGGTTGACTCTTGAAAAATTGAAGTTGTTCTGGATTGGAAGCCGCCTAAGACGGTATTTGAGATTCGAAGTTTTCTGGGTCTGGGAGGGTATTATAGACATTTCGTAGAGGGGTTTTCATTGATTGCTACACCTCTGACTAAGTTGTTGCGTAAAGGGGTGTTATTTGACTGGACTGATAACTAGCAAGAGAGTTTTGAGAAGCTTAAGAAAGTCCTGATTAAGGCCCCTGTCCTGATACAGCCAGAGTCTGGGAAAGAATTCACTATCTACATCAATGCATCACATGTTGGTTTGGCATGTGTGCTGATACAAGAGGGTAAGGTGGTGGCATATGCGTCTCGTCAACTTAAGACTCATGAGAAAAATTATTCGATGCATGACTTGGAGTTGGCCACAGTGGTATTTGCACTGAAAATTTGGAGGCATTACCGAAAATCATCCATAACCGAAAATCACCAAAGAAATAGCTTTTTGAGCTCTCATGTATTCGGCACCTTTGAAGCTTGATTAAGGTATGTTTTGAGCTCGATTTTTGATGATTTCTACGTTTTTATGATCGTTGCTTTGTATTCTAACTAGCTCATACCCTAATTTCTAAATTGGTTGATGAATTTTTGACTTGCCATTGATTATAGCTTGATGTTTTTGAATGTTAATGATGAAAAATGAATAATTGTTGATAGATTTTAATGTTCTGTAAAGTGATTTTTGACAAAAATGTCAAATAAGGATTAATTTATGAAATGTGTAAATTGAGGGGTTTAAATGTGAAATAAATGAAAATTTTAGACTGCTAGGGGTCCCTATGAAATTCTGCTAGTCTGTACTTGGATTGAATTATGTGAATTTTGTGTAATTATGAAATAGGGACTAAATTGTTAAAATGTGAAAGTTTAGGGGCTAAAGTGTAAAAATGCCTAATTTTATTTTTTTAACTAAATTGAATGAGTTGATGATTAAATGGGTTAATTTTGAATACATATAGATCAAGAAAGAAAGAATTTGGATTTAGATCGGGGGAAAAGCAAGGTTATTGAGTAACCGATCCGAATCATCAATTTCTTGTACGAGGTAAGTTCGTATGTGATAATTTCATTATAAATGTATGTTATATGCTTTGGTATTGCATAAAATGTGATTGTGAGATTACGAATAATGTTTGAATTGTAAATACGACTATATGGATGTGTTCGACGATGAAATAGACAAGAGAAACTTTTTGGTTGAACCTTAAGAATAGTTTAGGATGCTAGTGACATGTCATTTGGTTAATATATTGGCTTCAGGCCATGATATCGACACTTCGAGTACGAATAATACCTTGATTTGTCTATGGGCCATGGTATAGGTACTCCAAGATAAGGTACCTTGATTTGGCTATGGGCCATGGTATAGGAACTTATTGATTGGGATCTTGAGTATCCGACTTCTAGTCCAAATGGTTCAATGGGTAAAAGGGTGATGTATTTAAGAAAGAGGTTAGTACGATGTGGTACAGGTGCGTAAGGAACCTATTCGAGTATTACATTGAGAAAGTTTAATGAGATGATATTTTATCATCTTTTGAGACATGGTAAAGGTTTGTGGTTAATGTGATTTTGATTTGATAATGTGAAAATAGTTGAATTAGATTTATTTGATGAATTGAATTAATCACTTATGAACTTACTAAGCTATGAAGCTTATTGTGTGTTGTTTGTTTATGTTTTATAGAGAATTAAAGCTAGCTTAGATCTAGGGATTGTCGGGAACATCATCGCACTATCAAATATCTAAATTGGTGTTTTTGAGATATGCATATATGGTATATGGAATGTATAGGCTAGTCATGGTACTTTGGTTGTGAATATAGCCATGAGATTTGGCTTATAATGTTTATGTTTTGATTTGTATAGATAGCCATGTGTGATGGCTTAGTTTGGTATGTTTTGGTATAAATGTTGCTAAGGTTTCATAGTCATTCAAATGGCAATGTTTCGAGTTTAGTAAAGGATTTATATATATGATTGAAGTTGATAAATTGAGAAGATATATGCTTGTGAATGAATGTTGGATGATATAAGTTTTTGAATAGGTATTTGGCTTGAATTGATTATTGAAATTGATTGAAATGGATATGGTATGAATTGTGCATTTGGATGATGATTTTGAGATGCCTATTGTATGATGAATTGGTACCATTTTGGTTATTTAAGTGATCATGAAAAAGGGTGGCAAATTGGCTTTGTAAGTGGCCTATTTTTGTCCATATGGGCAAAGACACGGGAGTGTGTCTCAACCATGTGTGACACATAGTCATGCTACATGGTTGTGTGTCCCCTGGGGTACCCTTTTGAATTAAGACAGTATTGGTCGTGTGTGGCACACGGTCTGGCACATGGGTGTGTGGCACACGGTCTGACACATGGGCGTGTGGCTTGCCGTGTCTCTTAAGTTAGTAACCCCTCTAGATTTCACACGGGCGTGTCCTCGGTCGTGTGGTGCAAGTCAGTATGTATGCCCTTTTTTCACATGGCCTATGACATGGGCGTGTCTGGTGGCTGTGTGAGGCACACAGCCTGTTCACATGGGCGTGTGACCTTTCAATGCTTGCAAATTTTATTTGTTTCCTAAAGTTTGTAAATGTTATCGGTTTAGTCTCGAATCTCTTCCAAACATGTTTTAACGTCTTATAGAGCCTTATAAGGGACATTATGATTATATTTGATTGATGTTTATGTGGAAATGTATGATTTATGTTGTGATTTATCGGTAATGCCTCATAACCCAATTCCGGCGATGGATACGGGTTAGGGGTGTTATAATTAAGGTACAAATGTAATGATACTAAAGTTAGTGGAGTTGGAAATTACGATTCTAGGATCCCGTTTCCATAAACCAAGTCTGTAACCATTATTATTAATATTTACAAATTTAGTAGAAAGATTAATTAATGTTTGGTCCATTAATTTTTTCGATTTTTTGGTCCATTAATTTTTTAATTTGGATAGCTAATTAAGGTAGAATAACTAAATTGTAAAAGTGGTAAAAGTCCTTTTGCTAGAGAAATTTTAATTAGAATTTAAAGTAGGGCCTAAAGTGGAAATTTTTCCACTATTCAATTAAATTAAAGTGGATGTTGGCTTAGTGATGGTATAAAGAAACGTGATAAAAATTAATTAAATTAGTAAATAAAATATGATGAATCTAAGTTAGTGGAACAAAATGCACATTTTTCATCTTTTTATTTCATGCAAACCGAAACGAGATGAAGTAGATGATAGATTTCGATAAGCAAGTGTTTCAATCTTTGATTCTCAATTGGTTAGTGCAAATTAGTCATTTTCTTATAATTTTTATGTTTTTGAGATCTTGGAAGCTTAAGCCAAATAACCCATATATTAACTTGTTAAACTGTTAAAGTTTCAAAATGTTGCCTTTAATGAATGCTTGAAGTTTTGGTGTTAAAAAGTTAGCTTTTAAGCTTAGAAATAAAAGAGTACTAGTTTGTAAAGTTTAATTGTTAATTTTTTAACATAGGGACTAAAGTGTGAAAAATTCAAAATTGATGTTTAATTTATGAAATTATAGATAATATATGGTTGTAAAAGGATGTAATTGAAATTGGGTTGAAAGTCAGATCTCAAATTTGTAAGTTATCGTTGTTTTGGTTTTAGAGACAAAATTAAATAAAATGCAAAACTTTAGGGGACATCTGAAAATAAAATTGAATTAATATATTATTACAAGAGGTTGTTTTAAGATGTTTGAAATTGATAAATTGAAATAAACTGTTATATAGATCGAGAATTGAGCTAATCGAAACATAATTAAGAACAAAGAGAAATTGCAGATTAGTCCTTGATACTTTTATTGCTTTTAATTTTTCTAGGTAAGCTCATATGGGACTTACTTTATTAATTTACTATATATATTGTATTATATTGTTTTCTTTTATAGTTGAATTGCTATTATATAATGTTTTTGGCATTAAAAGGATTAAATCGAAAAATAGGAAATATATTATAATAACCCGTTTTTAGTGAAATCAGAATAGTGGTTTTGGGACAACAAATCTGATGAGTAAATATTTTATTATTATTTTAATGTCTATGGGATTTTAGTAAGGTTGTATTAAAATTTCGTTAAGAAATTTTGATGTTTGCATGGTTAATTAAATGAAAATGAGTAAATTGTAAAAAGTGTAAAAGTAGAGTTCTAGTAGCTAAAATAGTCAATTGGCTTTGAAACTTTAAAGTGAATGAAACTTAAATGGTAATTAGATCATATATATGAGTTAGTGGATGTGCGTGCCAAGGTATTATTGTAATTATGGAAGTTTTTAAAGGTTAAATTAGTAAATTAGTAATTAAAGAAAGATTAAGTTATGAAAAGGTGAAAACAAGCTATCATCTTTTCCTTTTCACCTTTTTCATGCCAAAATCACCATAGGAAGGGGGAGAGAGCTCCTCTTTCTATTTCTTCTCGCATGGTATGCATTCAAGCCCCATTTTTAATGATTTTTATGTTTTCAGGATCGTTTTAGCTTAATCTAGCTAGCCCGAGGGTTACTTTATCACCTAATGTAACATAGACTCAACTTGCCTTTACAGCTAAATCTCAGAATCTTCTTCCATGGAGATACATTTAAAAATACTTTATCACCAACCTGAAACTAAATCTCTTTTCTTTTCAAATCCGCTCATGACTTCTGTTGATCTGAAGCTGCTTTCAGATAGTCACTGATTACTCACTTTTTCTTTGGTTTCCCTAACCAAGTAAACCCTGTGAATCTGTTTCTCACTAAGCTTGATCCAATACAAGGGTGTTCGGCACTTGCGGCCATACAATTCCTCATAAGGTGCCATCTTTATACTCGACTGAAAACTGTTGTTATAGGCAAATTGAACCAATGGCAGATATTCTTCCCAACTGCCTTCGAATTCTAGAACACAACATCGGAGCATATATTCGAGAATCTGAATTACTCTGTCAGACTGACCATTGGTTTGCAGATGAAAAGCGGTACTAAAGTTCAACGTTGTACCCAAAGCTTCTCGCAGCCTCTTCCAAAATCTCTAAGTGAACCTCCGATCTTTATCCGAAATAATGAAAATAAGCACTCTGTGCAATGTCACAATCTCAAAAATGTACAATTCGGCTAACTTATCAAGTGAGTAGTCAGTATGTACCGGATAAAGTGAGCCGATTTTGTTAATCTATTAACAATAGCCCAGACGGCATCTTTCTTTTTCGGAGTCAAAGGCAACCCATTACGAAATCCATAGTAATCCTATCCAACTTCCACTCAGGTACCAGCACTAGTTGAAGTAAACCTGAAGGCACTTGGTGTTCAGCTTTTACTTGTTGAAAAATCAAATATCTCGAAACAAATTTTGAAATATCTCATTTCATACCTGACCACCAATACAATTTATTCAAATCATTATACATTTTTGTACTACCTAGATGCACATATAAACAACCATTATGTACTTCATGAAGAATATTCTAAATAAGTTCATCATTTTTCGGTACACAAATTCTGCCTTGCAACATCAAACAATCATCGGATCTGATATGAAAATTTGAATCACTACCCAATTCACAAAGAACTCTTTTGGCTTGCAAATCACTGTCACATTTCTGAGCTTCACAAATTTGTTGAAGAAATAACAGTCTAGCTCTCAACTCAGCTAGGATCGAACCATTATCGGACAAAGCCAACCATGTATTCATCGCTCTCAAAGCAAACAAAGTCTTTCTACTCAACACATTTGCATCTACACTTGTCTTACCCGAGCGGTAATCAATTACTAGCTCGTAATCCTTCAGTAACTCGAGCCATCTCCATTGTCGTAAGTTTAAATCTTTCTGAGTCATCAAGTATTTTAAACTCTCATGATCAGTAATGATATGGCATCTCTCACTGTACAAATGATTTCTCCAAATTTTTAAAGCAAACACAATGGTGGCCAATTCCAAATCATGCGTCTGATAATTCTTCTCGTGTAGTTTCAACTATCTCGAGGCATAAGCTATCACTTTGCCTTCTTGCATCAACACACATCCCAATCCATTCAGTGATGCATCACTATAAATCACAAACTCTTTTCTCGGCTCAGGTTGCACTAAAATTGGCACCTCAGTCAATAATGCTTTCAATTTCTCAAAACTTCGTTGACATTTTTCATACCACTCAAATTTATCATCTTTTTGCAACAACTTGGTCATAGGAGTAGCAATCATCGAAAATCCTTAGACAAAACATCGGTAATATCTGGTAAAGCCCAAAAAGCTTCTAACTTTGTATACATTTCTTGGCGGTTTCCAATCAACAGTTGCCAAAATCTTACTTGGATCAACCCGGATATCATCAGCTAAAACAATATGTCCCAAAAATCCAACTTCTCAGAGCCAAAACTCACTTTTATTGAATTTAGCAAACAACTGCTTATCTCTCAAAGTCTGCAATACAATTCTCAAGTGCTCAACATGTTCGGACTCGTCTCGACAATAAATCAAGATATCATCGATGAACACAACCACAAACTTATCTAAATATGGTTAAAAGATTCTATTCATCAAGTCTATAAAAATAGCAAATGCATTAGCTAGTCCGAAAGGCATAACAAGAAATTCATAGTGCCTATACCTTGTCCTGAAAGCGATCTTCGACACATCCGACTCTTTAACTCTTAACTGAAAGTATCCAGATCTTAAATCAATCTTCAAGAATACTCTTGCTCCTCTCAACTGATCAAACAAGTCATCAATCCTCAGTAAAGGATACTTGTTCTTTATAGTCACCTTGTTGAGTTGACGGTAGTCGATACAAAGTCTTATGGATCCGTCTTTCTTCTTTACAAATAATACAAGAGCACCCCAGGGAGAAAAACTTGGTCTCGCAAAACCCTTATTTGTCAACTCTTGCAACTAAGCTTTTAATTCTCTTAATTCAATCAGGGCCATCCTATACGGAGCAATAGATATCGGCGAGGTCTCTAGTACTAAATCAATACCAAACTCAACTTCTCTAACTGGTTGTAACCCAGGAAACTCTTCTGGAAACACATCTGGATATTCACAAACTATTGGCACTGACTCAATCTTCAATTCACTCATCTTTGTATTCAACACATAAGCAAGATAAGCTTCACAACCATTCCTTACATATTTTTGGGCAGACATTGAAGAAATCACAATAGGTAACTCACCATACTCATCTGAATCAATCCGAAGAATTTCACCATTTTCACATTTCAGTTCAATAATCTTTCTTATACAGTTCATTGCAGCATCATGCAGTGTCAACCAATCCATACCCAAAATAACATCGAATTCATCAAATGGCAACAACATTAAATCAGCCGAAAAATAGTGACCTCGAATTATCAAGGGACAATTCTTGCAAACTCTATCAACTAACACATGTTTGCCTAAAGGGTTTGACACTCTAATCACAAATTTAGTAAACTCAACAGGCAAGCTCTTACTAGCTACCAATTTCACACAAACATAAGAATGAATCAATCCAAGGTTAATCAATGGAACTACATTAGTCTTATAGAGAGAAAAAGTACCAATGATAACATCGGGAGATGTAACTTTTTCACAAGCATGGATGGTGTAACACCCCTAACCCGTATCTGTTGTTGGATTAGGGTTAAAGGCATTACTAGACAAATCAAAACAATTTGCAAACAATTCAATATCAACATCCACAAACATAGTCAAACATCTTTATAGAGTCTCTTATATAAGTCAACGAGACCTTAATCATGCTTTAGAAAAACGGTCGGGACTAAACTGAGTTCATACAAAAATTTTCAAAACTTGAACAATTTTTAGAGTTACAAAGGTCACACGCTCGTGTGAACAGGCCGTGTGCCTCACACGGCATTAGACACGTCCGTGTGTCTAGACCGTGTCAAATTAGGGCATACATATTGACTTAATCACACGGCCACAAGACATGCCCGTGTGCCTTGGCCGTAGTCGAAACTGACTTGGGTCACACGGCTAGCCACACGCCCGTGTGCCTTGGCCGTGTTCGAGACTGACTTAAAATTTTAGGACTACCCCAGGGGACACATGGCCGTGTAACATGACCATGTGTCTCACATGGCTGAGACACACGCCCGTGTCTCTGTTCATGTGGACAAAAATAGGCCATTTGAAAAGCCAATTTGCCACCCAATTTGGGTCAAACCTACAAGCATTAAACCAAGCACATTTGCACTATAATTTTAGCCAATTTCAATATCAGGACCTACATCATTCATGCCATATTATTATCAACCATATTTCAGATTATAATCCATATTATATCATGCCAAATCATAAGCCAAAATCATGTCAAAACATATGTATCATAGCTTTACTAATTTCTCAAATAAGCATATACCAAAAACTTACCAATTTGACCAATTCATTTGGCCATTCAAGAACATAACACATAGGCATAATTTGCATCACATAATTCATACCAAAAACACATTCATATGCACAACCAAAACCAAACCAAATCACACATGGCTAAATTTTTACATCACCAAACATATTTACATACTTCTAGCCTGTACATGCCACATAACCAAATCTCAAAACGTTATTTACCGAAATGATAACCAGATAGTGTGATGATGTCTCCATCGACTTCCAACCTGAGTAGATCTTTGATAATCTATAAACATAGTAAAAACACACAGAATAAGCTTCGAGAGCTTAGTAAGCCATAAGTAAATAAATCTTCACAAGATCATGTATATAATTCAACTTGAATAATCCAAATTTAGTAACTTCATTAGGCTTATTTATCAGTGAACATACAAAACAAACTTTCAATTTCAAATAATGACCATTAGATCATTTATATAAATTAAGCTCACACAATTACATTACATCTTCAACCAAATCATAATCATTTATTACAAATCATATGTAACAATTTATCAACTTCTTCACAAATACTCCCAAACTTGAACATTTATAATTCCCTTATTCACAGTAATCAAATTTGAATATATGAACCATATAGTCAACTCAACCATTTTAATTCCATTATCTATTGAAGTTTTCGAACCAGAAATCATACATCAATGCCATGTTTCACATTTCATAATTCTCATGTCTGAAACATTGAACCACAATTTCATATAACGAGCATATATAACACATCATTCATTTATTTATTTCACATATCGTTATTTGAAACATACTCTCATTTCATATTAGAATTTCATATACAAATCACATGTACCTGAATTATATATGGTAAAACACAATTACAATTCCACATTTCTCATATAATTCATTTGATAATAGTTTACTAGCAAGTATCCACATGTCATTTTCACATAGATCATATATTAACTAATCATAATCATACTCACTTTATTTGCTTAATTTCATATACATCGTAACATACCTAATTCAGATTCACATTCATATACTCATTTATTTCTTGGAATGCCCGTTGAACCATTCGTAATCAATAAGGATACTCGGATAGCACATAGCTCGTACAATGCCAACGTCCCAGACGTGGTCTTACATGTAATCAAATATCAATGCCACTGTCCCAGACAGGGTCTTACATGAAATCATATATAATGCCAATGTCCCAGACATGGTCTTACAAGTAAATCACAAATCGATGCCAATGTCCCAGACGTGGTCTTACACGATAACACATATCGGAATCCTATGTCATGACATATGTATCCTAACTATTCCTAAGGTTTGTACAGGGCTTTCGGATGTCGTAACTTGATTGTTTCAAGCTTGTAAATATTGCTCCCATGCTTAATTCAATTAGACATATACATATACACAAGTAATAATTCAATTCGGCACTATAATGCACCTACATTTCAATTTAACAACATTTATTTACTTATGAACTTACCTCGTACGAAAATGAACGGACAAAGTCGATTACTCAACGGCTTTTGACTTTTCCTGGTTTAGTTCCATTTTCTTTGGTTCTTGATCTAAACATATTCAAATTTAACCATTTTATTCACCAAATCATTCAAATCAATCCAAAAACACATATTTAGGGAATTTTATAAATTAGCCCTCATATTTTCACATTTTTACATTTTAGTAGCTAATACTCAAAATTTCTTTTTTTACAAGCTTAGCCGAATTTTCATATAGCTCATACAAGCCCACATATTTCATTTATTTCACATTTTAGTCCCTCAATTTACAAATTTCACAATTTATTCCAAATTACTTAATCATCGAAAATTTAAAGACAAAATATACTAATCCAAAACATATCTTTCATTTTCCATCAACTAACTTCACAAAAATTACAAAATCAACAATGACATAACTCAAAATCATCATCAAAATCAGAAATTTAGGCATGGGCTTTATAGAATATTAAGCAACGATCACAAAAACATAGAAATTATTAAAAACTGATCAAAAATACATACCTAATTAGCCAATGTGAGTGTCGAAACCCTAAGAGCTCTTGTTTTTTCATTTTCTTCTTGATTTTTTGCAATATGAGCATAAATGGCCTTATTATCATGTTTTGTTTTATTTATTATGGCTTTATTAATCAATTTCCATTTTTAACCTTATTATTATCATTAGAAATCCACTAACTAATGTCCATTAATGTTCATGCATTAATTCAATGGTATAATTGCATCATAAGGACCCCACATATATAAAGACATAGCAATTTGACACTTTAAAAAATACAACACATCTTTTACATTTTACGTGATTACGTCCTTTTAACAAATTGAACATACAAACGATCAAATTTTCATACGAAAATTTCACACATATCAATTCACATACTTTAAGCACGAAATATAATATTAAAATATTTTTTTACTTGGATTTGTGGTCACGAAACCATTATTTCAACTAGGGTCTAAACCGGCCTGTTACAATTCTCCCTCCTTAGAGATTTTCGTCTCCGAAAATCTTACTAGAAAGTAGATTAAAGATTTGCTTCCACATAGTACATTTCAAAAACAAACATGGCTTCAAATTTCCTATCTATTTAATCTCACAACTAAGATTCTGATCTGCCTTCCGCTATACATCATATCAAGTTGAAACTATTAATAACTGTATTGAGTTACCTTCATTTTCTACTTTATTTCGGTGATGATATTAATCTCATGAATCATTTACTCACAAAGCTCGATCCTGAGCAACGAATTTAGGTAACTGCCACATACTATATCTTATACAATGTCACTTTTATATTCACCTGATAGTTTATCAAATAGCAACAATCTTTCTTAGTTGCTTTCAAACTCTCAAACATAGGGACAAACAAATATTTCAAGAATTTTTAGAACAACCTCATACTCACAGTTTACTGTAGTTTCTCCCAAAATTACTATATAAATTTTAGATTTCAATCTGAAACAATGATGACTGACACCCTGTGCAAACTAATAGTCTCTGTACAAATAATTCAGCTAATTTATCAAAAGAGATATTTATGCATACGGAAAGACTTAGTCAGACAGTTAACAATAATTCAGATAACATCTATCTTTTTCAATGATAAGAGATAATCCCGATTCAAAATTCATCAAAATTCTATTTCATCATTACTCAGATATCAAAACATGTTGAAATAGTCCTGAAGACACTTAATAACTAACTTTAACTTGTTGATAGCTCAGACATTTAAACGTGAGGTCAGAAATATTACGTTTTATACCCATTTATCAATACTACTTTCTCAGATTATCAAGCATCTTGTAACTCCTGTATGAATAGTCTAACTGACGCTGTGAGCTTCTTGTAATAATGGTTGTACAATTTTAGAGCTTCTTGATATAGACACTCTATCTTGAAGCAATAAAAAATCATCAATTCCACATCTGAAATTCTGAATCAGAAATCAATTTATGTTGAACCCCCTTTTTAACTTGTAACTTGATAACACCTTTCTAAGTTTCACGAATTCACTTAGTAAGCATCAATTTAACTTCTAATCCAGCTAACATATAATCATTATCTGATAAGATCAATCACGTATTCATCGCTCGTAGAGCACACCAAAGTTTCTTATTCAGATCATTCAAAACTATAATCATTTCCCTCGGATAATAATACTTAATTACAGAATCAAAAGTTGTTCGACGATTCAAGCTAACTTTGATGTGCCAAGTTTGGGTCTAGCTCTTCAACGTCAAACATTTTGAACTCTTGTAATCATCAAATATGTCACATAACTCTTTTCATGTAGCTTTAACCATATGAAATCACAAGATATCTTTATATACTCCATTATTAGAACACATTTCAAACTGTTCATTGACGCATGACTGAAAATCATAAACTTTTTCTTCAACTTAGGCTGAATTATAACTGATGTTTCAATTAACAATATCTCCATGCAAAAAGGAAAACTTCAAAAATAAAACTAACTTTAATTTACCACAACATTTCTCAGATAGAATTATTCCAAAAGATATAATTTTGTATCAAGTCGTCAAGAAAACGAATTCTTCCTCTAGATTATCCCTTGTTTCACACATGTGCATTTAAAGTTTATTTCCAGTCCAGTGGGTAGATTCAAACACATATAAACCAATTAACTTTTCAATCAAATAATTTTAGATCAGACTAAACTACTGAATCGATCTTTTTGAAGAAATGTTTTCCTCTCGTTAAAAGGATAACCCAGACATATCATTAGACAGATGCCACAATCATCCAATACAAATCATAATGTCATAGTAACACCGACGTCTTACCCGTGGCAAGAGATAATATCTCGGCTATTAATAAAGTATTTGAACCCAGAAGAAAATCAAATATGATTTGAACAATTCAGAAGCACAACTTTTATAAATCTGATAACAGTACTGCAGTACTCTCAAATTTTAGAACAGAAATTACGATTATAATAGATATAGCCATTTCCGTCAAATAGATATTTTTATAGATAATCACATAGAATCATAAGAAAACCAGAATAACGAAATTTTCAGTACCTGAAGGTACACCGAATATCAGAAAGTTACAACCCATATAGAATGATACCAATACTGATGATATCTCAGATAAGATCCAGAAAGAACAATGTCACTCATAAATATTGAAATCCACAGTAACAGAAGCAATATAATATTTACGTATTTTCAACAGAGTAATAGCCAATAGAGACAGAATATTAGCATCATACTAATTTCACCATCTACTTTCATATCCATACAAAAGAATAAATACAAGAGAAAGACAGAGCAATGTCAAACACAGCCTCAAACAGATCAATGATGCTTTCATCTATTGATATATTTAGCTAATGTTCTTATACGATAAGAATTCTTCTGAAATTAAACAGTCACATATACTTCTGAAAATAAATGTCCACATAGAATATCCAGAAGAAATCATAGTAACTGCCCGACTATAACTACTGCACTCAGCCATCAATATAATCCAAACATTATCCAACTATCTGATTCTGTCATCATTAAGTCTATGTTATTCCACCAATAACAGAAATCAATTCAAAAGAACTTTCAATTAATACATTTCTTTAAATATCATACCTGAATAGGTTATTTGATTAGAATTAACTTCTTCTGTAACAGTGATTTGCATAATCTGTACAGTCTTTAGATCTATCCAATATTTCTTTTAATATTGCCTTCATTTGCTGATTCATTCACTTTTCTGATCACATTATTAATTTTTGAACACAGACTTTTGTAACTCCACACTCATGAACTTATTTAACCCAAATCTTACAAATTTCATTATAACATTTCATTGATAAGGAGGGTGAGGGTATTCCTTGGTATTCCTCAATGGCCTACACCTATTAGTAGTATTCCTCGGCCTTTCACTCTAAAATTTTTCTTCCTCAGACATTTTAGGGCAATTTCGGATAAAATGCTCTTGGGAGCCACACTTGCAACAAGTCTGATCATTCATCCTACACTCACCAGGATGTCTTCTTCCACAATGCTGACATTCGAGTTTGTTAGGCCTTACATTACCCACACTTGCCATTGAAGTGGCTTGAGATTTAAAACTCAAGTATTGCTTCCGGTGGTCTCTATGGGAATACCCAGCTGATACATTTGAACGGGAATACATTTCTTTAGGTTTTTTTAACTGAGATGGAAATGACTTACTCATCGATCTTTTCCTCAAATCTCTAGCTTCACTATCAGCTTTGCTCTTCTCTTTATTCAACTCTTCGGCCTTACAAGCTCGCTCGACTAACACCAGAAATTCTTTCAGCTCTAAGATCCCTACTAACATACGAACATCCTTATTCAGTCCATCCTCAAATCTCTTACACATGATAGCCTCAGTGGAAACACATTCTCGAGCATATTTACTAAGTCTGAAAAATTCTCGCTCATATTCTATCACTGACATTCGACCCTATTTCAGCTCAAGAAATTCCTTATGTTTCTGATTGATGAACCGCTGACTAATATATTTCTTTCAAAACTCCTCTTGAAAGGATTCCCAGGTAATTCTTTCTCTCGATACCATCGATACTAGTGTATTCCACCAGTGATATGCAGAATCTCTCAGAAGTGGGATGGCAAACTTTAAACAGTAATCCGGTGTGTAGGACAACTCATCAAATTCCCTGATGGAATTTTTTAGCCAAAACTCGGCTCTCTCGGGATAATCATCCACATTAGCTCTGAAATCTTTATCCTCATGCTTTTAGATCTTATCAACCGACGACTTTTCATTCTCACAAATTCCATACCTTGTGGAGCTACGAAAACCAGTAGAGAAATAGGTGGGGGTGGAGGAGGTTGGGCATTCAAATTTGTTCAAACAAACTCTGTATACCACTCGTTCATCATATGGAGAAAGGCTTCTCTACCCCCTTCTCCCTGACCAACCATTGCGAGTCTACTATCAGACAGCGCTGCCTTTTGAGCAGGATCCGGTGCATTACTTTCAACGTCGTTAGCCTCAGCTCGATTAGGATACATTTACTATACGAAAACACAATTTAAAATTGTCAGGAGTCATCACACTATCACAATTCATTTATGGAATGTATAGCTAGACTCTTACACATGCTATGCTAGTCTGAGAATCGACTAAATTGTAGCTCTGAACCACTAAATGTAACACCCTGAACCCGTATCCAAAGCTAGAATAGAGTACGAGGCATTACCAGACTTATACATAAGCAATCATACAAAATCAAGACGAAAATTTCCATCCAAATTTAAAACTTTTCATATACATTCATATTGTTCCTAAAACAAGCCCACAAGGCCAAAAACATACATTGGAAGCGGTTCGGGACTAAACCGAGAACTTTAGAAAATTTAACAACACTTAGAAATTTTTTCATGTTTTAAAAGCCACGTGCCCATGTGGCTTCAGACACGCTTGTGTGGGCAAGCCATGTGGCCACACACGCCCGTGTCCCTATCCTATGTAACTCTCTGTTTGTCACCCAAGAACAGATTAAAGACACACAACCAAGTCACATGACCGTGTGCTAGGCCATGTAGTCGATTTAATTTTCATAATTTTTCATAAAATAGGTGTAGACTTCACACGCTCAGGGCACATGCCCGTGCTGAGGCCGTGTCATCCACGCGGATGAGACACACGCCCATGTCTCTGTCCGTGTGCTCAATTCTGAGCATTCTATTTTGCAACATTTAAGGTGTAAGGGACACATGGTCGAAACACATGCCCATGGGGCAAGCCGTGTGTCACACACGGCCTAGACAGACGCCCGTGTATCTACCCGTGTAAAAAAACAAGGCTATTTACCAAGCCATTTTGTCACCCTTTTATGCACACAATTACACAACAAAATATAACACCAACCCAAGCAATTACATTCAACCAATTCAGCGACAATCAAGACGTCCACACATCATTCACATGCTACCATTTACCACATACGAACATCACATACTTATCAACTTAAACCATGCAAATTTCCACATTCATGAAAACATCATCATATGCATATATACTTAAACCAATATTAGCCAATTTCAATGGCTATTTACAAAATGAATTATCAACCAACATAAGCTAGCACATTTGGCCAAATCAATTATGACACATAACAAAATGACCAAGTCCCTATACATGCCATAACTCAAAATGTTGAATTCATTGGTACCCAAAATAATCAGTTGATAGTATGAGTGGATCTCCGACAGTCTCCGAAGCCCGAGCTAGCTTAGTGACACTATAAGACAAGGGAAAGAAAAGAGGAGTAAGCTATATAGCTTAGTAAGTTCCAATGCAAATAATATGCATCATAACTAAACATTTAACATACAATTAACATGACAATAATTTGCATAAATATTATTAAGATCTTATAATCATAACTTACTCAATCAGAACCTTACCGAAGGTTCATCAAATAACGAGCTCATTATGTATGAGTTTTACGTACATACTTGAGTCATCTCGAATTAGATTTGCATGAAATTCACCTTTGACATACTCATTAAATTTCTCGTTGAACCACTTGGAATACTAAAGGATACTCGAGAATCTTGTACACACGGTACCGTACCAATGCCATATCCCAGATATGATCTTACATGTAATCTTTCCAATAGCCTAGCTATGGTCTTACACGAAGTCTCATATCGATGCAATATCCTAGATATGGTCTTACATGTAATCTTAGTAACCCTAATGTCATGACATTTGTATCCTATCTATTCCTAAGGTTCAACCTAGATTTCACTCTTGTTGGAACTTTGTCGAATACGTCCAAGTGTAATTCATGATTCATATGATAATAAAGCATTTAAAACATAATTAAAAACAATGCATTATTTCCATACAAACTTACTTCGGTACAAAAATAGTAGAAATGAGACTTAATCATCAAACACTTTGTTTTTCCCTCAATCTAGGTTCGAACCTCATTTCTCTTGATCTATGTTAGCAAATTTAACTCATTTATTATTCAGATTACTCAAATCAATTGAAAAATAACATTATGGTGAAATTAATTTTTTTCCCCTAAACTTTGACTTTTTTACAATATGGTCCCTAGGCTCATAAATTGAAATAGATTCAATTTCTTCGATTCCCAAGCCTAGACAAACCTCTTTTATGCTTATAAAAACCCATATTTTTCATTTAATCACACATTTACACACATTTTATAACATTTTTTACAAAATGGACCTTTTGACATTTTCATCAAAAATCACTAGCAAAAGTTGTTTATCATACACCAAACACACATTTTCTACTATTAGACATCAAAATACACACATATCTAACATGGTTCAAACCCTAGACCTTAATTATTTCTCAAATTAACGGTAGAAATAGATAGATCGAGTGATAACGACTTCAAAAATGTAAAGAGCATTAAAAATAGGGCAAGAACGGACTTACAATCGAGCTTGAAAGTGGCCAAATGCTAGCTATGGCTTCCCTTCTAAATTTCAACACAAGAGGAAGAAGATGGACAAGGATTTTGGCTTGATTTTTGCTTTTTAATTCATGTAATTATTAAATGACCAAAATACCCTTTCCTTAAAACACTAAAATTCTCTTACCTCATGCCTATTTTTGTCCAACTTAAAGTAAAATGCTCTAATTACCATCTAGAATGTAGAACTCAACTTCTTCACTTTTTACAATTTAGTCCTTTTTGCTAAATTGAGTGCTCAAACATCAAAATTTTCAAACAAAATTTTCATGAAATCATACCATAAAATTGTAGACCATAAAAATGTGATAAAAACATGTTTTATTATGTCCTATTTGTTGTCCCGAAACCACTATTTTGACTAGGCCCAAAATCAGGATGTTATAGGAACTATGGAACAAAAAGGTACCGTTGGTTAAAGTCTTATGGAATCGTCATGGAGTTGAAGAGGCTATGTGGGAGACAGAAGAATTGACGAAATCACAGTACCCAAATCTATTTTCTGGTAAGATTTTCGTGGATGAAAGTCCCTTTAGCTGGAGAATATTAGCAACCTATTTTCAATGAAATCAAAACAGTGGTTTCAGGATCACAAATCTGATGAGTAAATTTTTATTTTACTATTTTTAATTTCTTTGAGATATTAGTAAGTTCGTATCAAAATTTCGTTAAAAAATTTTGATGTTTGCATGATTAATTAAGTGAAAAGGACTAAATCATAAAAAAATGTAAAAGTGTAGTTCTACTAGCTAAAAGGGTCAATTGGCTTTGAAACTTTAAAGTGGATGGACTTAAATGGTAATTACACCATATGCATGAGTTAGTGAATGTGCATGCCAAGATATCATTGTAATTATGGAAGTTTTTAAAGGTTAAATTAGTAAATTAGTAATTAAAGAAAATTTAAGTTATGAAAGGATGAAAACAAGCTATCATCTTTTTCTTTTCACCTTTTTCATGCTAAAATCACCCTAGGAAGGGGGAGAGAGCTTCAGTATCTATTTCTTCTTGCATGGTATGCATTCAAGCCCCGTTTTTAATGATTTTAATGTTTTCAGGATTGTTTTAGCTTAATCTAGCTAGCTCGGGGATTAATTTGTAAAATTGTTTTGACATAAATGTTCATGAATGAATTTTGGTGTTTAATGGTAGATTATGAATCTTTTTTGAGAAATAAACAAGTTTTGTCAAGTGATTTTTGTTGAATTTGGAAATTAAGGACTAAATTATTAAAGGTATAAATTCTAGGGGTTTAGTGTGAAATGATGATAAACATGGGTTGTTTCAAGGTCCCCTACATGTTTTATTAACATGGATTTTGTTTTGAATAGTTAGATTTTAAGTTATAACCTTACGAACTAAATTGTGAAAAAGTTAAAATGTTAGGGAAAAATTTTAATTTTACATAAAAATGAATTATAGATTAAATTGAAGTTTGGGAGTACTTAATTGAATGAAACTATTATTTTAGATCATGAACGTATTGATGATCGTGGAAAAGAAAAAATTTCAAAATAGCTCCCGTGCTTGGTGACTACTACAAACTAATCTTGTAAGTTCATTTTATGTTTATGTATAGTTGAATTAAATTCCTTATTAGTGATTTAAATCTTTATAGTCTATTATGGAACGATGTTTAAGTGTTGAGCTATACTGTTATTCAGGCATTTTGTAGGGTATGCTTAGTGTTGGCGTTATTTAGGCTTCTTTACTTATTAGTTTGATTTGATTTTTGTAGGGCTCTTGGAATCATTGCGTTGATTGGATTAGCTCGAAAGCTCACACACTATCATATCTATCTTGGTAGTCATTGTGGTACTTGTTTAGAGTTGGTTAAAATGGCATGTATGAGGAGAATTTTTTGGTAATATAGTGTTTTTGGTGAATATGTGAATGTTAAAATTTTGTTGTTTATGCTTGTTGATCATGAATGGTAATGGACTTATGATGCATAACTAGGTAAGTCCTTTTTGCAGCACTTTTATATAGTTGGTGTATAAAACATTTTGGTACAAAAGATTTAAATTAGAATGTTCAATTAGGTTGTGTTTGAAGCTTAATGTAGAATGAAGTTATTATGCATGAATTATGGTATTTTTGATATGTTCAATTAAGTATTGTTTGTATGTGTTTGAGGTGCCTATGATTGGCATATTGGTTGTATGTTATATGGATGATTTAGCATGTTTTTGGCTTGATTATGGCCACTTTGAATAGGTCTTTTGGTTGGTAAATGGTTAACTTAGGTTCCAAGTAAGCTTGAAAAGTTAAACTTGTTGTATAAGGTTCATTTTGGGTCCACAGGGCCTAAGACACAGGCCTGTGTCTCAGTTGTGTGTGACACACGGCTTGGTGACACAACTTTGTGTCATCTAAAAGTTTCTTTATTGGCAAGTTAGTGAGTTACACGGCGTGGCACACGGACGTGTGAGGCTAGTTCGAGAGTTACAAGGTGTGTGACACGACCGTGTGACCCTACAGAGAGTTAAACGGGTGAGGACACAAGCTGGGACACGACTGTGTGTCTCTAGTTCAAAGGTTACATAGGTTGATACACGGGCGTGTATCTTAGCCATGTGAGCCACACGGCCTGGCCATACGGTCGTGTGACCATTGCATTCAAGATTCCGTAATGTTTTCTTAGACTTTGCAAATGTTTTGAAGTTAGTCCCGAATCGTTTCTAAGGTATTTCTAAGGCCCCTAAACTTGATTTAGGGATGTAATGTGATATATGATATTTTCATGTCAATGATTGAAATTTTGTTTAAATGTTTCTGATTGTATAGTAATGCTTAGTAACCCTAATCCAGTGACGGATACGCGTCAGAGGTGTTACGTATATATTCGATATGAACAAATATGTAGTATCAAATGGTTATGTTATGAGACAGTTTTAGTACAAGTTATACTTATAGCCTTTAATATAGTACTGTGTGATTTTATGAAATATCTATATGTGAAATAGATATTGACTAGGTAGTAATTGACTAATAGTATGAAGTAAATACTATGGAATTGAATGGATTATAAATGGTTGAATGTTATATAATATAGGTTAGATTTTTACAAATTGAATTGGTATAATTTAAGTACTATATTGAGGTAAATTGGTTTAGTTGAGTGAAAATTAGTGGATGTTGAGCATGATTATGAAATTAATATGTATATAGTGATATTACATAGTTTAAATGTATATGTATAGCTTGGAGCTTATGATTTGTAACACCATAAATTAATTCATTTAAATTTCTATATTCTTTCATTTCTTAGCATGATCAAAGGGTAAAGTAAGTTAAGAATAATTGGTGGGATTAAGTTGTTAATGAAATGTTGATTCTCATGATGAAAGACTGAACTATATAGAATAGAAAATAGTGTATTTTGATGCAAGTATTGAATTGACTTTGTATTGGACTGAAAAATATTATGTTATGAGATGACTTGCTGAATTGAGTTATGAATTTTGGTTGTTGGGATATAATTTTAATTAGATGGAAAATCCGTTACTTAGTAAATGTGCAAGTAATGCTTTAGTTTATTTCGTGAGGCACTAGGAGTCAATTACAATCGACGAGCGTTGTGTAACAGCCCAATTTAGACCCTAATCAAAATGGTGGTTTTAGGACCACGAATTCGAGTCGGAAAAATATTTTAAAAATATTTTTGTGTTTACTATGTGTGAATTCATATGTGTGAAATTTTCGTGATTTAATTTTGTCGTTTGAGTGTCCGATTAAATAAAAGGACTTAATTGCGTAAAATGAAAATTTGATGGTTATTTTTAAAAGGGATGAATTGATTATGTCTTCATTTTATGATGTATTTATGTTGTAAATAAACTATATTTATATGTTATGGATGGTAGTGACTTTGTATATACTGGTTTTATAATTTTATTATAAAGGTTAATTTAGTAAACATGTAATTAAATATGTATTAATAAAACATAAAATAAAACATAGTGCTCATATTTTTCTTTGCATGACCGAAACTTAAAGAAAATAAAGGTTTAGAAAGCTTTGAACATTCAGCAATTTGGAAGCTTGAATCAAGGTG
This sequence comes from Gossypium hirsutum, assembly GCF_007990345.1. Lineage (NCBI taxonomy): Eukaryota > Viridiplantae > Streptophyta > Magnoliopsida > Malvales > Malvaceae > Gossypium > Gossypium hirsutum. The sequence continues at coordinate 36,216,093 of NC_053425.1, read as the reverse complement.
AGTTTTAGTTCGGTTTTTGATAATTTTTATGTTTTTGAGATCGTTGCTAAGTTATCTACAAGACCCATGCTTGAATTTTTTATTTTGCTGAATATTTTGAGTTATGTCATTATTGAAAGCTTGTGATTTTTGTTGTTTGATGGTAGAAAATAAAAGATATGTGATAGATTAACATGTTTTATATTGCAATTTTTGTGATTTTAAGTAATTAGGACTAAATTTCAAAAATAATAAATTGAGGGGCTAAAATGTGAAATAAATGAAATGTATGGACTTGTATGAACACTAGTAGTATTGGCCGAAGCATGGTGTATGCAAATTTTGCATGTTTTCGTTTTGTGTAATTTGGACTAAATTGTAAAAAGTGTAAAATGTCAGGGGTAAAATGGTAATTTTCCTATTTATGTGGTTTTGGATGAATTTGATTGAATATTTGATTAAATAAGTTTAATTTATATTAATTTAGATCAAGAAAAGAGAAAATCGAATTTGGATCGGGAAAAAACTAAAGTTGTTGACTAGCCGTCCTGTTCCGGTTTTTCATCGTCTGAGGTAAGCTTATAAGCAAATAGATGTTTCAATTTCAACCATTCAAAAATACATCAAAATACTATATTCAATTAAACCAAAACATACTTAAAAGCATACCAAAGAAGTCATTCAATTATTTGCAATCCAACCAATTCAATATAGATTGTACTCAACTCAAAACTTTCCAATTTAATATACCTATTCATATGCCAACCAGCTAAATCAAATAACCATTCCATATACCATTTATAAACCTATTGAATCTCACATCATTAGCATGAAATCGCTACACATTTAATTTCACATATATGAATCAAATGCCTAAACATCATAAGATACCAAATCCATCATTTAAATTTATAAATATCATACTATGCCACCATGACTCAACCTATTAGGAACATGCCAAGTTAAAAAAATGGAAACAAGAAACCATTGCTGAGTCCAAGATTGCTAATTAGATGCTGAAGTCGATACTCGAAATCTCGAATTTAACCTAACTTGCACACAGAAAATAATCTGTATGCTGAGCAAGACGCCTAATGGTAAATCTCTTACTCAAGATAGCATAAATAAGATTATGCCATGCAAAAATCGAAATCATGCTCAAATCATATTCATTCTCATTGCATTTATATCAAACACTTCAAGTCCAAATAATCATGCTTACACCAATATTATTTACCCACTCAAGTGTGTATTCATATTAGCTTATTTTATCATATAGCCTATTCATATTCATTCTAGAAACATGTATTCAATCCTTTAGCATACATAACAAATCCATATATGCTCAATTTCATGTATCATTTCCACATTTTCTGAGTCCATAAGCATCAATATTATTCAAATATCCCTCGGGGCTTATTTTGAACTCAATTTGCATAATATAGTATTTCACATTTCCATTACATTTCATTCGTTAACATTTAACCAATTCATGCATTTTAAGCTTATTAACCATACATGGACTTAGTATGGATACACGAATTTATTACCTCGGGTTTCCCAGAAGTGATGACTCAAAGCATAATATCTACCATCCCAAACTACCCTATAACTATAGTTTTATTCAGTGCTCTAACCCATGGCATGCCAACTATATCCATTTTAGATTCATTATATATAGTTTAATTTACAATTTAATAATCACAAATCAATCAACAAATCACAATTCTATAAGTTAGATAACATATTTAAACATAATTCTATGCCAATTATCAAATATCAAGTAAATTCTAAGTTTTGTACTTTATTCATTTTAGTCTCTATCTTAGGAAATTAATTTGAAACACATCAAATTAGTTCAAGTAATCCTCAATAACTCGCCTCAACAATATATGATGTACAATGACATGAAAATGCAACAATTAAATTGGTCTCGAATCACAGAAACAAACAAAAAATTTTGAGTAATTTGTTAACGAATTTGGATTTTCTTTTCCCTATTGAAAAATCTAGGTCGACTTTAGATATGGACTAACGTAGAACATATAAAATTATCAATAATCAACCAATTCGCAATCAATTGTCAATTTATACAAACTTTACAATTTATTCAATTTAGTCCCAAAAATCAGGACTAACATAACTTTCAATTTAAAGCTCCAAATAGAAATCTTATTTCACTATTATCCATTTGGGACGTCTTATTTCTTATTTCTACGTTCAATTTTACATTTTATTCAGTTAGGTCCTTAATGTGCAAAACTATCAATTAAGCTTTACAATTTTTTCCTTTTACGCATCTCAGCTTAAAATCTATCCATTTAACACCTAAAAATTCAAGAAATAAATAATGGAAAAATCTTAAAACTTTAACTGTGTAACCTCCCAAACCTGGCCTAGACGTTAGGCTAGATTAAGAAGGCTACATTAGCCACTGAAATGGCTAAGCTAACTTACGTTACTTTTTAAGACTTAAAAAAAAACTCTTTTTAGAGAAAATTGTAGTTGTACTTTGAGTTAGATTAAAAGCATTCATTCATTAGGTCGCGTATACTTAGGATTCATTTTATTGTTGACAATGTTGTTTTAGAAAAACCGTTTGCTTGTCGCTCTTCTTTAAAAAAAAAACTTGAAGTTAAACTAATGCAGCGGAAAAAACCATTTTTCATGTCATTTTGGAAAATTAGTTGCCTTTTCGATTTCTTTTTCAAAAACAGTTCATTTGCAACGTAGTGGAAACTAGGGAACAATATCAAATTTTGCTTAAGCCCGATATCATGCATTATCTGGTTATTATGCTTGAGTAATTCATGCATGCAAAAATTCCCAAAATAAAAGTTACCAAGCCATAGATCAGAGATAATTAAAAATTTACAAGCCAAACCCAATAAAGACTTAATAATACTTATTAAGAATAGTCTGAGGTCTAAGGTGATTCTCCGAATGTCGAGCCTAGTCCTAATTTTGAGGTTTACCTAAAAAGTTAAACACTATTGGGGGGTGAGCTTATGAAAAGCTCAGTGTAAGTCGAATAATTATTTAAACAAGCATGAATATCAAATACAGTGAAACAAATTAGATTTAATAGAAGAAAATAGATCCATAATAGGAATTTCATATCGCTACATAGCCATTATCAAATTGATGCTATAGCCATTATCAAATTGATGCTAAATGGTGTATGAGCATAGGTCATCATTTATTCGAGTAACAATCTTTAATTTCGGTACCATTCAATACAATAAAATACAATACGTAGCATAAATCATAACATTCAAATATGACGTGCACATGATGCAATGCAAAAAGGTTCCTACCTATACCATCCGTTACACACCACAAGTTCCCCAGAACCCGTCTGCCAAACTCCAAAATATTATGAGCATAGCTCGATGTGGTAAAACCACCAAATAATCAATAATGGAGTAAATTTTTCGGATATCAAATATTGCGGTACAATCGCCAATAACATGTAATATGCGATAAAATCATCAATCCCCTTGGTACTCCAGGTGCAGTGCACTGACTATGAATAATGCGAACTTAATATGCTATCAGTACTCTACGAAACTCCTCTGTAAACCACAAAATCTCAACCCAATGCATATACAATATGTCACACAATCTCATACATAACCATATATCAATACTTTTCACTTTCATTTGACATGCTCAGCATGTCCGTAATAATCACATACTTTCAGTAAATGGAAATAGTGTTCCAATATTTCAAATTACCATTGTGTTGTATCAATCAATATCGTCCAATTTCACATACTTTATGGGTTTTCATTGTGCATAAATAACACCCTTTTCAGTACACAATGTAACAAATATCTCATGCATTTAAATCATACATAAGCTTAATATCTCAATACATTATATCATTCAGTCAAACATTCTCATATCTCTTAACTTAAATATGCAATTACAAACTCAATCAAACATTCATACTATCAAACTAGCAATTTTTCCAACATGTCAGTCTTTTAAGGCTTGAAACATATCTGGTTCAGCCACTCACAAAATCAGTAACTTGACTATTAAGCCAATCTAATAAGCAAGCTAATTTATAAAGTATAACATGATATTTAACATTTTCAAACAATTTTATGGGTTTAGGACCCACACCTTATTTTTCGCTTCCCCGCAACATACTAGTGAATTTTCCAATTTTCCTTAGCAATTCCTCAAACGAACCTAAACCAAAATTCAGTATGAATTCAATAAATTTACCATTAAACCAGCCCCCAAACACCCACTTATGATTTCAAATGAATTATTTAAATTATAATTATTTTATGAATCCAAACTAGTTAGATTCCTTACACTATATTGATGCAAACTGTACGTACAATCGTTTTTCACCTTTACGGATGATTTGAGGCGTTTGGGTTTGCACCTAATTCAATAATATACTCAAAAATCAGTAGCTAATTAATGATTAAATTCCTTGATTTTATCAAATCATAACCTTTACCCAACAAAAATGTCGAAATAACAAACAAGTTACCCTTAATTGCACTTACGTTTCACGATTTGTGGGATCCGAATGGCCAATTGATCAAAAACGTTTTTCCATAATTTAAATGAGTTTAAAAGCTGATTAGGAGGTTTAAAGTACTCAAATTAATGGTGGAAAAATATAGTCAAGAACCAAGAAATAAAACAACCCCTTTTCTTGCCCATAAGTTCACGCACCACCACTCGTGTGGCCAAAATTGGGGCTGAATTTTAAAATGGTTTGATATCTCATTAAATTATAAAAAATACCTTGAAAATAATTTAAAATCCCCCAAATTCCAGATCTAGAAATTTAGGTTTTGAATGGACAATATTAATTAAGAAATTGAAGAGAGAAGAGACCTTACCCAAGCTAGTCGAGAGAAACGGCTATGATACTTTCTTGGCAATATTCGGGATTGATCTTGGAGTTCAAGATTTTAGATTTAGGGCTAATCTTAAGGAGGGAAACTGACAGAAACATGGTGCAGAATATGTTAACAAATCTTGTGGAAAAAAAATAAAAAGAAGAAAGAAATAGTAAAACTAGGTGTAGGCGACGACAATAATGGAAGAAAGAAAGAAAATTGAAGAGAAAAAAGGAAAGGAAGAGGGTGAACGGCTTGGGTAGGTAAAATTTGAATTAAAGGCTGAAAAATAAAATAAAAAGTTATATTTATACTTAGGGTTTAAGGGTATGGATGACACACACATTAAAAAAAGAAGGGATTTTGCGAACTTGAGACCTCATTAAATTTCCATGCTTTCTCATATTTCTTTTAAATATTAGGCTTTTTCCTCATTCTTGAAATAGTTTTTCAATATTTATTTTATAAACAAGGCATGTCGCATATTAGGATTTATGACAAAATTTTTAAAATAATAAAAATGGTGAGAGAGAAGGGATTGGAACTTGGGTTTCAAGAAACATTTCACTAACACTTAACCAACAGACCAATACCTCACTTGTTTCCTAAAAATGCATAGATAAATTTCAAAAATTAAGGCATGACCACTCCCTCTCGACTCACAAACCCTATTCTACTAACCCTAGATTTTTGGGATGTTACAAATAGTTTTACAAATTGGTACATAAGTTAGCTAAATCAAGCTCTCATGACCTAAAAACATATAAATTACATGAAAATGACTTAATTGCACTAACCAATTTGTTGATTAAAATCTTGAAAAAGTTGAAGTCCTTTCTTCAATGGTGTACAGGTTGGGAGAAAGAAAAGATGATTATTTTTCTTCTCTTTCCTTCCATCGATTTCTCTCTATTATAATAGGATTATAATGCTTATTTAACCTTGAATTAATTAAACAAAGTTTAATTCAATCCATTTAATAAGCATACAATCCTTACCTTCAAATAATATACACATTACCATGTTTTAATTACTATTTTATACCTTTGGTTAATTTCAATTTAAGTCCTCATGTAACTCCCTGTACCTGGCCCGATCGTTGAGCCCCAGTAACAGGACGCTACACCACTGTCTCATCAAAAACAAGGCATAAAACATCTTATTGACATGCAATTATCATAAAATTTCATTTCATCATTTATAGAGATTTTAAGTCATACTCTAACCAACATTAAATTATGCTAAGCATACATCAGATGAGCTTATAACAAGATTTAAACATGTTTTGTAACACCCCAAACCTGACCCAGACGTTATGGCCGGATCCGACGTGTCACATTGAAGTTTTTAAGAAAACCCATGCCTCTTTCAACGTCCTTCTTAGTGTTTTAAAAGATAGTCTTTGCTAAGTTAATAAAGTGAATGGAAACTGTGCACCAGGTAGGTATCCGAAACAGAGGAGGTGAGCCTAGAAGGCTACTTAAGTACCAAGCTCTTGATTGGATCCAATCTTAGACATGCCCACAACCATTGCCACACTTTGGTGCTAGGTTAGGTTTTGAGAAAAACGAGTTGGAATTCATTTAAGTAGATATTTTTGATAAACCAATTAATTGTATCATTGCGTTATTTTGAAAACAATTATCATTTTGGAAACGCGCCCTAGGTCTCACTCATATTGTTATCAGAAAAATATAGGGTATAAGATAAAATAATCCCAGAAAAATAATTAAAATGGCCTTATTACAACCCAAAACCAAATAATAATATTAATAAGATAAAACTTATAAAGAAATAAATGGCTACTTATTGAAATTAAAAGAAACAGAAACAGTAGTGTGGCCATCTCTGAGTCCCTCGCAGCTCCAAACCATCTAAGCTTAGGGATTACCTGCACAGTTAGAAACAGAGTGAGTTTATGAAAACTCAGTGTGTAGCCCCAATAACAAACAAATAGTAAATAACACGGTATCAGTACAATCTGGGCCAAAGCCCTATTTAGTCTTGACATATACTGGGTCGAAGCCTTTTCATAAATCATATCACTGGGCCGAAGCCTTTTCATAAATCATATCACTGGGCCGAAGCCTTCTCATAAATCATATCACTGGGTCAAAGCCTTTTCATAAATCATATCACTGGGCCGAAGCCTTTACTGTAAACGGTATGGCCTTTAGGCCCATTTCAATATCACATGTAATGTCAATGGATGTATGCAAGCCCATTTCAATATCACATGTAATGTCAATGAATGTATGCATGCCCATTTCAATATCACATGTAATGTCAATGAATGTATGCAAGCCCATTTGGGGAGACTACTCGACCCACCATGCGCTACTCTCCACCCGTACCAACCAAGCTCTCTATGTGGGGAATAATTCAACCCACCCAACCAAACTCTCCACTGGCAGCATACCTGCTTTATCATATAACTGGAGGCCTAGCCTCTTTTAATAACTGGGGCAAAGCCCTTTCTGATAAACTGGGGCAAAGCCCTTTTCGGTAAACTGAGGCAGAGCCCTTTTAGCACTTCCTCCATTAATATAACCCATATCCCATGCAATATGTCATGTATACAGAATGTCATAACCATATTTGAATCAAACAATCACAGTTAAGTCATTCATATCACCAACATATATTCACAATCAAATCCGTCAACCACACAGTCCAAGTTAGTCACTTGCCCACAAGGGCAAAATAGTCATTTTTCATATTATAAGGGTATTTTTGTAATTTTACCAAAAATCAAGGTTTTCCATGTTCATTACAATTGTCAATATTTTCGAGTGTTTAAACAATAATCTTTAACCCACTTATAAAATTCGGGCTTTTGGGCCCAAAACCCCTAATGGGCCCTACGAATGCTGATTTAGCCCACTAAGCTTACTTAACCCAAATTTTACAACAATACTAATCGTGTTAACATGCAACTTTTCCAAATTCCATTTTCTATCAATTTTACCCAAATGGGCCCAAAAGCCCATTTGGCCCAATTCTTGCCCATTGAGGCCCAACTTACCATCGTGCACAAAATTGAGTTCTTACTCGTTCCATCAATCCAAACATCGATCTTATCATATTTATCGCATCTATACCCACACGCAACATTACAAGTTCCCGAAATACCGGTATTTTAGCATTTCGGCTTCTCAGCAAATATTAATCTAAGCTACTACGAGGGTTAGTACACACCTGTTATGGGTTGAAGTTGAAATGTTTCCATAATCAATCACCTACGATAACCACCACCTGTCACTCAAAATTAACTAATCCAATATCAATATATGTAAATCCTAAGCACATCAGTCATACGGAACATAAGGGCATATTTGTCATTTTACCATACAAGGGTATTACAGTCACTTTACCCTACAGGGGCTTTACGGTCTTTTTACTTATTATGGGTATTTTAGTCATTTCATCCTACAATGGTGTTTTGGTAAATCTACAAACCAAGGGTATTTCAGTAATTTTGTAAACCAATGGTATTTCTATAATTTTTAGAAAGTCAAGGGTATTTCTGTAATTTTCTAATCAGGGGTATTTTTGGTAATTTTACAAATTGAGGGTATTTCGGTAATTTCACAAACCAGTAGTATTTCGGTAATTTTACAAATTAGGGGTATTTTGGTAATTTTACAAACTAGGGGTATTTTGGTAATTCTATCCTACAATGGTATTTCAGTAATTTCACAATTGAGGGTAAAATGGTAATTTTGTAAACTGAGGGTAAAATGGTAATTTTGTAAATCGAGGGTAAAACGGTAATTCTGTAAATCGAGGGTAAAACGGTAATTCTATAAATTGACGGTAAAACGGTAATTTTGTAAATCGAGGGTGAAACGGTAATTATATAAATCGAGGGTAAAATGGTAATTCTACAAATCGAGAGCATTTCCATAATTGGTAAACTAAAGTATTCTAAACAGGGATAACAATACAAATGGCCCTAAAGCCCATTCTCGGCCCAAATGGGCCCACACGCTCGTGTGGCCCTTTTAGCCCAAATCTGGCCACGAATATGAGATTCACCTAGCCTAGTCCAATATTTACTACACAATCAAACAACTTATCCAATTGGGCCCGTAGGCCCATTGGGCCCACATAGCCCCTTTCGGCCCATCGCGACCCAAAGTAGCCATCCTACAGCTAGAGTAGCGAGAAAATACACACCTGATAAGAGACTGGAGTTAATCCACGCTCCGAGCACTTTTAGCCGACGCCTAGCCCAAACGAGCACGCCATACAGCAAAAGGGATCAGCCAAAAAAAGGTACCTTTACTCTCCTCATGGTTCCCTCTATTTAAAGCCAGCTTCGCAACCACTCTTATGTTACCTTCCCGATGTGGGATCCCTCTAACATCAGAGTTTAAATTCAACACCAACTCTTGCCACCCCCTGTTAGCAAAATAAATACTCCTTGCTTGCCATGGGATTTGAACCTATGCCTCCCCTCAGATGCTCCACACGCTACTTGCCACTAAGCCACAAGGCTTTTTGTGTCATATTTTATCCCCAATTAAGTTATAAGGTCTAAAGGCCAAAGTCCAGGTTCCCTTAAAAAAAACCAAAATAAATTGCAAGAGCCAAGGCTTGAACCCAGGCTCCCATACAACCTTAATGATGCCACAACCACTAAACTACAAGCTTCCTTATGTCATTTATTTAACACAATAATTTAAAAACCCTCATCCAAGCATCTAGGTTTTTTTTCACTTAATACCAAAATTTTTGCTAAAGCCCAAGTTTGAACCCAAGATTTCTCTAACACTTCTCAGGGCCATTAACCACCAAAGCAGACATTTAATTGTGTCATTTTATTGCACAATTAAATACCTATATACAACCTCCTTACGGACCCGCACTCAAGGCCCAATACTTCTAGGCCCAAATTCGGGGTGTTACATGTTTTTAAACCACTTAACAAAAATTCTGAATAAATCACGTAGGTATCAATACTGAATTAAAGGTATCAATAATTCTTGTAGATGGTATCCTTACCACCCAGAAAATTGGTACAAGTTAGCATTCAGTTTATTGCTTAAAATCAAAACCCAAGAAATTATCGATATGTTTCAAAAATTATCAATTTTATTACCTGAGTATAGATACTCATGATAAGGTATTGATAAAAAATTAAGTTACTGACTTCTTGCACATTTGAAATATTAAGAAGGTATTGTGTAACATCCTGATTTTCAGATTTATTCGTGGTTTTCAATATTTTGCAAAGATTTTAAAATTTTGTATTTGGATGTGAAATTAATATTTTGAGTAGGTAAATGGGCTTATAGAAGGCCCATGTGTTGGCCAAAACCCGGTTGAATTTTTGAATTTTTGGACTTAGGAGTTCGGGGTTCTGGCTAGATGGCCCTTGTATAGAGATATGGGCAAATTGCATCACAAAAAGAGCCTTAGTAAAGTGGCAAGGGTGACGCCACTAGGCTCCTAAAAAGGTGGCGTGTGGAGCATTGGGGAAAGCATGGGATCGATTCCCTGTGTTGACAAATAGATGCATTTATTTTTAAGTGCTGGAGGGGTAAGTGTTGGAGTCCAGGTGGATTCTGCTAGAGGAGAGTTTGAATCAGTCTAAACGCTTGGATTAAGGAGTGATAAGGGGAGAGATTTAAGGGATTGGGAGACAGGCTAGGAGTTGGCCGAATTAGGGGAATTAGAAAGGGGATTTCGGCAGAGGGGTATTAGGTTAGTATTTTGGCACTTAGGGTATTGAGTGGTGCCGTTTTCTTCTGCTTAAACACCTTAAGGTTGTTCTTTTCTCTCTTTTTTCCTCTCTAGCCGAAACCACCATTCTCTCTATTCTTCTTTCTTCATTTTTCTTCTTCAAAATCGTTCATCAAACCTGCTATTCATCAACACTTGTGCCGAAACCACAAAAGTCGAAACCTCAAAAAATACATTAGTTGTGCCAATTTCTTCCAAGCCAAATCCTTCGATATTTTTGTGCCTAATAAACGACAATCATCTTTTCTAAACCCTAGATACCTGTCGGCAATTCTACATCAAGGTTATAGCCCCACATTGTTATCTCCTTCATCACCCAAAAGCCGAAAAACCATAGATATGGGGGCTTATAGCCGAAACTTCAAAACTCCGAGAGTCGAGTTCTACCGTCGTTTGAAAGATAAATCTGCACCAGATTGCATGGAGATCAAAAATGAGTAAGGGGTAAGTGTTCATCATCTCAGATCTGGTCCAATTTTACAAAGTTAGGAAAAGCCGAAGTCCCTAAAATCTAGGGAGGCTGTCGATTTGGGCATGTGGCTCTAAGGGTTTTTAACTGACGTTTTCTGTCAATGATTAGTGTCTTCTTAAGTGTTAGATTGAAGGCGTGGGTTGTTGGAGCAATCGGATTCGGAGCTAGCTATCGATTTTGGCAAAAAGGTAAGGTTTCAAAGGCTTTTAGGGACATGGTTCGGTCATGGATAAGTAGGTTGTGGGTTTAGTGATTATGGTTTGTAAATAAGAACTGTGCTAATCAATTGTAGGACATCGGAAGAGATCTCAATAGCAGTCGTCGTGAAACAGGTGTGTACCGGACACCCTTTCTTAGTTCAATTCGGCAAAAGCAGAAATGCCGAAATTTCGGCATTTCAGGGGCTTGTGAGTATGCAAATGCTCTCAAGACATAGAGTAATTTTTAGATCTAGCACCACAAGGTGGTAAGTAAGTTTGTGTGACATCTTAACGTACTTCGAAAAAAGAGGGCCTCGATGGGCCAAAACTGGGCCTAATGGGCTTACGGACCAATATGGGTAAGAGATGGGCAAATTAGCCTGTTAGTTAGATGGTGGAACCAAACTGCATAAAACTGTTGAAAATTACTGAAGTAGCTTGTGTAGTTGCTAAGTTACGAAAATTACCCCTAAAGAGCAAAATTACCGATATACCCCTAGGGTTTAAATTGGCTAAACTGCATGATTGATTAATACTGTATTTTACATGATATGCTTTTATTAATATTTATTGCATGGGATTGGGGTATTGATGGAGGAAGTATTGAAAGTGGTTTATCCACGTATTGGAGGCTTTGCCTCAACTTACTGATAGTTGAGCAGTGTTGCTGCAACTGTGGAGTGTAGGGCTGGGTGGGTTGAGATATTCCCCACATGGAGTAGGGCTAGTACGGGTGCAGTGTAGCGGTTGGTGGGTTGAGTAGTCTCCCCAGATGGGTTTGCATACATTACTACTATTGTTACCTATGTTACTGAACTGGGCCTATGGGCCACACTGTTGTGTAAAAAGGGGCTAAGGCCTTGCTACTGTATTCTGAAAAGGGCTTCAGTCCACTGTGTACTGTTATCTGAATAGGGCTTAGGCCCAATGGGCTCGAGCTAATTTGGGCTTTGGATGGGTTTCTGTATACACTGAGTTTCCCAAACTCACCCCTTCCTCTTCCATCCTTGCAGGTGAGCCCTAGCTGGTGGACTTGGAGCTGGGCGGGATTCAGAGTGGCCATGAAGTTTGATTGCCGGATTTAATAAGTTTAGCATTTAATTTGGATTATTTTTATTATGCTTAAAGTTGTAATAAGGCCGCTCTTTTTAATTAATTTTATTTTAGGGATTATTAAACTGGTTAGCACTAGGGTTCGTTTTATAAAAACTACTTGTTTTTAAAAGATCACGATGACGCGCAAAGTTTCCGTAAAGTAAATGTTTTTCCCAAGAAAATAAATATTTTAAGTAGACTTAAACTTGTTTTAATGTTCGTAGACACGTAACCTCTTAAAGTGTGGCAATGGATATGTGCATGTCTAGGATTGGATCTGGGAAGAGCTTGGTACTTCAGCGGTCCTATAAGACTCACCTCCTCTTTTCTGGCTTCCTACCTGGTGCACAGCTTCCATTCACTTTAACTTAAAACAAGAACAGATTTTTGCTAAACTCTAAATAAAGAATTTAGATAAACACACGTTTTTTGAAACATCTCCATGTGACATACTAAATTCGGCCGTAACGTCTGGGCTGGGTTTGGGGTGTTACATTTAGTGGTATCAGAGCCAGGTTGCAACAACTCGGCTGTGGATCGGGTCCGAAAATCTTTTCAAAAAAAAGGTTTTTCTATAAGTTTTCGAAGATGTTCAAAGTTTTTCTATTGTTAAACGGGGTTAAATCTTTTTATTTTCGGTAAACGAAAACATGGGTATTTTAAAATTTTTAAATGGACTGATAAAGAAGTGGCACACTGAGTCCCCGGCACCAAGTCTGTAAGTGTTCTTTTTCTGCTTTAAATATTTATATGGAACTAGACTGGAAATAATACTGTAGATAGTACTGAGCCTTAGAGATAGTGCTATTGATAATGTAGTATTAGGGCTACAAAACTGGGACCGTAGCTAAATTGTGATTGCACGAAAATAACTCTGAAACTCTATCTATTCATAAGACATTCTGTAATAAATAGTGAAACCAGTAAACTAATGTCATAAAATTTGTAAACAGATAAATCGTTATGAGTACAAAGGTTACTCGGGGAAGAGACCGTGGTCGAGGCCGAGGTAGCACCCAAGCTGGATCTGCGTCATCTGAACACATACCAGCTGGTGAGGCACGTCCACCACTGGTTAATGCAAATGGGCCGTATGACTAGGTCGCAGGGGATGACGCTTTGTCTCAGGCCATGTTGAGGGCTTTGGAAAGGGTGGCCGGAGCTAACATCGGGCCCATGAATAGGGGGTCCATTTCTGAATGACTTCGGGTCAACGGAGCTGAGATTTTTAGGGGCGTATCTGGAGTGGCCCCAAATGTGGCTGAGTACTGGTTGGAAGCCACAGAGCGGATCATGGATGACCTAGACTGCTCAGTAGAACAAAAGTTGAAAGGGGCGGTGTCGTTGCTGCGGGATGAAGCGTATCAGTGGTGGATTACTGTGAGAGAGGGTACCCCAGCTGAGAGGGTAACATGGGAGCTATTCAAACAGACCTTTAAGGCAAAATATGCTGGAGCTAGCTATGTGGATGCACACAGAAAAGAGTTCTTGAATCTGACTCAGGGAAATAAGACCATTGCTGAATATGAGGCGGAGTTTCTATGATTGAGTCGGCATGCTAATGGCATCCTTTCCACCGAATACGAGCGCAGCATTCGTTTTGAGGATGGCCTCAGAGATGAGTTAAGGGTGCTCACAGCTCCGCAGAGAGAGCAAGATTTCGCTGCACTGGTAGAGAAGGCTAAGATAGCCGAGGAGGTGAAGCAAACCGAACGGAAGAATCGTGATAGGGATCGGAATCGGTTCAGGAGGGATGCTGGACCAACGGGTGCTGCAAATCAAAATGTTAAGAGACCTAGGATGGAGGAACCAGTTCGAGCAGTTCCGGTGAACACAGGTAGACCGCAAGCTTGTGGGGATTGCGGCAGAATGCATCAATGAGAGTGCTAGAAGCGTTCTGGGGCTTGTCTTCGTTGTGGGTCTAAGGAGCATAGGATTAAGGATTGTCCTAGGAGGGCCACTCAGGCTGAGGGGGCCGAACAAGGGGTTGTGCGACTGGCTCAACCTGTGAGGGATGGACTGTGTGACAGCCCAAAGTTGACCCTAGTCGGGAAGTAGTTTCGGGACCGCTAAACTGAGTCACCGAAATGTTTGAATGTGATACTTATTGTCTAGAATATGTAATTATGAATGCGTGAAAATTTCAAGCTTCAATTTGGTTGATTTCATGTGAATTTAGTCAATAGGACTTATGTGAGAAAATTCTAAAATGTGATAGGTCAATGTGTGAGGACCTATTAGTGCATGTGGACAAAGGGGGGACTTGCATGTCAAATTCCCCCCTACTAGTAGTGGCCGGCCATGACAAGCATGGTAGACCAAGTTTGATGGCCAAGACATGTCATAGACATGTTTTGTTGGTGCATCATGGGTGGAAAAAAATAAAATAATAGGCATGGAAATTAAATAATGAAAAGGAGTTTGATGAATACACAAAAAAAAAGTGTGTAGTTGATTCTTTCCCCCCCCATTGCCGTGAGCTAAAGAAAAGAGAGGAGAAGATCTTTGTTCATCCTTTTCTCACCTTCATTTAGCCTAAATTAGAAAGAAAAACAAAGAAAAAATTTTCTCATCCTTTGGTTCATCCTTGGCCAAAAATTTTAAGGAGGAAAGAAGAAGAAAGGTGAAGAGATTCGGCCATGCATGTAGCTAGGCTAAGGTATGTTTGATGATGTTCCATGAGATGCATGCATGTTTTAGTTGTTAGCTTGAGTTCTACCTAGCCCATGGTCTAAATCTTGCTATGTGATGGAATTGGCACTTGACCATGGATGCATCATTCTTGGTTGGTGTTTGATGTTGTGGTGATGAGGCATGAGGATGAGTTAAGATTCGGCCTAGGTGGAGGTTGTGTTAATGCCATTGCATGCAAAATATGAAGCTTGTTAATGATACATGTGATGGTGGCTTGATGATTCTTGAACCTCCTTTTTAGCATTTTTGTATGAGCACATATGTGCATTGGTTGCTAAATGGAGAAGAATCGGCTAGCAAGATGTGTGCTAAGGCCGAATGTAACTTTGCATGTTAATGAGCAATGCATGTGTTAAATTGATGAAAAGGGGGAGGATGCTTTACTAGTGTGTATATGTGTGTATTAAGTGTTGAAATCGACCCCAAAAATAGACATGCATATTCGGCCAAGGGGAAAGAAATTAGCTAATATGTTGTGTTGATGCATGATTTTTGCATGTATGAGACTTTAATGTCTAATGTATAAATATGGGCTAAGTGCCTTGTGTTCATCTTTTTGATGCCTAAATGATGAAATCAATTTATTTGTTTAATTAAGCTCAAGAGCAAAGGGGAAATAAATCCGATAAAGGGAAGGAAAAAGTGGTTGAATAGCTAGCGGAATCGTTCGACAACACCCGAGGTAAGTTCTTGAGTAAGAGAGCTTAAATTACGATGTGATTAAATCATGTTCTATGTGTGGCTATTGAGCCGAATGTGCAAGGACAATATGTGCCTTGTGTTTGAGTTTCGCAAATGAAAATGAAATATGAATGTGCCATGAATTATTGTTAGATGTGCATGATTAATTGAATGCTGTCCGGGCTAAGTCCCGATGGCTTTGTGCTAAGTGAATATATCCGGACTAAGATCCGAAGGCATTTGTGCGAGATACAAATTCCGGGTTAAGCCCCGAAGGCCTTTGTGCGAGATACTAAATCTGGGTTAAGTCCCGAAGGCATTCGTGCGAGTTATTAAATCCGGGTTATGTCCCGAAGGCATTGTGTGAGTTACTAAAACCGGGCTATGTCCCGAAGGCATTTGAACGAGGAGCTATATCCGGTTAAATCCCGAAGGTACGTGATTTGGTAATGAATGAGCTTGCTGTAAAATTCCAGCGAATACTCGAAAAACATCCCAATATGGGGATATGTTACGTATGTGTTGAATTTAATCGAGCCCTTACAAATAAATGTTCGCTCAGTTGATAAACGAGCTACCGGCCTTCGGCTAAGTTAGTCTATTGTGTATGTACATAAGGGTTGTTAATGTTGTGAAGCAAGTTTGATATCGGTAAATTGCGTATTATGAAATATTCCGTTTAGCTAAATGTGTGTTATTCTTTGTTTATGCTAAAATTCCTTGCTCAAAACTTACTAAGCATAAATTGCTTACTCGTTACACTGCTCCTCTGTTTTATAGATTTTTGGTTCTCCAGCTATCGGACTCGGGATCTTGAAGTCGAAGTCGCCCACACTATCAAAGGCTCTTTTGGGTACTATTTTGGTTGAATTTTGATATGGCATGTATAGGACTACCCATTGTTGTTTTTCGAGTACTTTATGAAATGTATAAGTGTACAGCCATGCGAAAATGGCTTGTAGAAGTGGAGTATGGCATTACACCATTCGTGTTTATGAATGTATAGATGGTTTCATGATGTAACTATAGTTGGAATGGAAGTGTTGAGCAAATGATCAGCCATTGGAATGGCTAAGTATGATCATATGTGGGCATATGTATGACAAGGCCCTAGTTGGTCCATGAAACCCCGAAAATAGGTAAGGTTTACTTTGAAAACAGAGGCTGACAGCAGCAGTGGTGTGGATTGGAAAAATCACAAGAATTCTTAGGAGTGGAATTAAATAGTGAATAAATTACGTAATCGAACCTTGATGAATCTACTTTCATATGAAAGTAACGAAACAATCATATGAACAGTACAGTAAGAGATATTCGGGTTCTTGTGGAACAGGGCCAGAACAGTTTCTGGATTCCCTGTTCCGACTTTGGAAATTAACTATAAATTGACCAGAGATAATTAGGGGTCATACCATATATGTATGGATTCCTCTCTGAGTCTAGTTTCCATAGAAACAAACGGCATCAGTATTGAAGCTCTGTGCAGAGAGATATCCAAGTCGTAATGGGAAAAGGTCAGTGTAGTCGACCCCTGTAACATGGGAGACTTTGACTAATAAACTGTACTAATTAGCCTGACCAAAAATTCTAGAAAAAAATACATAGGTCGGGACATGAGTCTAGTTTCAGGGAAAAATCACAAAACTGATTTTCGAGTTGTGAAACTCAAGATATGATTTTTGAAGCGACTAGTACTCAGACTGGGCAGTGTCTGGAAAAATTTTTCAAAGTTTGTTAACATCTCGCGTCCGACTCCGGTGTCGGTCTCGGGTTCGGGGTGTTACATTAAATTGCTATCAGAGCTACGGTTTAGTCGATTCTAGGACTACCGTAATGTGTTGGGTCTAGCTATACATGCCATTTTATGTGATTACTTGATAGTGTGGTGACTTCTGACAATTGTAAATGTGTTTATAGTAATGGATCCCGATCGTGACCGAGAGGTAGCTGATGATCTTGAGAGTGTAGCGCCTGCTCCCGCACAAGGGATAGTGCCGGCAGACTCTCAACCTAATGCTAGTAATCCGAATGATGAAGCTAGACAAGCATTCTATAGCGTGATGAATGATTGGTTCAACCAATACATTCGAACTAAAATGGCTGTTCCACAACCTCCATTCCCGACAAATAGTACCCCCGCACCTACAATACCGCCGGTAACGGACCAAATAAGGTCAAATAAGCCCCCAGTTGATAGAATCCGAAAACATGGGGCTACTGAATTTAAGGCTATGGATAGCGATGATGCCGAGCAAGCTGAATTTTGGCTGGACAACACTATCCGGGTACTCGATGAGCTATCTTGTACACCCGATGAATGCCTAAAGTGTGCTATCTCCTTGCTACGTGATTCTGCCTACTATTGGTGGAGTACTCTGACTTCTGTTGTGCCTCGAGAGCAAGTAACTTGGGAGTTTTTCCAAACTGAGTTTCGGAAAAAGTATATCAGTCAGAGATTTGTTGATCAAAAACAGAAGGAATTTCTTGAGCTTAAGCAAGGCTCCATGTCGGTTACTGATTACGAGCGAAAATTTGTTAGACTTAGCAAATACGCTCGGGAATGTGTTTCGTCCGAAGCTATTATGTGTAAACGCTTCGAGGATGGGCTGAATGAAGATATAAAAATGTTCGTTGGCGTTCTTGAAATACGAGAGTTCGTGGTACTTGTTGAACGAGCTTGTAAAGCCGAAGAGCTTAGAAAAGAAAAGCAAAGAGTTGATGAGGGAACTGGAGAGTTTCGTAAAAGATCCTCGGGAAGGTCTCTTCAACAGACATCGAAGAGATTTCGAGATGATGCGGGCCAGTTTAGAGGCACTTCGGGCCTTTTTAGATGAGATCGTGATCGACCCCCTGTGGGTACACGAGGCACTTCGGTCGCCAGTGTTGGGAATGAACGTCGAGATATAACGAAGTGTCGATATTGCGGTAAATGGCATTCGGGGAGTTGTAGATTCCCTGACCGCTCCTGTTACAAGTGCGGATCAGTTGACCACTTCATTAAAGATTGCCCGAGGTTGTTTGAACAGAATGAAAATCAGAGTGGGAAACCGGGTGCTACCACTGCTCGAGGTAGACCATCTGGAAATACGGGCAATGCTAGTGGTGGTCAGAGAGGATCTAGAGATGATATAACCAGATCCGAAGCTCGTGCGCCTGCTAGAGCTTATGCTATACGTGCCCGCGAGGATGCTTCTTCGCCTGATGTTATTACCGGTACATTCACTCTCTTTGATACTAATGTAATTGCTTTGATTGACCCCGGTTCTACTCATTCTTACATATGTGAAACCTTAGCATCCAGTAAGACTTTACCTATTGAGTCTACTGAGTTTGTAATTCGGGTGTCAAATCCCTTGGGTCATTACGTGCTTGTCGACAAAGTGTGTGAGAAATGTCCCCTGGAAATTCGAGGTTCCTGTTTTCCGGCAGACTTGATGCTTTTGCCGTTTGATGAATTTGATGTTATCCTTGGTTTGGATTGGTTGACCGCGCATGATGCGATTGTGAATTGCAAGAGCAAGACTATTGATTTGAGGTGCGCAAATAACGAAGTAGTCCGAATTGAGTCTGCGGACTTGGAGGGGATGCCAGCTGTAATATCAGCAATGTTGGCACAAAATATGTAAGAAAAGGGTGCGAAGCATACCTTGCGTATGTACTTGATGGCAAAGAATTAGAAAAGAAACCCGAATCTGTGCCGGTGGTTTGTGAATACCCGGATGTTTTTTCGGAAGAATTACCGGGTTTACCACCTGTTCGGGAGGTAGAGTTTGGTATTGAGCTTGTACCTGGGACTACGCCGATTTCGATAGCTCCGTATCGTATGGCACCAACCGAGTTAAAGGAGTTGAAAGCTCAGTTGCAAGAACTGACTGATAGAGGTTTCGCTCGACCAAGTTTCTCACCTTGGGGTGCACCAGTATTGTTCGTGAAAAAGAAGGACGGAACCATGAGGTTGTGCATTGACTATCGTCAGCTGAATAAAGTGACGATAAAGAACAAATATCCGTTGCCGCGCATCGATGATTTGTTCGACCAACTGAAGGGAGCCTCAGTGTTCTCAAAAATAGATTTGAGATCGGGCTATTATCAGTTGCGAATTCGAGATTCAGATATTCCTAAAACTGCCTTCAGAACGAGATATGGTCACTACGAATTCTTAGTGATGCCGTTTGGGCTCACTAATGCCCCTGCAGTATTTATGGATTTGATGAATCGGATCTTCAGACCTATTTGGATCGGTTCGTAGTTGTGTTCATTGATGACATTTTGGTCTATTCAAGAGATGAGACCGAACATGCTGAGCATCTGAGGCTAGTGCTGCAAATTTTGCGGGATAAGCAGTTATATGCTAAGTTCAGTAAGTGTGAGTTCTGGTTAAGAGAGGTTAGCTTCTTGGGTCATGTGGTATCCGCGTCGGGTATTCGAGTTGACCCGAACAAAATTTCAGCCATACTTGACTAGAAACCTCCGAGAAATATTACTGAAGTTCGGAGCTTTTTGGGGCTCGCCGGTTATTACCGACGATTTGTGAAAGGTTTCTCGATGATAGCCACACCAATGACGAAGCTACTTCAAAAGGATGTTAAGTTCGAGTGGACGGAGAAATGTCAGAAAAGTTTCGACCAACTGAAAACACATTTGACTGAAGCTCCAATTTTGGTGCAACCCGAATCAGGTAAAGAGTTTGTCATTTATAGTGACGCATCCCTACTTGGGTTGGGTTGTGTATTGATGCAAGAAGGTCGAGTCGTGGCCTATGCGTCGAGACAATTGAAGCCACACGAGAGGAATTATCCGACCCATGATCTCGAACTAGCTGCCATCGTGTTTGCTTTAAAAATATGGCGACATTATCTGTTTGGTGAGAAGTGCCATGTATTTTCGGATCACAAAAGTCTCAAATATTTGATGACTCAACGAGACTTGAATCTGCGACAAAGACGTTGGCTTGAGTTGTTGAAAGATTACGAGCTTGTCTTTGATTACCACCCGGGAAAGGCTAACGTGGTTGCGGACGCCTTAAGCTGGAAGTCATTGTTTGCTTTACGAGCGATGAACGTGCATTTGTCTGTTCTACCAGACAATGTGTTAGTAGCTGAATTAAAAGCTAAACCATTATTGACTCACCAAATTCGTGAAGCTCAGAAAGTCGATGATGAATTGGTTGCAAAACAGGCTAAGTGTTTTTCGAACGAGGAATCGGAGTTTCAAATTGATGATGATGATTGTTTGAGGTTCAGAAATCGTTTGTGTGTTCCAAGGAATTCGGAACTCATTTCGATGATTCTGAACGAAGCCCATTGTAGCCGAATGTCAATTCACCCGGGGAGTATGAAAATGTACAACGATTTGAAACGAAAAGACATCGAGTATCAGGTGGGAGACAAAGTGTTCCTTAAGGTTTCACCTTGGAAAAAGATACTCAGGTTCGGCCGTAAGGGCAAGTTGAGCCCAAGATTCATTGGGCCGTACGAAATCTCCGAACGAGTTGGTCCGGTTGCATATAGATTGATTTTGCCCCCGGAGCTTGAAAAGATTCATGACGTCTTTCATGTTTCGATGCTTCGACGCTATCGATCTGATCCATCGCATATAATTAGCCCATCAGAGGTTGAAATTCAAGTCGACATGAGCTATGAAGAAGAACCGATGCGTATCCTAGCTCGTGAAGTGAAGGAGTTGCGAAATAAAAGAGTTCCGCTAGTAAAGGTGTTATGGCTCAAACACGGGATCGAGGAAGCTACTTGGGAGACCGAGAGCTCGATGAAAGAACGATACCCAAACCTATTTACCGGTAAGATTTTCGGGGACGAAAATTTCTTAAGTGGGGGAGAGTTGTGACAGCCCAAAGTTGACCCTAGTCGGGAAGTAGTTTCGGGACCGCTAAACCGAGTCACCGAAATGTTTGAATGTGATACTTATTGTCTAGAATATGTAATTATGAATGCGTGAAAATTTCAAGCTTCAATTTGGTTGATTTCATGTGAATTTAGTCAATAGGACTTATGTGAGAAAATTCTAAAATGTGATAGGTCAATGTGTGAGGACCTATTAGTGCATGTGGACAAAGGGGGGACTTGCATGTCAAATTCCCCCTACTAGTAGTGGCCGGCCATGACAAGCATGGTAGACCAAGTTTGATGGCCAAGACATGTCATAGAAATGTTTTGTTGGTGCATCATGGGTGGAAAAAAATAAAATAATAGGCATGGAAATTAAATAATGAAAAGGAGTTTGATGAATACACAAAAAAAAAGTGTGTAGTTGATTCTTTTTCCCCCCCATTGCCGTGAGCTAAAGAAAAGAGAAGAGAAGATCTTTATTCATCCTTTTCTCACCTTCATTTAGCCTAAATTAGAAAGAAAAACAAAGAAAAAATTTTCTCATCCTTTGGTTCATCCTTGGCCAAAAATTTTAAGGAGGAAAGAAGAAGAAAGGTGAAGAGATTCGGCCATGCATGTAGCTAGGCTAAGGTATGTTTGATGATGTTCCATGAGATGCATGCATGTTTTAGTTGTTAGCTTGAGTTCTACCTAGCCCATGGTCTAAATCTTGCTATGTGATGGAATTGGCACTTGACCATGGATGCATCATTCTTGGTTGGTGTTTGATGTTGTGGTGATGAGGCATGAGGATGAGTTAAGATTCGGCCTAGGTGGAGGTTGTGTTAATGCCATTGCGTGCAAAATATGAAGCTTGTTAATGATACATGTGATGATGGCTTGATGATTTTTGAACCTCCTTTTTAGCATTTTTGTGTGAGCACATATGTGCATTGGTTGCTAAATGGAGAAGAATCGGCTAGCAAGATGTGTGCTAAGGCCGAATGTAACTTTGCATGTTAATGAGCAATGCATGTGTTAAATTGATGAAAAGGGGGAGGATGCTTTACTAGTGTGTATATGTGTGTATTAAGTGTTGAAATCGACCCCAAAAATAGACATGCATATTCGGCCAAGGGGAAAGAAATTAGCTAATATGTTGTGTTGATGCATGATTTTTGCATGTATGAGACTTTAATGTCTAATGTATAAATATGGGCTAAGTGCCTTGTGTTCATCTTTTTGATGCCTAAATGATGAAATCAATTTATTTGTTTAATTAAGCTCAAGAGCAAAGGGGAAATAAATCCGATAAAGGGAAGGAAAAAGTGGTTGAATAGCTAGCGGAATCGTTCGACAACACCCGAGGTAAGTTCTTGAGTAAGAGAGTTTAAATTACGATGTGATTAAATCATGCTGTGCAAGGACGATATGTGCCTTGTGTTTGAGTTTCGCAAATGAAAATGAAATATGAATGTGCCATGAATTATTGTTAGATGTGCATGATTAATTGAATGCTGTCCGGGCTAAGTCCCGAAGGCTTTGTTCTAAGTGAATATATCCGGACTAAGATCCGAAGGCATTTGTGCGAGATACAAATTCCGGGTTAAGCCCCGAAGGCCTTTGTGCGAGATACTAAATCTGGGTTAAGTCCCGAAGGCATTCGTGCGAGTTATTAAATCCGGGTTATGTCCCGAAGGCATTGTGTGAGTTACTAAAACCGGGCTATGTCCCTAAGGCATTTGAACGAGGAGCTATATCCGGTTAAATCCCGAAGGTACGTGATTTGGTAATGAATGAGCTTGCTGTAAAATTCCAGCGAATACTCGAAAAACATCCCAATATGGGGATATGTTACGTATGTGTTGAATTTAATCGAGCCCTTACAAATAAATGTTCGCTCAGTTGATAAACGAGCTACCGGCCTTCGGCTAAGTTAGTCTATTGTGTATGTACATAAGGGTTGTTAATGTTGTGAAGCAAGTTTGATATCGGTAAATTGCGTATTATGAAATATTCCGTTTAGCTAAATGTGTGTTATTCTTTGTTTATGCTGGAATTCCTTGCTCAAAACTTACTAAGCATAAATTGCTTACTCGTTACACTGCTCCTCTGTTTTATAGATTTTTGGTTCTCCAGCTATCGGACTCGGGATCTTGAAGTTGAAGTCGCCCACACCATCAAAGGCTCTTTTGGGTACTATTTTGGTTGAATTTTGATATGGCATGTATAGGACTACCCATTGTTGTTTTTCGAGTACTTTATGAAATGTATAAGTGTACAGCCATGCGAAAATGGCTTGTAGAAGTGGAGTATGGCATTAGACCATTCGTGTTTATGAATGTATAGATGGTTTCATGATGTAACTATAGTTGGAATGGAAGTGTTGAGCAAATGATCAGCCATTGGAATGGCTAAGTATGATCATATGTGGGCATATGTATGACAAGGCCCTAGTTGGTCCATGAAACCCCGAAAATAGGTAAGGTTTACTTTGAAAACAGAGGCTGACAGCAGCAGTGGTGTGGATTGGAAAAATCACAAGAATTCGTAGGAGTGGAATTAAATAGTGAATAAATTACGTAATCGAACCTTGATGAATCTACTTTCATATGAAAGTAACGAAACAATCATATGAACAGTACAGTAAGAGATATTCGGGTTCTTGTGGAACAGGGCCAGAACAGTTTCTGGATTCCCTGTTCCGATTTTGGAAATTCACTATAAATTGACCAGAGATAATTAGGGGTCATACCATATATGTATGGATTCCTCTCTGAGTCTAGTTTCCATAGAAACAAACGGCATCAGTATTGAAGCTCTGTGCAGAGAGATATCCAAGTCGTAATGGGAAAAGGTCAGTGTAGTCGACCCCTGTAACATGGGAGACTTTGACTAATAAACTGTACTAATTGGCCCGACCAAAAATTCTAGAAAAAAATACGTAGGTGGGGACATGAGTCTAGTTTCATGGAAAAATCACAAAACTGATTTTCGAGTTGTGAAACTCAAGATATGATTTTTGAAGCGACTAGTACTCAGACTGGGCAGTGTCTGGAAAAATTTTTCAAAGTTTGTTAACATCTCGTGTCCGACTCCGGTGTCGGTCTCGGGTTCGGGGTGTTACAGACTGCCGTTGCCAAGAGGTCGTGGACAAGGTCGTGGTGGTAATGGCTGTGGACGTGGGGCACCTGGCAGGGGTATTGGTAACGCGGATGCTCGTCAGCCAGCTTTGGTGTATGCTGCTCGTCGCCGCGAGGAGGGTGACGCACCTGATGTCATAACTGGTACGTTTTTTATATATGGTGTACCTTATACTGCTCTGATTGATAAGGGATCAACCCATTCATATGTGGCATATAACATTTCTGGGGCACTGGGTGTGCACTTCGAGGAGACTGTGTGTGGGGTGTCTGTGATAAGTCCTTTAGGTCATTCGGTTAAGGTAGAGAAACTCTTTAAGGAGGTGCCTCTGGAGATTCAAGGCGGGGTTTTCTGAGGGGATTTGATGGAGTTACTGCTTGAAGAATTCGATTTGATACTAGGAATGGATTGGTTGACCAAGCATAAGGCAACTTTGGATTGTGCAGCTAAAAGGATGGTGTTAAGGACTATCAATGATGAAGAGGTAATGATTATTGGAGAATGGAGGGATTACTTATCCAATGTAGTATCGGCGTTGATGGCTGAGAAACTGATGCGCAAGGGGTGCGAGGCATATCTGGCTTTGGTAAGCCAAACTGAAACGAGGATCTGACTGTGGAGACCATCAGAACTGTTAGGGAATTCCGGGATGTTTTTCCAGAAGAGCTTCCTAGATTACCTCCGAATCGGGAAGTTGAGTTTGGAATCGATTTGTTGCCTGGAACAGCTCCAGTATCTATTGCACCCTATAGGATGGGACCGAAAGAATTGGTGGAACTGAAGGCTCAAATTCAAGAATTGTTGGATAGAGGCTTCATTAGGCCTAGTATGTCTCATTGGGGAGCACCGGTCCTGTTTGTGAAGAAAAAGGACAGAACGATGTGCATGTGCATCGATTATCGCCAGTTGAACAAACTGACGATTAAGAATAAGTACCCACTACCAAGGATTGACGATCTGTTTGATCAGCTTAGGGGAGCTTCGGTATTCTCCAAAATCAATCTTCGTTCTGGATACCATCAGCTAAGGGTAAAAGAATGGGATATTCATAAGATAGCATTTCGAACTCGATATGGACATTATGAGTTTGTGGTCATGCCGTTTGGGCTGACGAACGCACCTGCAGCTTTTATAGATCTGATGAATCGAGTATTCCAATCTTACTTGGATCTGTTCGTAGTCGTCTTTATCGACGATATCCTGGTATACTCTGAAACGGAGGCGAAGCATGATGAGCATCTTCGTATTGTGCTGCAAGTGTTAAGGGAGAAGGAGCTCTATGCGAAATTCAGCAAGTGTGAATTCTGGTTGAGGGAGGTAACCTTCCTAGGGCATGTGGTCTCTGCCGAGGGGATTAAGGTGGATCCTCATAAAATTGAAGCAATTCTGGAATGGAAGCCACCTAGGTCAGTATCAGAAATTCAAAGTTTTCTAGGGTTAGCAGGTTACTACAGAAGGTTTGTGGAGGGTTTCTCGGTGATGGCGGCACCCTTGACAAAACTCATAAGGAAAGGAGTACCATTTGTCTGGACCGAGAAACAGCAAAAAGCTTTTGATCGGTTGAAAAAGGTATGGACTGAAGCGCCAGTGTTGATTCAGCCGGTGTTCGGGAAGGACTTTACTGTATACAACGATGCATCGCATGTGGGGTTAGGTTGCGTACTGATGCAAGAGGGCAAGGTGGTCGCTTATGCATCGCGACAGCTTAAGGCTCATGAGGTGAATTACCCTACGCATGATTTGGAGCTAGCAGCGGTGATTTTTGCATTAAAAA
This sequence comes from Gossypium hirsutum, assembly GCF_007990345.1. Classification (NCBI taxonomy): domain Eukaryota; kingdom Viridiplantae; phylum Streptophyta; class Magnoliopsida; order Malvales; family Malvaceae; genus Gossypium; species Gossypium hirsutum. The sequence goes on along the minus strand of NC_053425.1, from coordinate 36,189,610 downwards.
TTTGGAGACACTACTTATATGGGGAAAAGTGCATCATATACACAGATCATAAGAGCCTAAAGTATTTGTTTACTCAGAAGGAGTTGAACCTTAGGCAACGAAGATGGGTGGAGTTGCTTAAAGACTACGACTGTTCGATAGAGTACCACCCAGGAAAGGCTAATGTGGTGGCGGATGCGTTGAGTCGAAGGGTTGTTACTAATTTGAGAGCCTTGTTCGCACGATTAAGTTTGTACGACGATGGAAGCTTGTTGGCAGAACTGCAAGTAAGACCTACTTGGACTGAGCAGATTAAGGAAAAACAGTTGAAGGACGATTCATTAGCTCTTCAGTTCCAGCAAGTTAAGAATGGTGAGAACGAGGATTTTGGGTTGAACACTGAAAGAGTTCTGTGCTTTCGTGGAAGGTTTTGTATTCCAAAGGACCCTGAATTGAGGCAGCTAATTCTAAAAGAGGCTCATGGTGGACTCTGTGCCATGCATCCTGGGGGGAATAAGTTATATCGAGACTTGCGAGAGGTGTACTGGTGGCCCGGATTAAAACGAGAGGTGACTGAATTTGTTGGGAAATGTCTGACGTGCCAGTAGGTTAAGGCTGAGCACCAATTGCCTTTGGGATTATTGCAACCTGTGAAAATTCCGCTATAGAAGTGGGAAAGAGTAATAATGGACTTTGTGAGTGGGTTACCTTTGACACCCACCAGGAAAGATTCGGTGTGGGTGGTTGTGGATATGTTAACAAAATCTGCTCATTTCATACCTGTTCGTACCGACTACTCACTGCAAAAGTTGGCCAAGTTATATGTGGCGGAGGTAGTGCGACTGCATGGGGTGCCAGTGTCGATAATTTCTGATCGAGACCCTAGGTTTACATCTCGATTTTGGCGGAAGTTGCAGGAAGCGTTGGGTACATGATTGGATTTTAGCACTGCTTTTCACCCACAGACAGATGGACAGTCAGAAAGGGTTATTCAGGTTCTGGAGGATATGTTGAGAGGTTGTATCATTGATTTTTGTGGAAGTTGGGAGGACTACTTGCCACAGGCGGAGTTTGCTTACAATAACAGCTATCAAGCAAGTATTCAGATGGCACCATATGAAGCGCTCTATGGGTGAAGATGTCGTACGCTGACGTGTTGGACAGAGTTGGGTGAACGACAAGTGCTTGGACCGGAATTGGTGGCAGACACTGAAAGCAAGGTTAGGCTGATAAGGGATCGGTTAAAGGAGGCATCCGATAGACAGAAGTCGTATGCGGATCTGAAGCGCAAAGAGATTGAGTTCGCTGTTGGGGATATGGTTTTCTTGAAGGTTTCCCCTTGGAAGAAAATTTTGAGATTTGGTAAGAAGGGTAAGTTGAGCCCACGGTTTATTGGGCCTTACCGAATTGTTAAGCGAGTTGGACCAGTGGCTTATCAGCTAGAGTTACCACCAGAACTACATCGTATCAACGACATTTTTCATGTATCCATGCTGAGGCGGTATTGATCTGACCCAACTCACATAATACCAGTTGCGGAAATCGAGGTACAGTCAGATTTAATTTTCGAAGAGGAACCTGTGCAAATACTTGATTGTGACGTCAAGGTGTTGAGAAGGAAATCAGTTCCACTAGTGAAAGTACTTTGGAGGAACCATGGCAAAAAAGAAGCTACTTGGGAGACTGAGGAGGCTATGCCTCAACAGTACCCTCAACTGTTCTAATAAGGTAAAATTTCGAGGTCGAAATTTCTTTAAGGAGGGTAGAGTTGTAACATCCTGATTTTTGGATTTATTCGCGGTTTTTAATATTTTGTAAAGATTTTAAAATTTTGTATTTGGATGTGAAATTAATATTTTGAGTAGGTAAATGGGCTTATAGAAGGCCCATGTGTTGGCCAAAACCGGGTTGAATTTTTGAATTTTTGGACTTAGGAGTTAGGGGTTCTGGCTAGATGGCCCTTGTATAGAGATATGGGCAAATTGCATCACAAAAAGAGCCTTAGTAAAGTGGCAAGGGTGACGCCATTAGGCTCCTAAAAAGGTGGCGTGTGGAGCATTGGAGAAAGCATGGGATCGATTCCTTGTGTTGACAAATAGATGCATTTATTTTTAAGTGCTGGAGGGGTAAGTGTTGGAGTCCAGGTGGATTCTGCTAGAGGAGAGTTTGAATCAGTCTAAACGCTTGGATTAAGGAGTGATAAGGGGAGAGATTTAAGGGATTGGGAGACAGGCTAGGAGTTGGCCGAATTAGGGGAATTAGAAAGGGGATTTCGGCAGAGGGGTATTAGGTTAGTATTTCGGCACTTAGGGTATTGAGTGGTGCCGTTTTCTTCTGCTTAAACACCTTAGGGTTGGTCTTTTATCTCTTTTTTCCTCTCTAGCCGAAGCCACCATTCTCTCTATTCTTCTTTCTTCATTTTTCTTCTTCAAAACCGTTCATCAAACCTGTTGTTCATCAACACTTGTGCCGAAACCACAAAAGCCGAAACCTCGAAAAATACATTAGTTGTGTCGATTTCTTCCAAGCCAAATCCTTCGATATTTTTGTGCCTAATAAATGACAATCACCTTTTCTAAACCCTAGATACGTGTCGGCAATTCTACATCAAGGTTATAGCCCCACATTGTTATCTCCTTCATCACCCAAAAGCCGAAAAACCATAGATTTGGGGGCTTATAGCCGAAACTTGAAAACTCCGGGAGTCGAGTTCTACCGTCGTTTGAAAGATAAATCTGCACCAGATTGCATGGAGATCAAAAATGAGTAAGGGGTAAGTGTTTATCATCTCAGATCTGGTCCTATTTTACAAAGTTAGGAAAAGCCAAAGTCCCTAAAATCTAGGGAGGCTGTCGATTTGGGCATGTGGCTCTAAGGGTTTTTAACTGACATTTTCTGTCAATGATTAGTGTCTTCTTAAGTGTTGGATTGAAGGCGTGGGTTGTTGGAGCAATCGGATTCGGAGCTAGTTATCGATTTTGGCAAAAAGGTAAGGTTTCAAAGGCTTTTAGGGACATGGTTCGGTCATGGATAAGTAGGTTGTGGGTTTAGTGATTATGGTTTGTAAATAAGAACTGTGCTAATCAGTTGTAAGACATTGGAAGAGATCTCAATAGCAGTCGTCGCGAAACAGGTGTGTACCGAACACCTTTTCTTAGTTCAATTCGGCAAAAGCAGAAATGCCGAAATTCTGGCATTTCATGGGCTTGTGAGTATGCGAATGCTCTCAAGACATTGAGTAATTTTTAGATCTAGCACCACAAGGTGGTAAGTAAGTTTGTGTGACGTCTTAACGTACTTCGATAAAAGAGGGCCTCGATGGGCCAAAATTAGGCCCAATGGGCTTACGGACCAATATGGGTAAGAGATGGGCAAATTAGCCTGTTAGTTAGATGGTGGAACCAAACTGCATAAAACTGTTGAAAATTACTGAAGTAACTTGTGTAGTTGCTAAGTTACGAAAATTACCCCTAAAGAGCAAAATTACCGATATACCCCTAGGGTTTAAATTGGCTAAACTACATGATTGATTAATACTGTATTTTACATGGTATGCTTTTATTAATATTTGTTGCATGGGATTGGGGTATTGATGGAGGAAGTTTTGAAAGTGGTTCATCCACGTACTAGAGGCTTTGCCTCAACTTACTGATATTTGAGCAGCGTTGCTGCAACTGTGGAGTGTAGGGCTGGGTGGGTTGAGATATTCCCACATGGAGTGTAGGGCTAGTACGGGTGCAGTGTAGCGGTTGGTTGGTTGAGTAGTCTCCCCAGATGGGTTTGCATGCATTTCTACTATTGTTACCTATGTTACTGAACTGGGCCTATGGGCCACACTGTTGTGTAAAAAGGGGCTAAGGCCTTGCTACTGTATTCTGAAAAGGGCTTCAGTCCACTGTGTACGGTTATCTGAATAGGGCTTAGGCCCAATGGGCTCGAGCTGATTTGGGCTTTGGATGGGTTTCTGTATGCACTGAGTTTCCCAAACTCACCCCTTCCTCTTCCATCCTTACGGGTGAGCCCTAGCTGGTGGACTTGGAGCTGGGCGGGATTCAGAGTGGCCATGAAGTTTGATTGCCGGATTTAATAAGTTTAGCATTTAATTTGGATTATTTTTATTATGCTTAAAGTTGTAATAAGGCCGCTCTTTTTAATTAATTTTATTTTGGGGATTATTAAACTGGTTAGCACTAGGGTTCGTTTTATAAAAACTACTTGTTTTTAAAAGATCACGATGACGCACAAAGTTTCCACAAAGTAAATGTTTTTCCCAAGAAAATAAATATTTTAAGCAAACTTAAATTGTTTTAATGTTCGTAGACACGTAACCTACTTAAAGTGTGGCAATGGATGTGTGCATGTCTAGGATTGGATCCGGGAAGAGCTTGGTACTTAAGCGGTCCTATAAGACTCACCTCCTCTTTTTTGGCTTCCTACCTGGTGCACAGCTTCCATTCACTTTAACTTAAAACAAGAACAGATTTTTGCTAAACTCTAAACAAAGAATTTGGAGAAACACACGTTTTTTGAAACATCTCCATGTGACATACTAAATTCGGCCGTAACGTCTGGGCCGGTTTTGGGGTCTTACATATTGATTTTAAAACATGAATATCGATACGTCAACTCCAAGCAACAAAAACACAACATATTAAGGCATTTAGTCCATTCAAACTTGTATCAAATCAATATGAATCTATTACTTTGTCAAAAAATTGCCAAAACAACTATAATAGCAGTTCAAAACATCGTAAATATTTCTAAACAAGGAATCAATATACCAAGCTCGATATCCATTTTAACCCTAAAGGCAATAAAGTCATGTAAACATCCAAAACATCATGGCGATAATCAGCTAAAAGTCTATGTTAGCTCTTGTTTTTCAAGTATTTTTTATATAACAAAAAGTATATTAACAATTCCTTACTTAAATTTTCAAAAATAGTTAATAAATCCATAAAATTATTTTCAAAGTGTTGGACAAAATAAAATTTTAAAAATCCTTGAATTAACTTAATTTTTAATGAGTTTTTGAAGTCTGAAGGACTTCTATCGATACTTAGGTGGACAAGTATTGATAAAACTCAAGATGAAAAGACCTTGAAAAGGCTACAGAATTCTACTAGTAAAACTAAGAGTTCTACTGATACGACTCTGGGCTCTATTGATACAACCCAAACATCTATCAGTAGAATGCACTCTAGTAAGCAAGGTAGTTATGGCCTGGGACTTCTATTGATACCCTAGTCTGATCTACTGATACAACTAAAGTTCTACCGATACCTTGAGGACTTCTACCGAAACAATTCAAGTTAGTAGCCAAACTTCAGCATCCCCTACACTTTTACCAATACTTTGATGGATTCGACCAATACCAAAAAAACCTCTCGGAGTTATATCAATACAAGAGGACTTATACCGATAGAGCAAGACCAAAAATCATATTTTGGAAAGACTTCTATTGATACAAGTTTCCTTCTACTAATACAATGAAGCTGAAAACTGCATTTAATGTGATTTTTATAGCTGTAACAACTCTATTTTGTTTCTAATGGCTACAAACGTCTACAAGGTTGTTAGAGCTCCCCATTGAAGTGAAACAAAGACAAAAAACAAGTGCATAACTTCCAAGAACTAAATTTTCTAATCTTTCTCAATCTTTTACTAAATATTTCTTGTACACACTTGTGGGTTAAGTTTTTATCATTCTTTCAAGTGTTGCAATTTTGTGTGAGAGTGATTAACTGTAGATTATTTAGAGGTATCATCTTATTCATCATTATTTTCTCTCATTTGTATGGTGTTACTTAAGGTTTTGGGTAGAGAACATTAAGGGGAAGTGGTTCTATCTTACCTTTGAAAAGATAGGGATTTGTAAGGTTAAACCTTGTCCTTAAAGGTTCAAAACTAGTGGATTTGGGAAATCCTTATTTGAAGAAAGCTAAGGTAGTGGATGTAGGCAATTGAGGTCGAACCACTATAAATACTTGAGTTATTTTATTTTAACCCTTTCCTGAAAACATTTTAATACACCAATTTGCCCCCTCTTTGTGTATTTTGATCTCAATAATTGGTATCAAAGCTAGAACTCTATAGATGGTTTTACCATAAAGAGAGAAGATCCTTAAGATATCCAAGATGGAAGCCACAAGTCAAGAAATTTACTTCATGGCTGTAACGTCCCGAATTTCAGGCCTAGAAGTTTTGGGTTTTGAGTATAGGGGTAGTGAGAAGGTTGCACATAAGAGTAGTTGTGCATGTTAGTGATATAATGGGCCTATTGGTCTAGTGGTTATGGGAGTGTTAGTGCACCTTGAGGTTCTGAGTTCGAGTCTTTGGGGGTGCATTCTTTGGAGAGCCTTTTTATTTTGTTTTTCTTTTAGTTAATAATTACAATTATTTATAATTATTAAGTTATTTTTTTATGATAACTTTTATTTTTTTATTTTATTCCTTGTTTTGTTTCTTTGGAGACGTTTTCTTCCTCTCCCTCTCTAGGATCCTTTTTATTTTCGGTTTCTTACTTTTTCTTTTTGGTAACGGTTTGTTTGCGGATCTAGGGAATTTTGCTCCTCTGTCGATTGCTTTGTCGTTGAAATAGGTGTGGGATTCAGACCTTGTCTACAATTCTTATTTGTTTATTTTGTTTGTGAATCTCCGCTTTCGTTTTTTCTTGATTGTATCCTAACCCATTAGTTTTGGGTTTTTAAACGATGGAAGAGAAGGGAGATCGTTATTCTCTGATATATGTTGATAGGGCAAAGGTTAGGGACTGTTACGATGGCTTAAATGTCAATTCTGGGGCTGATTTGGGGTAGTTTTGTGGCCTCCCCGATGGTGACACAAGTGTGTGCCAAGACACACGACCGTGTGGATTTGGGAATTATTTTTTTCGGGCCAAATTTGGTGCCACACGGCCGTGTGGCTAATTTGGGGATTTTGTCAATTTTCACACGGTCGAGTCCCTTGGGCACACGGGTGTGTGGGTTTGGGAATTAGGGATTCAGGGTTTTAGAGTCACACGGCCTTGCCACATAGTCGTGTGGCTGATTTAGGGATATAAAAATCCCACACAGGCGTGTGAGACCCTCACACAGTCGTGTCAGACTTGTACCTTATTTTAGCTAAATTGGACAGAGAGTTACACAGCTTGTCCACACGGGTGTGTGCCTCTGTCACACGACCATGTGCTACCCTTCACACGGGCGTGTGGCCCTATCTCGCCAAACTTTGATTTTAGGTCAAATTTAAGTGTAATCATGACTTTATGAGTTCCAACCCTCGACTGAGTTTTACTGAGGGTAATTATGACTTGATCTGGGCTTGATATGTATGTTATTTGTGATTGGTTGTGTGATAAGCTTGATACTGAATTCAAGTTATGAGTGTGCACATGTTTGATTCTGTAACTGACTGATTGGATGTGAGTGTCTGCCTTTGAATAACTATTTGAAACTGGTACTCTAATAGTGTACATCTGATTGCATACATACATATGCATATAATGTTTTGGGTGGGATTTTGAAGAGAAGGAAGATTGGTTGAACTGGCAGCTGATCTGTTGGTTACTGATAGCCCCTATTACCCAAAGAGACGTGGGTAATCCCAATGCATGAGGATCGTGGACTTTATTGACTTCGATATAGCGGATTACTGCATTGCACTGTACCGCATGTACATTAGCTACACTACATACCATTGACTGAATTGGCAGTTTTACTGCAATATAACAGTATAGTGGTTTACCGCATTGTACTGTACTACTATGTATGTTAGCTACGCTACGTACTATTATCTGATCTGGCAGTTCATACTGTATGTCTGTACTGCGGCTTACCGCATTGCATAGCACAACTTATACGCTAGCTTCACTGTGTTATATACATGTCTAACAGTCTATCTGCATATTATCAGTCCCAATACCCAGAGGGTCGTGGACAATCCTGATAGTCATCATTGTCGAGCAACCCAGGATAACATCAGTTAGAGTGCAGGGTTGGATGGGCTTACGACGTCCAGAGTGGAGTGATTGGTGGGACGAGCTTAAAGCTCTTATGAGGAGTGATGGGGGACAGAGAGGTGTGTTGGTTGGATGGGTGGGTTTTTCTTAACTCAATTGCATTCATATGCATCATATGGATATTCGACTGAAATGTCTGATTGATTGTTCAACTGAAATGTTTGATTAACTGTTCGAATGAAAGGCACTTATGCTGTGAGAATTTTGTAGACTTTGATTGCAACTGTTTAATTAGATAGTTAAAGTGACTGTTGAGAATTACTACTGCTACTGTGCCTGAATGGTACGCGAGACTGTGTGTGACTGATTAACCTATATGATTGTAAAGTAAATATGGTGTGTGTGTGTGTTTGATTTTAGGCAAATTCACTCAATTGTCATCTGTCTGTAAGTATGTTTTGCTTCTGAACTGCTTCTAGCTTCCTATTTCTATTTCTGTAGTTTAATTGGTTTGATCTCACACTAAGCTCAAGTAGCTCACGCCCTCTTCTGTTTCCCCTTTTAGGTAGAGTTCTAGATTCTGTTGATGGGCTCAGTACTCGGAGGTCACGAACAGTTTAGGAGGAAAAGGACTATAAGTTTTATTTCAATTTTTAATTATTATTTGGTTTAAGTTGAACTGGAAAGTTTTATAAGACTGTGGTACAATTTATGTTTTAAACATTTATATGCTTTTGGATTACTAATAAAATAGATGTTTTAGGAAATGGAATTAAGGTCGGCTGGTTTTGTAAAATTTTCTCACGATAACTTCAGTGATCAATGTAGCATCCTGAATTTAGTCTAGACTTCTAGGCCGAGTTTACGATGTTACAATGGCATTGGAGCAAAATTCCATTAAATTGGGAGAAGAGAATTTTACCATGAAGCCTCCTTTATTCAATGGAACCAACTAGTCAAATTGGAGAACAAGAATGAAGTTACTCATCTAAGTTAACAGCTATGAAGTTTGGAGGATAATTAAAAATGGGCCATCCATTCCAATAAATAGGGTCGAAGGTGTTATTGTCCCAAAGGAAAAGAGTGAATGAGATGAAAATGATATCAAGAAGGTGAAACTAAATGCAGAAGTTATGCACACTCTATTTTATGCTTTTGATCCAAATAAGTACAGTAAAGCCTCCTTGTGTGATAATACAAAAGAAATATGGGACAAGCTTGGAGTCACCCATAAAGGGACAAGTAGAGTTAAGGAGTCCAAGATAAACCTTCTCACATTTTATTATGAGTTGTCTGATCGCTTCACGCACATCATCAATGGTCTCAAAGCCCTTGGAAAGATCTATCCCAATAAGGAGATGGTAAAGAATATGTTGAACAGTCTCCCAATATCTTGGGAAGCTAAAGTGATGGCAATAGAAGAATCAAAGGTTCTCAACTCACTCTCCCTTGATGAGCTCATTGGTTCCTTGTTCACATATGAAATGAAAATCAACCACAATGCACAAAAAATCAAAGAAGCTCCAAACAATATGGGAGTTGCCTTCAAATTAATAACTTGTGAGAAGGATAAAGACTCTAGTAATAATGATGATGAGGAGGAGATGGCTATGTTTGCAAAGAAATTCAAAAAATTCATGAATCAGCAAAGCCAAAAAATTCCCAAGAAGAGACATCATCAAGGGTGAACCAAGCAAGAAGAAAAATGACCAAATCATTTTCTATGAATGCAAAAGCTGGGTCATATTAAATTTGATTGCCCATAATTGAATAAGAAATGGGCATTAAAATAAAAGAAGAAAGCCAAGATGGCAACTTGGAGCGATAGGGTCATATTAAAGAATAAGAACTTGCATAATTCCTTTTATATGTTTCATATAAGACAACAAAAACTAAATGATATGCTTGAATCCCAAAGAGCCTTCTTTGATAAGAGTGACTTAGGTTTTTTAAATTTAAAAAGAGAAAACAAATTTAAAATTTTCTTTGAGAAACCAAGCTATATTTATAATGCCTCACTCTTATGCACACATTGTCATAAAAAGGGGCATGATAGACAAATATGTTCTTTAAAGAAGCTCACATCTATGAGCAAACTCACTAAGAATGTGTGGATTCCAAAAGAATTAAACACATCTCAAAATGAGGATGCTTTAAAGAAGTGGATTCCTAAGGGGACAAAAATTGTTAAGACTAATGCTAATGGACCCAAGAAAGTTTGGGTACCAAAAGCCAAAGTTTAACTTTGTGTTTGTAGGAGGAAGAGCATTGATTCAAGGCAAGCAACTCTAAGAAGAACTCATGGTATCTTTATAGTGGATGTTCTAGACACATGAACAGTGACAAAAGCCATTTCATGGAACTAATGCCAAAGAGTGGAGGAGAAATCACATTTGGTGATAACTCCAAAGGGCTTATTGAAGGTATTGGTTCTATAGGTTTAAATTCTTCCACTCTCATTAAAAATGTGCTTTATGTTAATGGTCTTAAGCATAACCTCCTTAGCATTAGTCAACTTTGTGACCAGGGATTCAAAGTAATATTTGAGTCTTATGGGTGCAAAGGTATAGATATTGTAAATAATAGGGTTCTTTTTGTATGACATAGGGTAGGTAATATTTTTATGGTGCATCTTGATGACATTTCTTCGTTTAATATTTGTTTTATGGCTAATAGTGAAAATGTATGTTGTCTATGACATAGAAGATTAGGACATGCAAGCATGAGGGTTATTTCAAAGCTTAATAAAAATTAACTTGTTGTTGGCATGCCTAACTTTCATATTGACTTTGATAAAGTATGTGATGCATGTGTTAAAAGTAAACATAGGAGAGCATATTTTAAATTTAAAAATATAGTTTCTACATCTAAAGTACTCCAACTTATTCATATTGACCCTTTTGGACCCACTAGAACTATGAGTTTAGGAGGTAAACAATATGGATTTGTTATTGTTTATGACTATTCTAGATATACATGAGTTTTCTTTTTATTTTCAAAAGATAAAGTTTTAGAAAAAAAATATTATGTTTTATTAAATGATTCAAAACCAAGTGGGATATTAAATTTCAAGTGTAAGAAGTGATCATGGAAATGAATTTGAAAACCTTAGTCTTGATAATTTTTGTAATGAACATGATATTAGTCACAATCTTTTGGCACCTAGAACCCCTCAACAAAATGGGGTTGTTAAGAGGAAAAATAGGAGCTCAGAGGAAATGGATAGAACCATGTTATATGAAAATAATTTGCCAAGATATTTTTGGACGAAAGCCATAAAAGCTTCTTGCTATATTATAAATAGAGCTATGGTTAGGCCTATTTTGAAGAAAACTCTTTATGAACTTTTTAAAGGAAAAAAGCCTAACATAAGCCACTTTCACCCTATCGCTTGCAAAAGTTTTATTTTGAATAATGGAAAAGAAAATTTAGGAAAATTTGATGCCAAAAGTGATGAAGGTATTTTTCTTGGTTATTCCACAAATCTAAAGCCTATAGAATTTTTAATGAGAGAACCTTTATTGTAGAAGAATCTATACATGCTATTTTTGATTAATCTAACTCTCCTTCTAGAAAGGAATCTATTGAGTTTGATGTTGTAGAAATATATCAATTTGACCAAAATCAAGCATCACATGAAGATCAAGGCGTTAGTGAGTTGGTTCAAGAACCCAAAATTGATGAACTTCAAGAACCAACTTATAACAACTATTTTCAGTGAAATCGGAGTAGTGGTTTCATAACCACAAATTTGACGTGGAAATATTTATTTTATTATTTTAATATGTACGAAATATTAGCAAGGTCATATAAAAATTTTGTTAAGAAATTTTGTTAATTGCATGCTTAATTTAGCAAATAGGACTAAATCGTAAAAGGTGTAAAATTAGAGTTCTATAAGTTAAAGTACTAAATGGCTATGATATTGAATGGTTAGTGGATTTATATTGTAATTAGACCATTTTTATTATGAGTGGACAAATATGGACATAAAATGTAGTGTTTTTAAACTAAATTAATAAGGTTAGTTTAGCAAATTAGTAATTATGTTAAGAAATAAACAAAAGGTGCCATTTTGTATCATCTTCCTCCACCGAATATTGCAAGAAGAAAACTTTATGGATGCTACTAGGGTTCGGTTAGGTTATGGTGCTTGCATGGTATGTTTTACAACTCTGTTTTTAATGATTTTTATGTTTTTCAAATCGTTGGAGCTTAATCTAGCTAGCCCAAGGACTAATTTGCAAAATTGTTAAAAGGTTAGGAATTTTCCATGAATGTGTTCATGTGACTTTTCATATTTGATGGAAGAAAAGGAATCTTTGTTGATAAATAAACAACTTTTGTAAAATGATTTTTGTTCAAAATTTCAATTAGGGATTTATTTGTAAAATGTGGAAAATTCATGGTGAAATTGTGAAATAATGAATTCTATGAATTGCAATGAGTTTATGTAGAATTCAGTTAGCTTAGTTTGTGGATGAAATTGCATGAATTTCAATTTACGGGCTTAAGGACTAAATTATAAACAAGCTAAAATGTTAGGGGTGAAATTATAATTATGCATAAATATGGTTTGTGGATTGAATTGAATAGTTGAGATTGATTGAAACACCTAATTGAGTATAATTATTTATTTAGATCAAGATAAATCTCAGCTAGATATAAACAGAGGAAAGGTGAATGTCACAGATTAGCTCGTTCGTACTCCTTCGTGCTAGTTGTCAATATAAGTTCATAGTATTTAAACGTATAATTGAATTTCCATATGTATTTTTCATCTTATAATTATGTAATTAAATGCGTATGATAATTATACCTGAATTGCACATACATGCCCCTGTTGTACTTCAGTACCCGTAAATTGCACATACGTGCCCCTATTGTACTTTGTTATCCCTGAATTGCATATACATGCCCCTATTGTACTTTGATACCCTTGAATTGCACATACGTGTCTCTGTTTGTACTTCAGTAGCCCTGAATAGCACTTACGTGCCCCTGTTCACACTCCGGTAACTTCAAATGTAGTAAAATAAAAGTTACTTCAAATTGTTATTAAGTTAAAATATTTATTATGTTCTTACTAAGCTCTGTAAAGTTATATGTTTTTATGCATTGTTTCGTAGATCGTTATTACTGACCTTTGTACGGATCGTATCTTCAGCTCACATTATCCATCGATGTTGGTAGTTCTTGTACTCTTTAGGGTTGTGGCATATATATGTGGCTATATAGGTTGTTTTGGTATAATATGGCGGATTACTAGACTAGGTGATTAGGTACTTTTCTAAGTTTGTGAATAGATACCTTTTGGTACAAATAGAATGGTACGAAGGTATATACTTATGGATTGTAACACCCCTAACTCGTATCCGTCACTAGAATAGGGTTACATAGCATTACTAGACTTATATCTTAAACAGTCATACATTTCACATTCATTTCTCAAATACAAACAAAATACATTCAAATTCAATTATATAGTCTCTAACATGAGCCCTCGAGGCCCAAAACAAATATTAGAAGTGGTTCGGGACTAAAGTGAATACTTAATAAATTTTTAGCAAAACATAGAAAACTTTCAAAGTTCAGGGGATACATGCCCGTGTGGCTAGGCCGAGTGTCTCACACGGCCAAGAGACACGCCTGTGTCACAGGCCGTGTGGACATTTGAAATGGGATCACATGGTCGTGTCTCAGCCCGTGTCCAACCCTGTGTAACTCTCTGACTTGGGTCACACGGCCAACCACACGCCCGTGTGACTAGCCCGTGTACCCTTCGAAATGGCCTCACAATCCCATGTGCCAGGCCGTGTGCTAGGCCATGTAAAGCTACTGACTTGGTTTCTAAAGAAATGCTGGAGGGTATACTGACTTATGCCACATGGCCAAGTCACACACCCGTGTGAAGCTACTGACTTGGTTTCTAAAGAAATACCAGGGGACACATTACCGTGTCACCTGGCCGTGTGTCACACACTGCTTGGGTGAGAAAAATGGCTTGGAAAATGGATTATTTTTGTCCACACGGGCAGAGACACACCCCTGTGTCTCTGCCCATGTGGACAAAAATAAGCCATTTTCCAAGCCATTTTTCTGACCCAAATTTGCAACAACCTAAATCTATCAAATAGCATATGACCATATCATCAATAAGCATCCAAACCAATCTCAACCAAGTCCAAATGACGCAATATCAATACCAACAATCACAAGGCTCATAAGCATCACAATTAACCATTCAAAATCATACCAATTTGCCTCCAAAGTATACCTAAATGATCAAACTCGCTTGTTAGACTTTGTGCTTAATTCAACATGCATATCAATTCTCAAGTTCAATCATTCTGTACTCAGAACACCAGTACAAAATTAAGGCATTTCCATCGCAATCCAAATACATACCGAAATGAGAATAACCACATATGTACATACATAATCAACATATGCTAATTCAAGTCATATTAAATGACTAATTATATAACCAAAACATATAGGTTTCCATTAGCCAAATGATCTATGCATGCCATATAACCGAAATACACATAGTTCAAAAGTACCAAAATAACGTCTAGATAGTGTGATGAGATCTTCGACAACTTCTAATCCGAGCAAGCTTCGAAATCACTAAAAAACACGAAAAAGTAAACAAAGTAAGTTGTTAAGCTTAGTAAGCTTGTACGGCTAATAGGTGTAACTTACCATTCGTTCAAAATTTAAAGAAACATAAGTAAACATAGGTAAGTTATAATCAAATCCAAAGGTTAGCACAGAATCATAAGCATGTAGTCATGTATGAATACATCAACTATGAATTACTTGACATACTTCTTACAAATACCTGAACTAGCTCGTATCATATCTTATATCCTTGTACCATCATCTTTGCCCATTGAACGATTTGGAATACTATCAGATACTCAAGAATCTCGCACACTAGGTGCCAATACATGGTCGAAACCATCTATATCTCATATCTTGTATAAATGCTCACTCTCGAGCAATCACTAGGTCTATTCACACAAGCTAACGGTCAAGACGTAGCTACATGGTGCTACTCACACAAGCTGACGAGTAACTGCAACACATGCCAGAAAACTCAGCCACCGGTAGAATGTACGGACCAGCACCCAAAACACGGTAACCCCTAATGACATGTCATTTGTATCCTATCTATTCCTAAGGTTCAATCGGGATCTCATATATTGCCAAATCTTCATCGAGTATTTCTGTGAAGTCGTATTCATCAATAATGCAATGATAAAGCATTTAAAACACAATTAATTTAATGCTTATTAACATGCGAACTTACCTCGATCACAAAACGACGAAAAAAGCTCGACTAGTCCGATACTTTATCTTTCCCTCGATCTAAATCCAAACGAGGCTTAACTTGATCTAAATAATCAAATTCAATCCATTTAGTATTCATTCTATTCAATTAAGCCCAAAATACATATTGTTGCAAATTTACACTTTTACGCTTAACATTTTAAGTTCTTTACAATTTAGTCCTATCTCATAAAAATGCAAATTCATGCAATTTAATCCACACCCATGCTAGCAGAATTTCATAGTAGCCCATATTTTTCATTATTGCACACGTTTACCACATAAATTTCACATTTCTCAATTTAATCCCTATTTGACATTTTCAACCAAAATCACTTTACAAAACTTGTTTATTTATCAACAAAGATTCATTTTCTTCCATCAAACATCAAAACACAGAAACATTCATCAATGGTAAAACCTTAGACTCTTAACAGTTTTGTAAATTAGTCCCTAGGCTAGCTAGATTAAGTTACAACGACTTTAAAAACATAGAAATCATTAAAAACAAGACAAAATTATACTCACATGCAATGGAAGAGCTTGGCCAAATGCTTGGTTGTTCAAAAATGGTGATTTTTCTCCTTTAAGATTCGGCTAGGAGAAGATGGACAAGGAAATTTGTTTTGTTTTACTTATTTTTGTTAATTTTATTATTAAATTACTTATTTAACCTTTACTAAACACATTAAATATGTCCATAATTGTCCAGTCAATATAAAAATGGTATAATTACCACATTAATCCCTTAACTATTTAATGTTATAGCCATTTAGTACCTTTAACTTATAGAACTCTAATATTGCACCTTTTTCAATTTAGTCCTTTTTACTAAAGTAAGCAAGCAAACGTCTAAATTTCTTAACGAAATTTTCATATAACTCTATCAACATGCTGTAGACACTAAAATAATAATAAAATAAATATTTTGACCTCGAATTTGTGATCCCAAAACCACTATTCTGATTTCACAGAAAATGGGCTATTACATGGATTGTTTCGGTTTGTTGATGAATTATGTTGTTATGTTTGGTTTATAAATATGATATATTGGTTTGTGTGCTTTTGGCTCTTTGACACTTTGTGGATTAGTATGAATATGGCCAAGTGAAAGTATGTTTTGAATGAACAATTTGGTATGTTTGAATTGTGGTTAATTATTGAATGTTTTGGTATGAAAATAAGCTATTTGATGAATGGTTAAGTGTGATCATGTTTAGGTATGTTTAATGTAAGCGTTTGAGGTGCCTATATGGCATATTGGTTGTATGTATTATTAGCCTATAGTATGGATCTTTTTATGGAGGTTATGAGCATGTTTAGAAGTCTTGATCATGTGCAAAAGTGTCTAAGTTTATGCTTGTGAAGGGTAAAAGAAATGGCTTGATTTTAGCTAATTTCTTGTCCACACAGCCAAAGACACGAGCGTGTGTCTCAGCTATGAGTGACACACGACCCTGTGACATAGCTATGTGTACCCTGTAGGTTTTAAAGGGTGGCAAGTCAGAAAGTTACACGGCCTAGCACACGACCTGGCATGTACCACCCCTAACCTGTATCCGTCGTCGAACTAGGGTCACGAGGCATTATTGAACATAGCACAGTTCGTAACATTCTCATGCTAACACAGGTCATATTCTTATAGACATGTAGAGCATATAGCTAATTAAATATTAAGCATACATTATATAAACATATTGCATATACGAATAACAGGTTCATCACTTTATTAATAAGCGAATACCAAAATAAAAATTCAAACATTTTATTTCTCAATTCTATACATGCACATATTTAACCAATTAAATAATATCACAAAGCATTTTATCCCTTAGCATATATGGCATTATCAACTTCACAATTGATAAAGAAATTTTCATTAAACATTAAAGTCATACCAATTCCACCATTCAATCTTAAACTAGAAGTTTACCAATTGCATACCCGAATACTGATATATATATACTTGTTACTTATTAAATATGCAATTTACTAACAAAACATACTTAACACCCACTCAATATTTACCTTCATCAATTGTACCTATTTTACCAACCACATAGGCATAATATATGCATATACATTTCCATTACAAATTAAATCATAATGACAAGTATCATTCGATTACACACACATACACATGTACATATATATAATCAACATCTTGCTCCTTTGTTAAGCTAGATTACTAGACCATTCACAAGACAAACCATATCATAATAAACCCTTACCATAGTCGAACATATTTAGATATCATTTAATGCCCATTCACATATTAACACCTATATCAAACATAACAACCAATTTCATATATACTTTATCTATACACAACCATAGCCGAATCATCTGACCATACTTATGAAATTTTATATACACCATGACCGACTCATCAACCACAATCAAGTTCACCAACCATTATCAAGCCATTTCTAAAACATATAACACCTATCACGTATGCCATCCATTCATAGCATATAACATTATAACCAAAACGAATTAAACCATGACCAAATATAACCAAACACAAGCTTAGTAATTAAGCCATTTTCACATGGCTTAAATTATACATAACCAAAATCCAACATTTCCAAAAGTATAATCTAGCCTATGCATGCCTTAGATTCAAAAATTCACTTATAATGATACCGAAGCCAATCGATAGTGTGATAGACTTTGCTGACGATCCCCAAGCTCGTAACTCGACTCCAAAATCTATAAAACAGGGGCAAACACAAACACATACAATAAGCTAACATTGCTTAGTAAGTCATAAGCAAATAAACAATTCAATGATATAATCAACTCAATTAAACTAAACCAAATTATATTATCATTACCACAATTAGTCTCAAACTTATAAATTTCATAAATAATACATTTTTAACACAAATGCTACCTTGGTCGTATATGTACATATACTACTTATGTGGTCGAATATACATGATCATATATACACATATTCAAGAATCAATTCCATAATTTTCATATCATTTATTCAAAAAGCCGAATACACTTACCATGTTCACATACATTCTTCCTTTACTTCATACAAGACTTACAACAAATATCAAGTAACTTACTTTCCTTATTTCAAGTAGGAAATAAACTAATTCATATCTGATCATTTTAGCTCAATTTACACATTTGATCACACTTATCGTTGCCCAATGAACCATTCAGAATTGGATAGGACACTCGGATAATCACTGATATCTTACAATGCCAACGTCCCAGACGTGCTCTTACATGTAATTACATATCGATGCCACTGTCCCAGACAGGGTCTTACTGCCACACATATATCGATGCCATGGTCTTACTCGCACATCACATATTAGAATCCTATGTCATGACATATGTATCCTAGCTATTCCTAAGGTTCATATAGGGCTTTCGGACGTTGTAACTCGGTCGGAATGAGTTCATAAATATAGTTGCCAAGTTTACTCACATTCATCTATTGCATATAAATACTCACATTTTCCATTTCAGCTTGTATAATTTGCATTTAATTAAAATTAAGTAAGTCTATTTGCTTATAAACTTACCTCGGACGATGTAAAACGGAACAGGACGGCTAGTTAACAACTTTAGTTTTTCCCTTGATCCAAATTTGGTTTTCTCTTTTCTTGATCTAAATTAATATAAATTAAACTTATTTAATTAAATATTCAATCAAATTCATCCAAAAACACATAAATGGGAAAATTACCATTTTACCCCTGACATTTTACACTTTTTACAATTTAGTCCAAATTGCAAAAAACACAAAACATGCAAAATTTGCACACACCATTCCTAGGCCGAATACTCCTAGTGTTCATACAAGTCCATACATTTCATTTATTTCACATTTTAGTCCCTCAATTTATTATTTTTGCAATTTAGTCCTAATTACTCAAACTCATAAAAAATTCCAATACAAAACATGTTAATCTATCACATATCTTTTATTTTCTACCATCAAACAAAAAAAATCACAAGCTTTCAACAATGTTATAACTCAAAATATTCACCAAAATCAAAAATTCAAGCATGGATCTTGTAGATAACTTAGCAATGATCTCAAAAACGTAAAAATTATCAAAAATCGAACTAGTTACATACCTTGATTGAGCTTAAGAGATGGACGAACCCTAACTTCTCTTATTTCTTTTTCTTTTCTTTAATATTCGATTGATGAACAAAGATAAATAATGAATATGATAACTTTGGTTTTAATTAATATAAGTTTATTAACTAAATTACATATATAACATTTATAATATAATATAAAACCATTATAAACCCTGTGTAACGCCCCGGAGTTGGGCCTTAAGCATGGGAGCGGTTAGGATACTGGTCGTTAATATTTTAGTTAAGCAAGAAAATGACACAAATTGCATGTTTGTTTTAATGGCTAAAGTGATTTGGGTGTGTTTGAGAAGCCTGGGTTCAAGTCTTGGCCCTTGCAGAATTTTTATTAAATTAGCTCTTAAATGAATCTGGACTTTAGTACATAGGCTTTATAAATAATTGCGCTTGTTTTAAGTAACAAAAAGCCTTGTGGTCTAGTGGTAAGGTGGTGGGTAAAGGAACCTTGAGGTCTGAGGTTCGAGCGTTGGCATAGCGCAAATGAGGTATTTATTTTGTAGCTTGGTTCAGCCAATGGTTGTGTTATAGTAAAATTTTGATGGATGAGTGGTGGACTGATAGGTGGAGGATATCAAGGAGGAAATCATGGAGAGGATTAGGGAGAGATTTGTGAAGAGGAATTAGGAGTTTGATTAGTGTGGGGATGTTGGTGCCATTTGGTATCTCTAATTCGGCATTGGGAAAAAAACTTACAATTTTCGGTATTTGTGAGTTTTTGGAAGAAGGTTCTTTTCTCCTTTTTGCAAGTGGTAGCCGAATTCCTTTAGTCAACTTCGGCATTTGGTTATTTCAGGTTTCTGCCTCTCGCGACATTGTTCTTCTTTTAGTCATTTCTCATTCTCTACCGAACACTATTCTTCTTCTTTCGCTACTCTCTTAACATTATTGAACATATCTTCCTCCTCTTCCCCATTATTCTTTTAATTTTCTTTTATAGCCAACTTTCCTTCTTCTTCCCTCTTCATTTATTTTTCTCCCTTTTTTCTTTTGTTCTGCTTCTAAACTGAAAGTTATTCTTCTTTGATCTTTCTTAAGTAGTTTGGGTAGTGGTTAACTGAATATTATTCTTCTCTAATATTGGTAAATCGTTTCGGTCTGCAAGTGTTCCGACAATTGGTGTTTTCGAGGAGTGAAAGTGTAAAAATTCTCTAGCTACCAAAACCCTGTCACCCACTAATCGATTAAGTTTCTCAGCAAAGAAAGGTGTGATCGATTTAAATTACGATCTAATGGAACAAGTCGTAGCTCATATAGTCAAGGTTGGGCGCTTAAGGAGTTTGAAATGGTTACGTAAAAAGGTGTACAATCGTACACCAATCTGTTACTAGAAAAAGCCAAAAAGGTGTGTATTCTCACCCCTCTTTACCGTGAGTCAGCAAAAGCCGAAAAGCCAAAACTTCGGCATTTGAAGCCTCACGAGAGTGCGATCGCTCGTGTGGTGAGCTGAGCCCACAAAGCATGGGCGATAGACTGTAGACACCACCATGAGTGTTCTCGTGGGCTTAGGCCGTTATGGGCCATGTTAGGCTGAAATGGGTCATATAGGCCCAATGGGATCGTGGGCCCCATACAGATTAAATCTACGATAAGTGATTAATATTGGACTGGGCTATGTAGGTCACATAGACGTAACTGAATTTTGGAAAAATGGGCCACACGAGCGTGGGGCCCCATTTGGGTCGAGTAATGGGCCTTGGGCCCATTTACACCATTATGATCATTTAGGTTATCTGTGTCATTCGAAGTGATTGTAGACCTTCGGAGAGGTCGTTATTTGAGCTAAAACCATAAAATAGGTAAAATAACAGTAATGCCCCTGTAGGGTAAAATGATCGTAATGCCCTATAGGGTAAAATGATGGTAATGCCCCTATAGGGTAAAATGACTGTAATACCCCTGTATTGTAAAATGACGATTATGTCCTTATTTTTCGTATGACTGATGTGCTTATGATTTACATATATGATAGTACTGAGTATGACTTTGCATACACGTAATATTTATGACATGACATACTGCATGAGGTTGGGGACTAATTTGGAAGAACTTCTGTACTAGTGGTTTTGCCACGTATTCTGATTCTAGTGGCTCCGCCACATTTACTGTTATTAGCAACTTCGCTGCGCTATTGGTGTGCTGGCTGGGTGGGTCGATTTATATCCTTACATGGTGTGTTGGTTGGTACGGGTGGTGTGCTGGCTGGATTTGGGTGGGATGCATAATTGCATTACACTGTAGTGATACTGTATTGGGCTTAGGCCCACACTGTTACTGTATAGGGCTAAGGCCCAGACTCTACTGATATTGTATAGGGCTAAAGCCCAGATAGTTTTGCATATTCTAATTTCTATTGTCTGTTAGGGGATTACACACTGAGTTTTCGTAAACTCACCCTTTCTTTTAACTGTACAAGTAATCCTCAACCTTAGATGGTTTGGAGTCGCGAGGGACTTGAAGGTGGCCACACGATTGCTGATGTTCTACTTTTAACTTTATTTATTTAAATTTCATATTGGGTTTTTGGTTATGTAATAAGCCCATTTGTGGTTTTAACTTTTATTTGGGTTTGATTTCATACCTTAAACTGCTAGACTAGAAAAAGGTGAGTTTTCAAAATAATAACTGTTTTGAAGGAAAATACGCATTTTAAACTTCAAGGTTTTTCAAAGCTTTTGTGATTTTATTCAGTTTAAGCAATCAACGGTGTTAAATATGGCAATCGTTTTGACAAATTGATTTCAATTAGTAACAACTTAATTTGCCAAATTTTCGCAAGAAAAGAAAAACTAAAAGGGTTTTAACTTAAATTCAAATTCTTAATGACAAGTCCTATTTTTGAAAAGCACTTCGATGTGACACGCCAGATTTGGCCATAACATCTAGGCCAGGTTAGGGGTGGCTATTACCATCCACTCAATATGTCAATGGTTTAATTGCAACATAAAACCTCCATATTAAAAGAGCAACCACTATTTGGCCCCCTTTTACACTTAACCACCAAATTTTCGTTTTACGAGATTAAGTCCTTTTATCTAATCGGACACTCAAATGACAAAATTAAAGCACAAAAATTTTAGGTAATTAAATTCACACATAATAAACATAGAAAATAATTTAAAAATATTTTTCTAACTCAGATTCGTGGTCTCGAAACCACCATTCTGATTAGGGTCTAAATCGGGCTGTTACATGGCACACGAGCATGTGAGGAAATTTCAAGAGTTACATGGCCTGGCACATGAGTGTGTGCCTTGGCCAAGTAACCCAAGTAAGAGAGTTACACGGGTACAAACATGAGCTGAGACACGGTGTAATATCTTAAAATAGGGCCTAGTCGGAGCAGTGGTTTTGGGACCACAAGTTTGATGTTGAAATATTTGTTTTATGATTATTATGAGGCCTATAATATGAAAATATGCAAGTGTTAAAGTTTCATGAAGAAATTCTATAAGTAAGGTGTCCAATTGGAAAATAAGGACCAAATTGAATTAATTGCAAAACTTGGATTCTAGAAGAAATTTCCATGAAATTGCTTTAGATTATTAATTAAAAGGTATTAAATAGCAATTTGTCCAATTTCTAAGTTTTTGGACAAAAAATGGGCATGCATGGAAAATTTTGGAAGTTTAGTAAGGAGGGGCATTTTGGTCATTTGGTAATAAAATCAATAAAAAGGGAAAATGAAGGCAAAAATCAGCCATCTTCTCCCTTGTACCAGCCAAAATTCTCAAGCCCTCAATAGCTAGGGTTTTCAACATTTTTCAAGCTCAATAGTAAGTGACTCCTAGCCCCATTTTTAATGTTCTTTGTATTTTTGAGATCCTTGTAACATGTTCTCTACATTTCTACCTATATTTTAAGCTAAGGTTCATGTATGCAAAGTGACCCATGTGTGACATGTTTGTTCTTTGATGTTTTATGGAAGAATATGAAAGTTAGATGTGTGTTAAACATCTTTTCCTAAGTGATTTTCATGAAAAGCACCTAAAGGGACCTTTTTGCAAAAGGTACAAAATATGTGGTAGAAATGTGAAGTAGATGAAAATGTGGACTAGTATGAGTTTACAATGCCTTCGGCTAGGCTTGGGTAACCAATGAATTGCATGTATATCATTTTACGAGCGTAGGGATTAAATTATAAATAATGTGAAAGGTTAGGGGAAAAACGATCATTTTGTTCAGAGGTGAAATTTAGGCTCGAAAAGAACAATATGAGATATTGATAATTAATTTTTATTATTATAGACCCGGAGGAACAAATTTCAGAGGTTGATCGAGGAAAATGAAAGGTTTCGGAATAACCAAAACGCAAAAACTAACATAAATACTAGGTAAGTTCAAATAACTTAAGGTAAACCCATAATATGCCTAAATGCATGTTTTATGAGTGTGTGATAGTTGTATATAATGATGGTATGAAAATTCATGAAATGTGTTAATAATAATAATGACAAGATGATAAATGTCCCAGTTGAAGTTAAAAGGGAAATTCGGTGGATAAACCATGCTTACGTGAATTAAGATCCTACATGTGCTGCAGAAAAAGATTTAGCCCAGATGGGTAATCCATTGATCTCAAATATAGGAAGGATCTAGCCCGGACGGGTGTTTCTTGAATGATCGAGCCTCCCAAAGAATATGTGTGCATTAAGGATTTAGCCCGGACAGGTAATCCGATTAGGGTCTGGATTTATCCTGGACTGGTAATTCAGATTCGAGCTCACTAAGGGTGTTTGTCACTATAAGAGATTTAGCCTAGACTTGTAATCTCGACAACACTCCATGAGTTAATATTACAAGGGATTTAGGCTGGACTGGTAATCCCACCGTAAGATGTGAGGTTCGCGGGAGTGCATACTTGAGAAAATCACTCTTATGACTTGATGGAAAATGGATAATCCATCGAGATTTTTGAGGGACTCAACGGGATTAACAGGAGGTATAGAAATGAAAATGTTGGATGATAAGCTCATCCAAGACAAATTACATGATGAATTATTGTGGGACTAACTTGATGTTTGAGTGCATGTAATAGGAGGCTATCCTCTATTTATTGGATAGGTTGTCTAACATGGTTGTATGATAATTAATCGGTAAGTTTACTTTCCAGTTATTCGGGCGTACTAAGCATGCAAGTGCTTACCCCTCTCTTTTCTCTGTCTTATAGAGCTCGAGGACTCGTAGAGATTGGAAGACATTTGGAGTATTGTCAACACTATCTATTTGTCCTGTTTCAGTATATAGATACTTCTATTTTGTTACAATGGCATGTATAGGTTTGTGGTTACTTGGTGTTTTATGTCTTTGGTTGGCCAATGTAAAGGCTTAAATGTTAAACTTATTCTTTTGATATATGGCCATAAGACATGGCTCATTTCGTTGTATGTTATGACCTACCCACCATGCATGTTTATGTTAGAATTGTTCATGTGATGATTAAATGTGGTATTTCATAAATAGGCATTCGTAATGTGGTCAAAACATTTGGAAATGGAGAGGCCATAATTGGCAATGAATTGTAATAATGAGCAAAGCCAAAATATGTTTCAGTAGGATGGAAATCCTTATTATAAAAAGAGGATAATTGAGTATATTTGGGTCATGTTAATTGTATTTGGAGTTCTTATATCTGAGGAAATGATGAGGGTGACCATTGGCTTGAAATTATAGCCTAAAAAGGGTCTACAAGGGTAGACACACGAGCGTGTGGTACAGCTGTGTGTCCCCTGCAACTAAAATTTCTTTAGTTAGAATGCATGGTAGTAAAATCACGAAAAGAAACACGACTGTGTGTCTTAACCGTGTGGAGGGCACGACCTAGCACACGAGAGTGTGTCTTGGCCGTGTGCCCCTAAATACATGCTGACGTCATAAACAGAATGTTTAGGTTTTTAGACACGGGCAACCACACAGGCGTGTCTATGCCGTGTGAAAGACACGGCCAGGGACACGGGCGTGTGCTTGGCCGTGTGAAAACCCCTGTAGGTTTGAAATCAAAAATAAATTAAATGAATTCCACAAGGGTTAGGGACACGGGTGTGTCCCAAAACACACGAGTGTGTGCATTGTCTCCAGATGGACGTGTGAGGCTTAACCTAGAAAATTTTCCTAAAATTTTCTTAGGTTTTCGGTTTAGTCTCAGACCATCCTCAATGTATGTTTTGGGTCTCGTAGGCCCATAATAGGGACACTAAGATGTTGTCAAATTAGAACAAAATTTTATAACCCGTATTTTCTAAAAATGTCTGAATATGTGTCTTGTAACGCCTCGTACCTAGTCTCGATCTTGGATACGAGTAAGAGGTTACACACGACCGTGTTTCCCTACTTCGAAAGTCACATAGCCTGAGACATGAGCATGTGTCACAGTAGTGTGAGTTACACGCCTGTGTGATCCCTGCGGCATGAAATTGTCAAACTTTTTCCTTATTGTTTTAAATGTTCCCGATTTAGTCCCAAATCAATTTTAACATGTTCCTAAGGCCTAGAGGGCTCGAAGAAGGGATGTTTTGAATGTGTTTGAATGGATTATTCTATAATTTACTAAATGTTTGGAAATAAATGTTTTTAAGTTATGTTTTCACATTAATTCTCCGTAACCTTATTTTGGCGATAGATACGGGTTAAGGGTGTTACATTTAGTGGTATCAGAGCTAAGGTTTAGTTGATTGTAGGATTAATGTAGTGAAGTAAGATTCAGTATATACATGTCGCATATACCCTATGATAGTGTGATGTTTTTGACTCGTTCTAACATTTTATTTCTTATAGAGTCAAGAGGTCAGCTAAATCAAGTCAAGCTATAGTTAATGAAGCTAAAAGTAATATTCACGCTTTGAACCTTGAGGCAAGTAACAGTGCACCTATTGGCCAATCTGTCGGTGACGAGATGAAAAATATGTTTATGGGAATGATGAATCAATGGTTCAACGAGTTTAAGCAAGCAAATCTTGCAAGCCCCCACCTCTACCCTCTGTTGTGCCTCCTCCGACACCCCTAAATAGTACCAACCCTGTACCTGTAATGCTACTCAGGTATCCATGGACAAAATTTGAAAATGTAGAGCAAAATAGTTCAGAGGTACGGTAGATGATGTTCCTTTAAAAGCTGAGTATTGCTATTAAACACAAAGAGAGTTTTTGTGGAGTTATTGTGCACCCCTGAAGATTTCTTGAGATGTGTGGTGTCCTTACTGAAAGATTGCCTAATGATTGGGTTAATTGAGATTTCTTTCAGAATGAATATAAGAAAAAGTATGTCAACCAATTGTTTATTGATCAGAAAGAAAGAATTTCTTGAGCTCAAACAAGAAAATCAGACTGTAGCTGAGAATAAATGAGAATTTGTGCAATTAAGCAAGTATTCTCGTAATATCTTATCAAATGAGGATGAAATGTGTATCAGATTTGAAGATGGGTTGAACAATGAGATCCGTTTTGGCTGTAACAATATTAAAGTTACGGGAATTTGTAGAACTTTCCTAGCGGGCTCAAAAGGTTGAAAAGATTTGTAAAAACAAACAATAGTTAGATTCGAGATTTAGAGATTATAATAAAATAGTGTCATTCAAGCCTGCTCAATCAGCTCCCTCGAAGAAATTTTAAAATGACACAAGTCAATCAGCTGCTCCTTCAGAGTTTGTTAACCAAGAGAATGGAAGTGTAAGAAATGTAGAGATAACCGTTCTGGTGTAACAAATGTAGAGATAACCGTTCTGGTGTGTGATGAATGCAATAAAAGACATTTTGGAGAGTGTCGATCAAAATTGGGAGCTTGTTTCTATTCTGGGTCTACTAAGCACGTCCTTCATAATTGTCCTAAGAAGCAAAATGATTTCAGGAATCAATCAAATAAGCCTGAAGCAAATTCTCAGAGGGGTAGATGATCTAGAAATGCTAGAAATACTACTCCTGGTTGAGGAAAAAATAGCGAGATGAATGAACGATCGAAAATGAGAACACTGGTTAGAGCTTATGCAATCCGAGCTTGAGAGGAAGCTAGTGCTCCAAATGTTATTACGGGTACATTTTATCTCTTTGATATTAATGTATATGCGTTGATTGATCCTGAATAAACTCATTTGTATATATGCACCATTAGTAGACATAAAGAAAATACTTGCTGAATTCATTGAATATACTGTTAAAGTTATGAATCCCTTGGGTCAGTGTGTTTTAGTTAATCAGTTATGTAGATCATGCCCATTGAAAATTAGGGGTTACGATTTCCTTGCTAGTTTGATGTTGTCACCTTTTGATGAGTTTGAAGTGATTCTGGGTATGGACTGACATTACATGATGCTACTGTGAATTGTAGAAGAAAACATATTGTGCTAAAATGTCAGGATGATAAACGGGTCCGAATTGAGTCAAACATATTGGATGGTACATCTAGTATAATTTCTTCTATGATGGCACAAAAATATGTTAAAAAGGGTTGTAAAGCATATCTAGCTTATATAGTTGATTTTAGGGTTTTAAAATCGAAACTAGAATCAGTTCCGGTGGTATGTGAATTTTTGGATGTGTTTCCAGAGGATTTACACGGGATACCTCCAACCTGAGAATTTGAGCTTGGTATTGAGTTGGAACCGGGAACATCCTCGATATTGATAACCCCATATAGAATGGCACCTACAAAACTGAAAGAGTTGAAAGCACAATTGCAAGAGTTGATAGATAGGGGCTTTGCTTGGCCCAGTTTCTCTCCTTGAGGTGCTCCTGTGTTATTCGTTAGGAAGAAAGACAGGTCTATATTGTTATGTATCAATTACAGACAACTCAATAAGGTGACGGTCAAGAACGAATATCTATTGCCACATATTTATTATATGTTTGGTCAGTTGAAAGGTGTGACTGTATTTTCAAAGATTGATCTTCGTTCTGGTTATCATCAGTTGTGAGTCAAAGACTCAGATGTACTAAAAATTGCATTTAGGGCCAGGTACAGACATTATGAATTTCTTGTGATGCCATTTCGTTTAACTAATGCACCTGCAGTATTTATGGATTTAATGAATAGAATTTTCAGATCGTATTTAGACAGATTCATTGTTTTGTTCATTGATGATATTTTGATTTATTCACGGGATGAGTCAGAGCATGCCGAGCATTTGACAATTGTTTTGCAAACTTTATGCGAAAATAAATTATTCGCTAAGTTTAGCAAATGTGAATTTTGGCTTTGGGAAGTCAGTTTTCTAGGGTATGTTGTATCAGTAGATGGCATCAGAGTTGATCCGAGCAAAATTTAAGCTATTGTTGATTGGAAGTCCTTAAGAAATGTATTTGAGGTTAGAAGTTTTTTGGGTTTATTCGGGCATCACCAAAGCTTCGTCAAGGGATTTTCAATGACTGCTACATTATTGACAAGATTATTGCAGAAAAAGGTTAAATATGAGTGGTCTGAGAAATGTCAGCAAAGTTTCAATCAATTAAAAGTATTTTTTATTTATAGTGATGCATTGTGAAAGGGTTTATGTTGTGTTCTAATGCAAGAGGGAAAACTAATAGCACATGCTTCTAGACAGTTAAAACCGCACAAAAAGAATTATCCGACGCATGATCTAGAGTTTACTGCAATTGTGTTTGCTTTGAAGATTTGGCAACACCGTTTGTACAACAAAAAATGTCATATCTTCACAGATCTTAAAAGCATGAAGTATTTAATGTCGTAAAAAGATTTGAATTTGAGACAGCGCCGAGGGCTCGATTTACTGAATGACTAAGATTTGACCATTGATTATCATCTAGGAAAAGCTAATGTAGTTGTTGATGTTTTGAGTAGAAAACCTTTATTTTCTTTGTGAGCGTTAAACACACGATTGATGTTGACTAATGATGGTTCGATCTTAGTCGAGTTGAAAGTTAGAATAATGTTTTTACATCAGATTTACAAAGCTCAGAAATATGATGATATGTTGATAGCTAAATGGAAACAAATAGAAATGACTCATGATTCAAACTTTCAGATTGAATCCGATGATAGTTTATACTTCAAAGGCAGAATTTACTTTCTGAGAAATTTAGATCTCGTTCAAAAGATTTTGAAGGAAGCTCATAATAGTAGCTTGTCTATTTATCCTAATAGCAATAAGATGTACGGTAATTTGAAACAAATGTACTGGTGGCCAGGTATAGAACGACAGATTTCTGAGTTCTTATGTTTAGTGTATCAGCAGGTTAAAGTTGAACATCATGTACCTTTAGGACTATTACATCCAGTATTGATCTTAGAATGGAAATGGGAGCGCGTCACGATGGATTTTGTATCGGGACTACCTCTATCTCCAAAAAAGAAAGATGCAGTTTGGGTCATTATTGATCGTTTGATGAAGTTTGCGCATTTATTTCTAGTGCATACGAATGATTCTCTTGAGAGATTAGTCGAGTTATATGTTGCTGAGATTTTCAGATTACACGAGGTGCCAGTTTCCATTATTTCTTATAGAGATCCTTGGTTTAAGTCATGATTCTGGAGTAAGTCACATGAGGCTCTAGGTACTCGTTTGAATTTTAGTACCGTGTTTCATCATCAAACTGATGGTTAGTCTAAGCAAGTGATTCAGATACTCGAAGATATGATTCAATGTTGTGTTTTAGAGTTTGAAGGTAACTAGAAGAAATTTATACTGTTAGTTGAATTCGCGTACAACAACAGTTATCAATCAAGTATAAAGATGGCACTATACGAAGATTTGTATGGTCGAAAGTGCTAAACTCCATTGTATTGGAATGAGCTTAGTGAGAAAAAGTGTCACGGGGCTGATTTGATACGAGAAACTAAAGAAAAAGTAAAAGTGATTCGAGGCAGTTTGAAAGCACCTTCAGATCGATAGAAATCATACGCGGATTTAAAAAAAAAGACATTGAACTTCAGGTCGGGGACAAAGTGTTCTTGAAAGTGTCGCCCTGGAAGAAATTTTTTCGATTCAATAGTAATGGAAAGCTAAGTCTGCGATTTATCAGGCCGTATAAGATTATTGAAAGAATCAGACCAATAGCCTACAGATTAGCTTTACCGTCAAACTTAGAGAAGATCCATAATGTGTTTCACGGATCTATGTTACGACAATACCGATCAGACCCTTAGCATGTAATGTCCCTTGTAGATATTGAGATTCAGCTTGATATGATGTATAGTGTAGAACCGATCAGAATTCTAGATCGAGAGGTTAAAGAATTGAAAAATAAAAAGCTAGCTTTAGTGAAAGTCCTTTGGCAATGACATGGTTTAGAAGAAGCCACTTAGGAACCGGAAGAAGCTATGAAAGTGCAATACTCGAACCTCTTTTCTAGTATGATTTTCGGGGATGAAAATTCCTTTAGGGGAGAGTAAATCGGAACAATGGTGTCGAGACCATAATTCTAATGTGGGAATATTTATTTATTACTATTTTAATATCTATGAAATATTAGCAAGGTCGTATAAAAAATTCATTAACAAATTTTATCAATTGCATGCTTAATTGAGTAAAAAGGACTAAATCGTAAAAGGTCTAAAATTAGAGTTCTATAAGTTGAAGGAAATAAATGACTATGATATTGAATGGTTAAGGGATTTATGTTGTAATTAGATCATTTTTATTATGAGAGGACTAATATGGTCATAAAATGAAGTGTTTTAAAACTATATTAATAAGGTTAGTTTAGTAAATTAGTAATTATGTTAATGTAAATTAAGAAATAAACAAACAAAGGTGTCATTTTGCATCATCTTTCTCCACCAAATATTTCAAGAAGAAAACTCCATGGATGCTAGCTAGGGTTCGATTAGATTATGGTGCTTGCATGGTATGTTTTACAACTCCCTTTTTAATGATTTTTATGTTTTCAAAATCGTTGTAGCCTAATCTAGCTAGCCTAAAGACTAATTTGCAAAAATATTAAAAGGTTAGGCTTTTTCCATGAATGTGTTTATGTGATTTTTGATATTTGATGGAAGAAAATGAATCTTTATTGATAAATAAACAACTTTTGTATAGTGATTTTTGTTGAAAATATCAATTAGGGATTTATTTGTAAAATGTGTAAAATTCATGGTGAAATTGTGAAATAATGAATTCTATGAATTGCTATGAGTTTATATAGAATTCAGCTAGCTTATTTTTTGGATGAAATTGCATGAATTTTAATTTACGGCTTAAGGACTAAATTGTAAAAAAGTTAAAATGTTAGGGGTGAAATTATAATTATGCATAAATATGGTTTGTGGATTGAATTGAATAAGTGAGATTGACTGAAACATTTAATTAAATATAATTATTTATTTAGATCAATATATATCTCACCTGGGTATAAAAAGAGGAAAGGCGAAAGTCACGGATTAGCTCGATCGTACTTCTACGTGCTAGTTGTCAACGTAAGTTCATAGTATTTAAATGTATAATTGAATTTACATATGTATTTTTCATCTTATAATTATGTAATTAAATACTTATGATAATTATTCCTAAATTGCACATACGTTCCCTTATTGTACTCAGTACCCCTAAATTGCACATACGTGGCCCTGTTGTACTTCAGTACCCCTGAATTGCTCATATGTGCCACTGTTGTACTTTGGTACCCTTGAATTGCCCATACCTACCCTCGTTGTACTTCGGTACCCCTGAATTGTACATACGTGCCCCTATTTGTACTTTAGTACCCATGAATAGCACTTATGTAGCCCTTTTCACACTCCGATAACTTCAAATCGAGTAAAGTAAAAGTTGCATTCAATTATTATTAAGTTAAAAGATGTGCAAGCTTTGTAAGCTTATACATTTTGGTGCATTGTTTTGTAGATCGTTATTGTTGACCTTTGGACGAATCATATCTTCAGCTCACACTATCCATTGATGTTGGTAGTTCTTTTACTCTTTAGGGTTGTGGCATGTATATGTTGATATATAGGTTGTTTTGGTATAATATGGCAGATTACTAGACTAGGTGATTAGGTACTTTTCTAAGTTTCTGAATAGATATCTTTTGGTACAAATAGAATGGTATGAAGGTAAATACTTATGGATGTTTTTGGTTTGTTGATGAATTAAGATGTTATGTTTGGTTTATAAATATGGTATATTGGTTGGTGTGCCTTTGGCTCTTTGACACTTTATGGATTGGTATGAATAAGGCCAAGTGAAAGTATTTTTGGAATGACCAATTATGTTTTAATTGTGGTTAATTATGAAATGTTTTGGTATGAAAATAAGTTAGTTCGTAAATGGTTAAGTGTGATCATGTTTAGGTATGTTTAATGTATGTGCTTGAGGTGCCTATATGTCATATTGGTTGTATGGACTATTAGCCTATAGTAAGGATCTTTTTATGCAGGTTTTGAGCATGTTTAGAAGTCTTGGTCATGTTTGCAAAAGTGCCTAAGTTTATGCTTGTGAAGGGGGAAAGAAATGACTTGATTTTAGCCAATTTATTGTCCACACGACCAAAGACACGAGCATGTGTCTCAGCCATGTGTGACACACGGCCATGTGACACGGCCATGTGTCCCCTGTAGGTTTCAAATGGTGGCAGGTCAGGCAGTTACACGTCCTAGCACACGGCATGGCACACAGGCTTGTGAGACCATTTCGAGAGTTACACGGCCTGGCACACGAGCATGTGGCTTGGCCGTGTGACCCAATTTAGAGAGTTACATGGGCATGGGCTGAGACATGGCCATGTGTCCTTATTTCAAAAGTCACACGGCCTGAGACACGAGTGTGTGTCATAACCGTGTGAGTCACATGGCTAGGCCATATGGCCGTTTGACCCATGCAGCAAGAAATTTTCAAACTTGTTCTTTATTGTTTTAAATGTTCCCAATTTAGTCTCGAACTAAGGCCTCGAGGGCTCGAAGAAGGGACGTTTTGCAAGTGTTTGAATTGATTATTCTAAAATTTACTAAATTTTTGGAAATGAATGTTTTTAAGTTATGTTTTCACGGTAATGCTCTATAACCCTATTCCGGTGACAAATATGAGTTAGGGGTATTACACAACTCACATTGAAAGAGAATCTAGCCACCCAAGAGAGCATTCATATGTTAAGGATGGACACATCATTGGTGATCTATCTAAATTGGTAATTACTAGATCTTCAATTAGAAATACTTGTAATAATGTTGTTTTCATTTCTTGCATAAAACCTAAAAACATTTATGATACTTTAAATGAATAATTAAATCAATTTGAAAGAAATCAAGTTTGGAATTTAGTTGATAGACTTAGTGGTACTATCTGAGATAATAGAAACTGGAACTCCATGGAAACGTACAATTTTAGCAATGTAGAACTCTGCCAACTTCTACAAATATTAATTGCTACCCACTGCCAAGAAATGTGCACTCTTTGAAAACTGATCAACGATTACCCACACTGAATCTTTCTTCGTCAGGTTCAAAGGCAAACCTGAGACAAGGTCCATAATTATCATTTCCCATTTCCATTCTGGAATCGCAATTTATTGCAACAATCTTGAAGGATATTGATGTTTTGCCTTCACTTTCTTACAAACCAAACATCGGGTCACAAAATTCGTAACATCACGCTTCAAACTAGGTGAGCAACAAATCTCTCGACGATCATGATACATTTTACCACTACCGGGATGCATAGTGTAAGGGCTACTATGCACCTTGGTAAGAATCACTTGTCTCAAACCCACATCTTGCAACACACAAAATCTACCTATGAAATTCAATATACCCTCATTGTCAACATCAAAATCTCCCTTAACGCCTTGCTCAACATGTCGAATCCTCTTTAACAAATCCATCCAATGGTTGTTTCTCCTTATTCTGTCGAGACAAAGTCGACTTCACTTAAAGTTCAGCTAACAAACCACTATCACTGACTAAACTCAACTGTACAAACATAGCTCTTAATTTTGTCATCTACTTACTACTCAAATCGTCAGCAACAACATTTCCCTTGCCAGGATGATACTCTATCATACAGTTATAATCCTTTAACAGTTCAATCCAATGCCTCTGTTTTAAATTCAACTCCTTTCGGGTGAGAAAGTACTTAAGGCTTTTATGATTTGTATAAATGACACACTTTTCATCGTACAAGTAATGGTGCCAACTATTACGCATGAATACCACAACAACTAACTCCAAGTCATGAGTTGGATAGTTATGCTCATGCATCTTCAACTATCTCAAGGCATATGCCACAACCTTGCCCTTTTACATTAACACACAACTAAGTCCTGAATACAAAGCATTATTGTAAACCATAAAATCTTTTCTAGGCTTTAGTTGAATCAGCACTAGTGAACCAGTCCTAAGCTGTTTAAAACTTTTCTACCTTTCGTCAATCCACTCAAACACCATGTTTTTCTGAAGTAGTTTCGTTAAGGGTGCAACAATAAGGGGAAACCTTTTAACGAATCTACGATAATTGCCAACCAAACCTAAGAAACTCTGAACTTCGGTAACACTCCTAAGAGACTTCCACTTTAAGATTGCCTCAATCTTCTTTGGATCCACATGGATTCTGTAACACCTCTAACCCGAATTCATCACTAGAGTAAGGTTACAAGGTATTATTGATCAATACACATCATTTAACATACATAACTCATACATTTATGCATTCATACTCAAATAACATTTAATCACAAACACATTGTCCCTTATAAGGGCCTACGAGGCCTTAAACAAGCTTTAGAAGTGATTCGGGACTAAACCGATAACATATAAAAATTTTGGAAACTTAGAAAAATTTCAACCATGCAGGGGTCACACGCCCGTGTGAACAGGCCGTGTGCCTCACATGGCTCTAGACACGCCCGTGTCTTAAACCATGTGGAAATAGGGCATACATACTACCTTGTATCAAAGGACTGAGGACACGCCCGTGTGCCAGGCCGTGTGAAAACTGGAAGGTATACTAACTTATGGAACACGGCCAAGTCACACGTCCGTGTGCTAGGCCATGTGCCAATTAGGGGGTATACTGACTTGTAGCACACGACCAATCACACGTCCGTGTGTGAGACTGTGTGGAGCATACTGACTTCAATTCAATTTCAACACTGGGGGACACACGGCAGTGTAACATGACCGTGTGTCACACACGGCTGAGACACATGCCCGTGTCTCTACCCATGTGGAAAAAAATAGGCCATTTGCAAGGCCAATTTGCCACTCCAACATCAATGTACCTACACAAGGTAAAATGGTACCATTTCATAATGCAATTAGGCAGCCAAAATTATTAACCAAATGCACAATTCATACCATTATAATTTCATCTATTCTAATTCTCAAATCACTACCATTTATTCAGCGAAATACATGCCAAAACAATAACAAACAGTATGGTTCATTTATCATAATTCACATAACCATTTTAACTTTCATAATGTCTTGGTTATAGCCATGCCAAAACAAAGAAAAATAAGCCATCACTCATGGCTATTTATGTAAAGCCCAGAATTTTGGGCCTAAAAGAAATGGGCTTCGCGTATCGGAGGAATTGGAATTAGTTGTACAAGTGAACGACACAAATAAATGCCTACTTCAGTGGTTAAGTGTCTTGGGAAGTGCTTGAGAAGTCTTGGGTTCAAGCCTTGGCTCTTGCAAAATTTTGGTTTTTAAGGGATGAATCATGGCACTGGCATGTAGGCTTTATAAATAATTGTGGATGATTTATAACGCAAAAAGAGCCTATGGTGGAGTGGCAAGGTGGCATGTTGTGTAACTGTGAGGTTTGAGGTTCAAGTCTTGGGATGCGCAATGGAGTATGTATTTTACTGTTTGAGCTGTGTAGGAGGTGGAGTTGGACTGAGACTCTGAGGTTGAATTGGTCATGAGAGTTTGAATAGAGTTTGAATGGGAGGTTGGAGTGATTTATGGAGTGTATCATGGAGAGATATTAGGAGAAAATCAAGTAATGATTTATTGAGAGATTTAAGGAGGAAAATATGAAATTTAAGGAGAAATGATTTATGGAGTAGTGGCTATATTTTGGTGGTGTTAAAGGAAAGTTTTTCTTTTTCCCTTGGATATGAAATGTGAATTGATGTTGGTATTGGGTCTTTATAGAATTGTCCGCGGCAAATTGTGGAGTAGTGAACTATCTTGTTCGGATCTGCAGGTCTTGGAGTGCTCGATAGTGTTTTACAGCAAATAGCATCAGGTGTGTAGTAGTACCGTATTTGAAAATCGGTCAAAAGCCGAAAGAGTGTGTGAACCCACACACATTGATTTGACCATAGGTCTACAAATGTCGAAATGCCAAATACCAAGAAGCCAAAAAGTCGAAAGAAGGGGCTTAGAGCGTGCGATCGCGCACATAGTAAATTGAGCCCACGAAACGTGGGTGTACGATGGAAAAGGTCGCCATTAACAAATTCATAGGCTTAGGCCATAATGGGCCGAATGGGCCGAATGGGCCGATGGGCCCATGGGCCCGCTTGTGTAAATCTGACTGTTAGGTGGAAAATAGTGGGGCTTGTCATGTTGCGCACATGGCATAGGCCATTCTGGGCCTCAATGGGCTAAAGTGGGCTGTGTGGGCCCAATAGGCTCATGGGCCCCGCACGGATAAAATCCTCGATAAGGGAAAAACTTTAGACTGAGCTGTGTAGTATGCATAGCCGTGGCTAATCTTGGGCTAATTGGGTCGCACAAGCGTGTGGACCCATTTGGGCTGAATAATAGGCCTTGGGCCCATTTTCACCGATAGGACCGTTAGGGTTGTAAAAGTCACTCGGGGCGACTGTAAACCTTCTGATGGGCTGATAAGCATGTTTAGGCCAAACTGTTTAAATCTCGGGTTCCCATGTAGCTTCTTCAACCCCGTGTCGATGCCATAATACTTTTACTAATGCAATTCTCTTCTTTCTCAGTTCTTTGATCTAATGAGTTAAAAATTGAATCGGTTCTTCAGTATATGCCATATCAGACTGAATTTAAACCTTGGTAGGGGAAATGACATGTGGAAGGTCAGATCGGTATCATCAAAGCATCGAAACATGAAACACATTATGTATTTTCTTTAACTCAGACGATAAAGATAGTCGATACGCCACTGGCCCAACTCGTTCAGTAATCTCATACGGTCCGATGAATCGCAAACTTAATTTCCCTTTCCGACCAAACTGTAATATCTTTTTCCACGGTGACACTTTTAAAAATAATTTATTTCTGTTCTGGAACTCAATATCTTTTTGTTTCAAGTCTGCATATGATTTCTATCGATTCGAAGCTGCTTTCAAACGATCGTGAATTACTTTAACTTTTTCTTCAGTCTCTCTGATCAGACCAATCCTGTAAATCTTATTTTCGCTAAGCTCACTCCAGTACAATAGTGTTTGACATTTACGACTATATAGAGCTTCGTACGGTGCCATCTTTATACTCAATTGGAAGCTATTATTGTAAGCAAATTCAATTAGCGGTAGATATTTCTCCTAGCTACCTTCAAACTCAGGAATGCAACAACGCAACATATCCTCAAGTATCTGAATAACTCATTTAGATTGACCATCTGTTTCCGGGTGAAATGCAGTGCTAAAATGCAGCTTTGAACCTAAAGCCTCTTGTAATTTCTTCCAAAATCGTGAAGTAAATCTTGGATCTCTATCTGAAACAATAGATAGGGGAACACCATGTAATCTCACAATTTCGTAAATATACAACTCAGCTAATTTATGAAGCGAGAAATCTATATGTAGCAGAATGAAATGAGCTGACATCGTCAATCTATCAACAACAACCCAGATCACATCTTTCTTTTTCAGAGATAAGGTAAAACCCGATACGAAATCCATTGTTACTCTATCCCTCTTCCACTCAAGAATCATAATAAGCTGTAATAAACCTGACGGCACTTGATGCTCAGCTTTGACTTGCTGACAGATCAAACATTTCAAAAAAAATTTTGAGATATCTCATTTCATGTCGTGCCACCAATAAAGCTGTTTCAAATTGTTATACATTTTCGTTCTTTCTGGATGTACTGATAAAAAACTACTGTGTGCTTCATTTAGAATCTTCCGAATGAGCTCAGAATTTCTTGGTACACATATTCTATCACAAAACATCAAACAGTCATCAGGCCCTATTCGAAACTCTGAATTAGAAGTCGACTCACACTGAGCTTGTTTTACTTGCAATTCATGGAATGACGAAAAATGTGCAAGTGTACACAATCACAACAAGTAATAAAGTGACAAGTAAATGTTGAGTTATCGTACCCACAGGGACTGTAAAAATAATTATTTATGAAATTAATTGTAAAACACTTTGGCGAAGTAAAAATAATTTGGTTTTAAAAGATGGTCAAAAACTATTTAAAAACTAAGTAAATAATAAAAATAAAACAAAGGAATTCTAATGCATGATGTCAAATAAGATTTAATCAAGATAACATACTTGTGTTGGATTAATTACATTTCTTTAACTTAGAATTATTAAACTTATGTTTATATTGCTACGAATAAATTCACGGTAAGTCGGTAATTTGCTAACTACTGCTCATACATACTTATTAAATTAATCAATCTCTTGAACATTTTTCAATGTCAATCCAAACGGTTAATTAATCTTCACAAGCATATAAAAGATTAAGTGAAGTAATAGGGTATTTCTACCTTGAAACAGTTTAATCACAAAAATCTTGAAAGTTATGCAAGGCATATGTATCGTCGAATACAATGCTAATTTAAACTTCAGCTACCATAGAGGAATAAACATGCACTGATTAAGCATTGTCTATTAATTATAATTTCAATACGATTTAATAATTAATTCTTTAGTTATTTAACAATTATATTGCAAAAATAACTTAGGCATGATTTTACTTAATCAAGCAATTTACCGAGGCCTATAACAGCATAAACATTATTTTAACAATTCAAGCAGGCAGAAAATAATCAACCCAATACAAACTTAATTTAAGCTAAATTGATTAAAATAACCATTTCAATAGCATAAATATTCATAAACATGTTCGTCAAAACAACAACAATAATTAAAGAGATAGGGAACAAGAAGCAAATCTGGTGTTTCTTCGTGGCTTGACTAGTTGCTCCGTTCTTCGTTCTTGGTTGCCCTCGGCTATCAAGGTAGCTTATGAACACGTAATTTTTGATCCAAAATGGCTGATAAAAGCCTCTTTCTCAAGAGAAGAAATTGGCACTTGAATAAAGAGGGAAATGGGATGGAAAAAAAATGGAGAGAAAAGTGAGAGAGGAGAAGAGAGAATGAGAGAATGTTGTGGGATTGAGGGATGGTTTGAATGATCAGAAAGGGGTGGCTTTTATAGCTGATTGTGGTTGATAAAAATATCAAATTTCAGTAGCCAAAGATCCCCCCTATGGCCGACCATCTTCTTCGAAAATGTTGAGACTTTCAACTTTGCTAAAAATAGCCTGGGGCAAATCTACAAAGCCACAATTAAAGGTGGGGTTTGAATGCAATTTGGAATTAGTTCAAGAGCCTTTTTGCAATCATATTTAATCAGCTAAAATGCTGATTTGGGTCATCATGTGGACGGTTTTGGGCTGGCCAATTAGTGTCTTGTTCGGTTCACTCAATTTGGTTCGACCAGTGCAGTTCAATTGGACCCTTTCTCCATAATTAATTAAAAATAATTTATTTAACTCAAATTAAATGGGTAATAAATTAAAATTAATTAAATTATGAATTCATACACATTTCTGGACCGTCTTAGGCTGGAAATTAATGTGCCTCGAAACTTCAAATTGCTTCTAGGTTTTGTGCTTTTAGTAGTGTCAGCCGAGCCAATTTTCGCCCTTTGTGCGAATCTGTCAAAAATAGTCAAAATTAAGTATAAAATTAACTAAAATTCACCATGTTCATATTTTTAACACAATTCAATTATTTTATAATATTTAATTATTTTTCGACAAGAATTTGAC
Source organism: Gossypium hirsutum (assembly GCF_007990345.1). Taxonomy (NCBI): domain Eukaryota; kingdom Viridiplantae; phylum Streptophyta; class Magnoliopsida; order Malvales; family Malvaceae; genus Gossypium; species Gossypium hirsutum. The sequence continues at coordinate 36,149,323 of NC_053425.1, read as the reverse complement.
TGGATTTGCACAAATTTAAGTAAAAATGGGTATGAAAAAGCATATAAATTTTTGTGTTTCCACACCCCTCAACTTAATTCATTGCTCGTCACGAGTAATGCAAAAATTTTGACAAGATTTTATCGGAAACACTTTTCAAAAACTCCTTCAGAACAACATTCTTCCTAAAATTACGAATTTGATATACTCATGCTCAAAAATAAGAAATATGATAGTTATGCTACTTAAGCATAACGTTTAGATTAGATTCAACAACTTATTATAATAGAAAATTTTAGACTAAATGCTTTTGTAACAAAGACATGTTAACCCTTACCAATTTGATTTTTATTCCTTTATTCAAGACTAAGCTGCAATCATTAAGCTTAACTAATGTCTTCATATGTTGATCGTAGCAATTTCTCTGTACTAATGTAGGTAGCATTAGGACTTTGAATCAATAGGTCTCTATCAAGGTTGTAACGTGGCTAGGCTAGGGGTAGGTGAAAGATGGATAAATTTTGGCCTAAAACCCTAGACTCAGCGTCAATCGAACCTTCAGAATTTTTACCTTCAATACACCAACTTGACTTTCATATGCTCTTTTGTACATCTGTTTCAAATACATGTGCTCTTTTTTTTAACATGAGCACTTACTTTGTGTACTGCAATTCTCAAGCATTTGATACTTCTTTCAAACTCCCCCAAACTTATTTTCGAAGAACATTTTGAATAGTATTGTGTCTAGTGTTTGGGACAATTTTAAGATCATTAAGAGAAAAAGTAATGGCTAAATATTACAAGGGTCGAAATAAAATTAGGCCATATAGTCTCAAAGTTGGGTTTCAAAGGATAAAATTTACCATGGTGGGCTTGAAAGGCTCAAATGGTCCAAACAATAGTTGCCTAAATCATTTCCAACGTTCCATGCTCCCTAGGATTTTGCCTCAAGAAACTACTAAGTCAATTCTAAAGACTTAAACTTTCATGCATACCTAACTTTCCTAAAGAACTAAAAATTTTATGGTACGAATTTGCATGCTTTATTAAAAATACATTCATGTCATTATTAAGCTAACATAATAATTTATTGAAATAATAAAACTTTATTCATACTTAACAAAATTCAAATTTTTGAACAAAATATATCCTAATCATAATAAAAAGAAAAATTTTATTTTGAGTGGAAATTTTGGTCCCCCCAACTTAAAATGAACAATTTCCTCATTGTTTAAAGTGAATAAATACTATACACCAGATAGGATTCCAGAAAAGAGAAGGTGACTCAATTTGACTACTTGAGTACCAAGCTCTCTCTGAATCCAATCCTAGACATGTATATATCTACTGCCACACTTTATATTTTGTGACTTGTTCATATTTACTCATAATTTCCATCTCTTGTTTTATTATGCAAAAATAATAATTCCTAATTAAACTTAATCCTAGAAATAATTTACGAACAAAAATAAAGTAAAGTCAAGATCCCTCCATTTTATTTATTTGCAGATCCTTCCAAATTGGACTCATCTTTTGCTCTATCATTATTGCCTTTGCATGAATCGCTTCGCTTCTTCTTTGATAATGGACTCCATGGTTCAAATATGAAATCTGGGACCTCAGGCACAAAAATAAACAGGTCAATGTATATTTTCTTAAAAGCACTTCTCATCGAGTCATCCTTTATTTTTTAGTATCTCCCGTAGGCTTGTTGCTACCATTGCATATGATGCATTAAGTCCATCAATTTTGATAGCTCATCTCGAAAGTCTGGGCTAGGCAGTTGAGCTCTAAACATTGAAGTTCCAGCATCAGGTTTAGCTTCTAACTCTAGTGATTCTACCTTATTAGGGACTTCAAACGATTGCATCGTGGGATCTTCTTCTTCATCAGGGTCCTCAAGTTCCTCACTTCCTTCAACTCGTTGCTGTAGAACTGAGTCTCCAGCTACTCGGTAGATGTCCCAATCTGTGATTGTGCCTTGGCTATACCCTGTCTTCCTTAGATTTGCAAGAATTTTAGCTTTTAAGCATAGAATTGTTATTGTAAACGGGAAGTGAGCAGGGCCAGAGTGTTTAATGGCACCATTTCGTATTTCCCTCAAGATGATCTTTCCCACATCAATGGTCCCCCAATTTTTGGAATTTATTCAAAATATTCAATTCAATAGGTAAAAACTCAGTTTTAAAGGCTAGATAACATTAATAACTAATAAGAAATCAAAAGCTTACATTAGTTGAAAGAGAGACGACTGTTTAATTGAAAATTTGAAAAACCCAAAAGTTTGAAAGATGATGAAAACAACGGTGTTTTTTTTATTATTATGGAATTCTATGGAGATCTAATGTTAAATGAATGAAAGATATCAAAAGAATGAAGTTTAGAAATCAAATTGGAAGAAATAGAGCTTAGGAAACTCAAGGGATGACACAAAACAAAGAGAAGGAAGAACTATCATGCAGAACATGTAGATGGGGGGAATATTAGGTTGATTTTAAAGTTTTGGGCTATTTTCCATTTTAGTACTCCTAGTTTTAACCCTCATTTCAAAACAATCCTTATTTCGGAATTAATGATCTTTTGAACTTTATTTTCAAAAAATTGATTTGATTGTCTAAATGCCATAGACGAGGACATTTTTGGTTTACCATGTTCCCAAATTTTGAACACATATAAACTAAAATTCTCATTCTGAATTTTGAGGTGTGACTCCTCAATTTATTTTATAATTAAAATCTATAGCGTTTAAACTTTACAATTTAATCCTTGAACCTTAATTAAACCCTGATTCTACTAAATTACTTATCCACAATTCAATTCACCAACATATAATAACTTCGTAAATATTTTTATTTAATCATTACGGACTCATTTTACAAAAATAGAGTCTTGAAATCGCATTTTTTTACACCATTTGAATCCTCGGCATTATAGGTTTGTCTTGTTTGAAGCATTCATTTCTCAATTGTTAGCATTATGTCACTGTTCACCAGTTTACGTGAGAGATTGCTGCTTCCTTTTTTTATTTTGAGGTATTTGCGGATTTGGTGCTCTAGGTTTTGAAAGTTTGTGGCCTATCTATTTTACATTGGGATGCTTAGAAATTTAGTCCTTTTTGGATTTCAAAAGTTTTTGGGTTGGTTGAAAGTTGTGGATTGGTGGCTCATTTTTTTATTGAAGTCCTTAGATATTTGGTACTAATGGTTGGTAACTCAATGCTTGGTTAATTGATTGATAGTTGCTAGTTTTATTGGTCTTCTCTTGTCATGTAATATATTTGTTGCTCATTTTTAAATTGGTTAGATCATCGTAGGGCATTTTATTGTCTTTACGGATTCAGGTAAACCTGATGGAGTGTATTATTTCCTCCTCATCCAAATGGATCATTGACTCTAGTGTTACATATCATATGATTGATATTACCAACCTTTTCTCTACCTTTCATTCACATGACTCACCTTCCTCTATGATGGTAGCCAGTGGATCTACCTATGATAATATTGGTTCTAGAAATATAGATCCAACTTCATCTATTACCTTATCATTACTATTAATTTTTCCTAACATTAACTTTAACATAATTTTAATCAGCAAACTTACTCATGACCTAAATTGCTCCATCCTATTTTCTTCCTAGCATTGTCTTTTACAGGGTTTTGTGACGAAACACAGTATTGATAAAGGGCATCCATTTGAGTGACTAAGGATGCAATTTACCCATATTTATAAGTATAATGCCAAAGTATTAAAAAATATTTTACTTAATGTTTGATAAATAAAAAAGTGTTGAAGAACTATTTACTATTGATTGTAATTATAATTTAATAGTAAATTTTAGTTTCTAAAAGTATTTTATTTTATTTTTTCAATTTATTAATATTGTAATAGGCCCAATTTGCCCGGGCTATTAAAATTCTAAAAACAGAATAAACCAAATAAAAGAAAAAATAAAGTTTTTTTTTAACAGTCCATTTTACAGGCCCCACGGGCAATTAAACCCAATGTCCCAATTACACCCAAGCCCATACCGTAGCCCAAATACCCAAATGTTGCCTAAAATTCATTAAACCCAAAATACATAGGGCCCAAATGGCCCAAATAGTTAACAGAAGATAGAAGGCCTAGGGTTTCAAAAACCCTAGGCGCCGCAAGCACTCAAATCGTCACGCCCTTTCGTCTCTCGCCGTTCCAGTGACCCTTTATCGACGCCTCCATCGGCACCGTGATTCCAGCTCCGTATCACGAAGTAATCGGCGCACGAGCCAGTGCCAGCGCACTCACCAACGTGATATTCTTGCTGGTACCTGCAAAAAGGAAAGAACCATAGCAGAAAAGAGAAGCAAACATGGAAAGAAATCAAATATTTCTTTCCTAAAATGTAACAATTTACAAAAGGCTATAAAAGCCTCGTTTCTAATTTGTAAGGGGTACGATGGATCAAATAAAAAACACAGAGAAATAGATTATAGAGTTTTAGCTTTGCCAAAAAACAGAGGTGATTCTTCTTGCTTTTTTTATTTTATTTTTCTCTTGAATACTCACATTACATACATACAAAATACTATAAAAATAAATAAAAAGAGGATTACCTCTTGATTCGCTATGAAAAATGAGGCTTTTCAAATCTCGACCGTCATATGTGGTGGAGTTAATAGCGGCGTGTGGGCGCGTGGGAGCCCGATGACAGAGGCTCGACGGAGTCCGAGGGCTTGCTCTCTATTCTCTTTTAGAGGTTTCTTTAGTTTTTTTTTAAACAGGTTAAAAATGAATTGCTGGCACCAAATTTGGCTTATATAGCCTCATGGAAACGGCGTCGTTTTGCTTAAAATGATAAGCTTCAAAACGCTGTCGTTTCAAAGGTAAGGATCCGCGCGTTGACCTGTGACCCGGGAAGGATTCGCCTGTTTTTGTTTAAAGGGCTAATTGCCCAATTGATCCTTCCGCATTTTTTAATATTTATAATTTCATTTTATTTTTATTTTAATTTGGTCCTAACCTTTTATTTTTGTTTCAATTTAGTCCTAATGGCTATTATAAAATTTATTATAGGAACGACGCTGTTTTTGGGATTAGGGCTAATTGCCCAGGGAGTCTCTCGGATTTTAGCGCGCATTTCAATTAGGTCCATTTTTTTATTTTTTAAAACTAACCCTAAAGTTTTATTTTTATTTAAATTTTAATCCTTTTTAAATTCTTTTATATATAATTTATTTATTTAAAATGTTTTATATATCATTTATTTTTATTATAAACATTATTTATACATTTAAAAATTATTATATATATTTTTATTTATGTATTATTTGTTATATTATTTACATTTTATTATATATTTTATTTATATATTTTGTTATATATTAAATCATTTTATTATATATATTAATCATTTCTTATTTTATTATATATTATGTTATCTTATTATTTATTATTATATATAATTTTAAAATTTACAAATTATTATTAAATATTGTTTTTATATATCATTATTAAATATTTAGTATCAAATATTCTAAAATTTACTATAAAATTTTGTTCCTATTTAACGTATTATTATTTTTATAAATATATATTAAGTTATTATATCATATAGTATATTTTTATATATATTAACCATTTTCTTAAAAATTCTCCTTTATTATTTATATATTTTTTAAATATTTTATTTAATACCTTATTTATTTTTATTTGTATTTTAGTTTGGTTATCTTTATTTTTTAACTTATTTATATACGTTCATAATTTGTTTATTTGTTTTTTGTTTTTTTAGTATTGTTTTAGTACAATAATTTTATCTCATAAATTTTTGTTATCTTATGTTATTTATTGTTTTTATATATATTTGCATGAAAATTGATTGTTTATGTTATTTATGATTATATCTACATGAAATGTTAATGTATATTACGTAATTTATGTCGTTATTTGTCATTTTCTATATTATATGTGCATGAAATGTTAAAGTATGCATCATGAAGTTTATATTATTTAGTATTGATATCTTGTAATGTGTTAAATGCATCATTGTTTTAAAAATTTATATTTCATTTAATCCAAAAGAATTTCAAAAATGAGGCAATGTTTTATATTTAGGAATTCGAGAAATAGTGCCCTAACATGCTGGGTTGCGATTTTGGATTTGTCTAAATGTTTAAGTATCCTTCTAAATAAATTTTGTAAATCAAGAGATGATTTCAGTTACGAAAGTTTAAGAATATCATGTCCAATCATGTTGGATTTGATGTTTGTACTCTTTTGGAGCGAAAGAATCTCGATTTTCAACTCAAATTATTCCGATTTAAAAAGGATCCTATTTTTAAATTCTTTCAAACTTTTGTTAAGACAAAAAACTATTCAATTTGGTACCAATTTTGGGCGTTGCGAGGGTGCTCATCCTTCCTCATACGTAACCGACTCCTGAACTTGTTTTCTCTCATTTTCACAGGCCAAAATGTTTTATAAGGTGATCTAATCACACCTAAAAAGGTTGGTGGCGACTCCCGTTTTCAAAATTCTCCTAAAAAAAAAGGTTTCGACAGCTTGGCGACTCCACTGGGGACGTCATAAGAGAGTCAAGCCAAGAAATTGATTATTTTTTTTGTCTTAATGTCAAAAGTTTGGAAAAATTTTAAAAATATCGATCTTTTTACATGTGTTTACTACATATGTTTATTATTTTGTTTTCGCACACATTGCATTTGCATGACCACTGTGGTCGCACCCTTAAGTGGGAGTGAGAAGTTATGCTTTCGTAAGGTTTTCACCTCCGCATGGGCTAGTGGATTGCTTCTGGGATACATCCGTACCTATGTCTTCGTGAGATTTTCATCTCCGCATGGCCATAGGGAAATGTGTCCCCCTGAACTGAACTTCGTCCATATGAGCCTATAATGGGTGAGGATCGAAGAATCTGCTGGTTCAGGTACCCTCACTTTAGAACTGAAACTCATATAGTGAACTTTAAGTGCTTACCCTAGGGAGTACAGTGATAGCCTTTAGTAAGAGTTCTTGTTTATTATACCTTTTGTATATGATACTGACCTATTTTATTTTGCTATCATTGCATGTCACTCAACATTTAAAGGTGTCGATTCACGGTTCGATTTTTAGATTAGAAAGTTTTGTAATGAGGAACGAATATCTTGATAAAGTGGAGGACAACGCTTCTGTCTGTGCGTGGCCAGAGAAAACCCAGTTAGAGAAAGGAGATAGTGTTACCGAAGGGTATACGTCAGAGTTTTGGGACTTCACTCGTATCAGTTCGACATAGAATGAGTTTCAGGAGTTGAAGGACATTTGGGCCCAATGGGATGACGAGGCTAAGCAGCTGTTCTACCAGAATTATGGAGATTTTCCCTATTTGCTAGACATCAAGGTGGATAAGCATCTGTTTCGAGCCATGGTACAGTTTTAGAACCCTGCTTATAGTTGTTTTACATTTGGAGAGGTTGACTTAGTACCTACTTTGGAGGAGTATACGACCTTGCTTCGCTGTCCAAAAATTCAAGGTAACAAAGCTTATGTTAGGGCTGCTAATCTCCCAACTTTTGTGAAGAAATTAATGATGATCATAGGGATGAGTGAACATTGGGCCGTAGCTCGAATCCAACAAAAGGGTGATGGTAAATGCATTCTGTGGGCAAGTTTGAAGGATCTGATATTGGCGCACCCAAATGTGAAGAAGAGGGTTGATGTCTTGGCCTTAAGTATTTATGGTTTGGTGATTTTCCCAAAAGCTATGGGGAACATAGATGAGGCAGTTGCGGATTTATTCGATCGAATTGGCAAACAGAACACACCTGTGCCTGCAATCCTAGCTGAGACATTCAGATCCTTGAGTGCATGTCGCAGAGCTGGTGAAGGAAGATTCATTAGATGCGCACAGTTGTTGTTAGTATGATTCCACAGTCACTTTTGGAAGGTTGATAAGGTTCCTTGCCAAGTGTTCTTTGAGGATTATTCTCCCTTAAAGGAAGCAGCAGCTACGCCAAGGAGGGACAACATTACAGAGGAAAGGTGGATGGAAATACTTCAGAATCTCCGAGAGGAAGATGTTATGTGGAAAGCCCCTTGGATGGCTCCTAATAAAGTCCTTTATCGTTGCGGAAGCTTTGATTGGGTACCTCTTCCTAGAATTTGGGGAGTTGTTAGTTATGCACCATTACTCGTCCTAAGGCTATCAATACAAAGCGGGGCAGTTTATACTGGTAACACAAGGGTTAGCTCAGAGTGATTTCTCATATAAGGGAGATCATTATAAGAAGAAGATGCAAGAGATTTTCGAGGCTTGGAAGAAGATTTTCTGTGTGAAGATTCTGACTGAAGGCCCGACGACAACCTCTGAGTACAAAGGGTGGTTTAGTAAGAGGATCAATGATAACATCCCTAGGCCGAGTTTGGGGGCTGCTCGATCAATAGAGGAAATTTTATGAGTGGTTCTATCAGAGTTAGAAGTCATAAAGCAAGAGTTCGAAAGAAAGAGTCGGGAGCTTAGGAAAAAGATAGAGAAGCTGGAGGAAGAGAAGATATACCTAAGCTTAGATGTCGACGTTCAGAAAATTGAGGTTGAAAAAGCGATGAAAGAAAAGAGGAAGATTGAGGAAGACCGAGATGACTTGAAGACGCAATATGAGAGGATACATCTTCAGAGCAATGGCAGTAAGAGGTTCAAGAAGAAAGAGCTAAAGCCGAGTATTGGGAGAAGAAGTTCAAAGAGATGCAGACGCAGAATCAGGCCCTAGAAAAGGAGAATCAAAGATTAAAAGCTAAGGTGACTGAGCTTGGACGATCTCTTCATCATTACCGAAGTCATAACTCTGCGGTCGAGTTAAGTGCAAGTCTGAACAAGATCGAGGAAATGAAGCACAATATTGGAGGGTTGGAAATAGCATTGCAGAACTGTGAACTTCAGATTGAGCAGGTGAAGGCAAGAGAAGGACATTGGAAGGGAGAGCTTCACCACTTTCAAGATCAAGTCAGAGATACGGACTACTTCATGGGAGAAGCCATAGTCCAGATTCGAGAGGTTGCTGATCATTTACAAGACCCGGCAGCGTAAGCTAATGTATTAAGTGCAAAGTATGAGTCAGTGTTAGATAGAGGTCGACAGTTAGCTTTGTTATTGGATAGGGTTAAAATTCTGGGCCAGAGGGCGGAAGCGTATTTGTAATCTGTTTTGTATAAAGATTTTTGTTTCTTAAATAATGTTTTTTAAAAGAAACTGAATCAGAATCGATATCTTTTTGCATTCATGCATTTGCATCTCATTGCATCATATGCATTCAAATTTATAGAAAGACCCTAATTAGTTAAAATTACAGATATAGAGAGAGAGTGTGAGAGAAAGAGAAAACCTAGAAGCAACACATCCTTATGGTACACGTACTAAGACAAAGAATATAGATCAATGACTTGAACAGATCCAGAAAGAAATGCAAGAGCAATTGCAGGAACAATTGGAAAAAATCCAATAGGAGATGAAGGATCAAATGTTGGAGGCCCAAAGGAATATGATGGCTGAAATGGCTCAGTTGCTGAAGAGGGTATCAGATAAAGAAAAGGCTCCTATGACTATCACTGAAGAGGATAATGAGGATCGTCCTCCGAGTTTTACCCCACCCCATGTGCAAACTCAACCTGAGGCATATCCTCGAAGGCCGTCCGTCACAATAAGGCCTCAACATGGGCAAGTCGATGCTGGAACACCCATGAACTTCCAAACTGGCTCGGGATCCAACTCGGGAGATAACCCTACCAAGCCAGTCATCCCTGATTTAGATATAATTGAGAGGGAAGAGATGAGACTTGAATCATCAAGGCAATTAGAGGAACATTGCAGGTGGTTAGAGGAGAAATTTAAGGCATTGGAAAATGCTGATAATCATCATGGAATTGATGCCAAAGACTTGAGTTTGGTCCCAGATTCGGTGTTTCCTCATAAGTTCAAGATGCCAGAATTTAAGAAGTACAATGGGACTACTTGCCCTGAGGCCCATATTACCATGTTGTGTAGATGGATGACTGGCTATGTAAACAATGATCAACTATTGATCCATTGTTTCCAGGATAGTCTGGTTGGGGCAGCGGCTAGGTGGTACAATAAATTGAGCCGCGCTAGGATCGGTTCTTGGAGAGACTTAGTGCAAGCCTTTATGCAGTAATATAATCATGTGACTGACATGACTCCTAATAGAATCACTCTACAGAACATGGAAAAGAAGCCTAATGAGAGCTTTAGGCAATATGCACAGAGGTGGAGGGAGGTTGCCATGCAAGTTCAACCACCACTCTTGGAGAAAGAAACTACTATGCTATTCATTAACACCTTGAAAGCCCCATTCATTACTCATATGATTGGAAGTACCACCAAGAGCTTTGCCGATATAGTTATGGCAGGGGAAATGATCGAAAACGCCATAAGGGGTGGTAAGATAGAGGGGGAAACTGCTAAAAAATCAGCCCCGAGAAGGAAAGATAATGAGGTAAACAATGTGAGTAGTTATAACTCGAAAGCGATTACGGTTAGTAAGCCCAGAGCCACTACAGTTGGGCAATAGGGTTCCCAAAAGCAGGGACCTGACACGAGACAAAACTCTGAAAAGGTCTCATTCACACCTATCCTGGTGACATACCGGGAGCTTTATCAAAGTTTATTTAATGCACACGCAGTAGCTCCTTTTCATTTGAAACCACTGCAGCCCCCATGTCCCAAATGGTAGGATGCAAACGCCTAATGTGAATACCATGCAGGGATATCAGGCATTCAATCGAAAATTGCACTAGTTTTAAAAAAGCAGTGGAAAGACTTATCAAGATGGAGGTTGTAAAATTTGATGACACCCCTAGTACAGAGAACCCATTGCCAAACCATGGTGATCAAGGGGTAAACGCAATTGAGGAAATTGGTATGAGAAGGATTAAAGAGGGCATGGCCGAGGTAAAAATGCCGATGAAAGTAATCTGGGAAGAAATGATGAAAGAAGAGATAATAATCTCTGAAAAAGGAAATAAAGGAGCGAGGGACTACTGCGAGTTCCATGCAGAAGAAGGACACGAGATCCAGGAATGTGATGAGTTTAAAGCTTTGGTACAAAGCCTTATGGATAACAAGGAGCTGGAAATTTATGAAGCTGACTCAGATGAGGGACACGCATGCGCATTGGAAGGTGAACCAAAGAATCAAAGAATTAACAGGCCAAGGATCATTATTTCTCTACCAAGGAATAATGAAGTTGAGATACAAACAGCGCCGAAGGTCATTATTCACAAACTCGCTTCCTTTCCTTATAAGGATAACAAAAAGGTACCCTGGAATTATGACTGCAATGTGATAATAAGAGAAAATATAGCTAGTACTTCTAAGGAGGCTCAAGTTGAAGGTTCCTACACACGTAATGGGAAGCGTTATGATGCAAAAGGCGTTAGAGTTGAGCCCACGAAAGTAAAAGCCATTGACATCGAGAAGGAGAAAGGGGTTGAGGTACTTGTTAATGAGCCAGTGAAGGAAGAAGAGGCTAGAGAGTTTCTAAAATTCCTGAAACACAGTGAGTACAGCGTGGTTGAACAATTGCACAAACAACTAGCTTGCATATCAGTGTTAGCTTTGCTTCTGAGTTCAGAGGTACATCGTGAGGCATTAATGAAGGTGCTCAACGAGACTTACGTTACTAATGATATATTTGTCAACAAGTTGGATCGATTGGTTAGTAATATAAGCCTCGGCAACTTCATTTATTTCAATGATGATGAAATCCCACATGGAGGCATGGGATCAGCTAAAGTTTTGCACATCACCACTTGCTATAAAGGATATACATTACCAAGTGTGCTTATTGGTAACGGGTCAGCCTTAAATGTCCTGCCATTGTCCATATTGAACAGATTTCCCATAGACGGTTCTCACATGAAAACATGCCATAATGTAGTGAGAGCATTCGATGGCACGGAGAGAAAGGTCATGGGAAGAATTGATATCCCTTTGATGAATGGGCCAAACACGTTTGAGGTAGACTTTCTAGTGATGGACATCATGCCTTCTTATAATTGCTTATTAGAAAGGCCTTGGATACATTCGGCAGGAGCGGTGCCCTCATCTTTGCACCAGAAATTGAAGCTAGTAACAGACGGACGACTGGTCACCATAAATACGGAGGAAGACATCATAGCAACAGTTACTAGTCATGCACCCTATGTAGAGACGAACGAGGAGGCCATTGAGTTTTCTTTTCGCTCCTTAGAATTCGTTAATGCAACATTTATTTTAGAGGGGAATGAGGCGCTGGTGCCTAAGATATCCAAAACCACAAGAATGGGCTTGCAGATGACAGTAGGGAAAGGAGCCTTGCCAAGAAAAGGATTGGGAAGATATCTCCAAGGAGGGATTCAAGTTCCAGAACTAAAGGAAAAGAAAGACCATTTTGGCTTAGGTTTTAGGCCAGATCACAGGCAGAGGAGGAAGGAAATATAGAAGCGTCAAGAAAGAAGAATGGCGCGTTTAAGTGGAAGAGAAGTAGAGTTGGAATCGATGACGTTCCCTCATTTATCTCAGACCTTTATATCAGGAGGAATAATTCGCCCTAAGAGAGGGTTGCTCGAAAAAAGAAGTCATCGCATCAATGCTGTACATAATGAAGAGTCTGAACGAAGAAACCTTGAGGGCATTCGCCCTTACGAACCGAGAAGCTCTTTAAGTAATTGGACTGCAGAAGAACTTCCTGTAGTTTTTAAAGATTTTTCAGAGTAATTTTCAGAACACTCTGGTTGCTTTAGAGTCTAGGAGTAATAAGATTTCATTTGTAAAATAGGCTCATGTTCGGATATTTGTGTTTCAATAAAACATAACTTTTGTTATAAATTTGAGTGAATATTCTCTTATACCGATCAATATTCTTTTGACCTTCCTAAAATTCTTTCAAATTTTTTCATTTCATTCATAACAAATAAATAAACATTCTTAAAATTCATTCATTCTTTGTACATTCTTTCGTACCCCGCAGGTCCCTAGATATCTATGACATGAGCACTGATACTACAGATCCTAAATTCTCTTTTGAGCAAGACATGTGTTTAGAGGAACCTCAGGATTTTGAAGATGACAGGGATTGTGATGTGTCTCCAGATCTATTGAGAATGGTGAAACAAGAGAAGCAAATCCTACCCCGTGAGAAAGAGGCAATAGAGAATGTAACCTTGGAGGACGGGAAAGAGGTGAAAATTGGGACACATATTGCTAAGGAAACGAGACAAGGTCTTGTTAAGTTGTTACATGAAATCAAAGATATCTTTGCATGGTCATATCAGGATATGCCGGGGTTGAATACTGATATCGTGGTACATTGTCTCCCCATAAGACAGGATTGCAAGCCAGTCTAACAAAAATTGCGAAGGATGAGGCCTGATATTGTGCTGAAAATAAAAGATGAAGTCAAGAAACAGTTTGATGCTGGATTCCTACAAAAGGTTAAATGCTCAGAATGGGTGGCTAACATTGTGCCTGTCCCTAAGAAGGATGAGAAGGTATGAATGTGTGTTGATTACAGAGATTTGAACAAAGCTAGCCCAAAGGACAACTTTCCTTTACCGCACATTGATACTTTGGTGGACAATACAACGGGATATTCGTTGTTTTCCTTTATGGATGGCTTCTCAGGGTACAATCAGATAAAGATGCATCCTGAGGACATGGATAAAACCACCTTCATAATATTGTGGGACACCTTTTGTTACAAGGTAATGCCCTTTGGACTGAAGAATGTAGGGGCAACATACCAAAGGGCTATGGTGACCTTATTCCATGATATGATGCACAAGGAGATTGAGCTGTATGTTGATGACATGATTGCCAAATCTCGAACAAAGACAGAGCATATTGAAGTTTTGAGAAAGTTGTTTCTGAGATTGAGGAAGTTTCAGTTGAAGCTCAATCTGGCAAAGTGCAACTTCGGAGCTAGGTCGGGGAAGTTATTAGGCTTTGTGGTCAGCGAAAAGGGAATAGAAGTTGACTTAGACAAGGTTAGAGCCATACGAGAATTGCCTCCACCACATACTTAGAAGAAAGTTCGGGGTTTTCTTAGAAGGTTGAATTATATCGCTCGGTTTATTTCACAATTAACCAAGAAATGTGATCCTATATTTCGCCTCCTTAGAAAACACAATCAAGGTACTTGGGATGAGGAATGCCAGAATGCTTTTGATAAAGTCAAGCAATACTTGTTAAACGCTCCAGTGTTATCTTCGCCCAGTCCAAGTAGACCATTAATTCTGTACTTATCAGTGTTTAGTAATTCTATGGGATGTGTGCTTGGTCAACATGACGAGTCAGGAAGAAAAGAGAAGGCGATATATTACCTCAGTAAAAAATTCACAGAGTGTGAGATGAGATATTCACCATTTGAGAAGTTGTGCTGTGCTTTAATCTGGACAACACGAAGGTTGAGCTAATATACTTGGCTAATTTAAAAACTTGATCCATTAAAGTACATGATGGAGTCAATAGCCCTAAATGGAAGAATGGCAATGTGGCAAGTACTGGTTTCAGAGTTTGATATAGTCTATGTGAGTCAAAAGGCTATAAAAGGAAGTGCGATAGTAGAATTTCTGGCTAGCAGAGCTCTAGAAGATTATGAGCCATTGAGCTTTGATTTCCCTAATGAGGAGTTGATGTATGTGGCAACTACTGAAGAATATCCATGGAAGCTGAACTTTGATGACGCATCCAACGCGGTAGGAATTTGAATTAGGGCAGTCTTGGTATCCCCAAATGGTGATCATTATCCATTTAGATGTAAATTGGATTTTGACTGTACGAACAATATGGCCGAGTATGAAGCATGCATCATGGGGATTCGAGTGGCCAAAAAGCAAACAACTCGAACCCTGGAAGTATATGGAGACTCTGTATTGGTAATTTACCAGCTTAGGGGTGAATGGGAGACAAGGGACCCCAAATTTATTAATTACTGAAAGGTAGTTTTGGAGTTACTTGCAGAGTTTGATAGCATCACCTTCAATTATCTCCTACGAGACGAAAATTAGATGGCAGATGCTTTAGCAACATTGGCTTCCATGATTAAAGAAAATAAAAAAGAGGATGTGAGACCAGTTCAGATGAGTATTTCTGAGGTCCCAGCTCATTGTTGTAGTATCAAAGAAGAGGAAAAGGAGGACCATCCTTGGTATCAAGATATATTATGATATGTGAGAAATCGTGAATATCCTGAGCAGGCAACTGAGAATGACAAAAGAACCTTGAGGAGGTTAGCCTGCGAATATGTACTAAATGGGGACATCCTTTATAAAAAAAGGAAATATTAGGTGCTCTTGAGATGTGTCGACGCTGTGGAAGCCAGACAAATCTTGGAAAAAAGTACATAAAGGTGTTTGTGGGACACATGCTAGTGGCTTTACAATGGCGAGGCAAATCATGAGGTTTGATATTATTGGTCTACTATGGAGGGAGACTGTATCAGCTATGCCAAGAAGTGTCATAAATGCTAGATATATGGGGACAAAATTCATGTACCACCTTCACCTTTGCATGTTATGACTTCTCCATGGCCATTTTCCATGTGGGGTATGGATGTCATTGGGCCAATATCACCAAAAGCTTCAAATGGGCATCATTTCTTTTTCGTGGTCATTGACTACTTCACGAAATGGGTAGAGGCAACTTCATATGCTAGTGTTACCAAGTCGGCAGTAAGTTGATTCTTGAAAAAGGAGATAATTTTCAGTATGGAATGCTTGAGAGGATCATATCGGACAATGCATTGAACTTGAATAACAGTATGATTGCGGAAGTCTGCAACCAATTCAAGATCAAACATCATAATTCATCTCCATATTGCCCAAAAATGAATGGGGCAGTGGAAACTGCCAACAAAAATATCAAGAAGATAGTGGGGAAAATGACTGAGACCTACAGAGATTGGCATGAGAAATTACCATTTGCACTATTTGCCTATCGAACATCCGTCAGAACCTCTATTGGGGCAACTCCTTTCTCATTGGTTTATGGGATGGAGGCAGTGTTACCCATTGAAGTGGAAATACCTTCTTTTCGAATTTTGTCAAAGATAAAGCTGGATGAAGCAGAATGGATTCAATCACGGTATGATCAATTGAACTTGATTGAAGAAAGAGGCTAAGGGCTATTTGTCATGCTCAGATGTATCAGAAATGAATGATGTGAGCTTATGACAAGAAAGTTCATCCAAGAGAATTTCACGAAGGGGACCTTGTACTGAAAAATATTCTTCCCATACAAAAGGACTTTAGAGTAAAATGGATGCCGAATTGGGAAAGGCCATATGTTGTGAAGAAGGCTTTCTCTGGTGGTGCATTGATTTTGACGGAAATGGATGGGAAGTGTTTACCCAATCCAGTGAATTTAGACTCAGTCAAAAGGTATTTTGTTTAAAGAGAATGGAAGCCAAGGTGAAAACCCACAAAGGGCACTTTGAGACTTTTAAAAAAAAATGGAGAGGCCAAGGTGAAAACCTGCAAAGGGCACCTTGAAACCAAAGGGGTTTTGAGTTGAAAACTCGAAAGGGCAGCTCAAATTTTGAAAAGCATGCAATGACCTTGCTATACTGAATTTGACAAGAAGTGGAGTGTGTTACATACCGGGGCATCAACAAAGTACTTTGGATCTTCTAAACACATGTTAAATTCAAAACAGTCTTCATGGAGTTTGTATATAGAAGCCGAAGCTGTGATATGTAGGACATCTGATTTTTGTCCTGTTTACTATCTTTGGATTCTTTTTCTTCTCAAAGATATGTTTTCAGATTAATTTCCTTTTGTACTTTTGATGATTTATCTAACTATTCTCAAGATCAAATTATTCATCTTCCATTATTCATAAAGTGTGTTGCATTGGAAAAATGATTGATGAACTAAATATTTTTACAAATAAAGTTTTGCATATTACTCTGGAAATCTCTAGATAATACGAGAAACTAAAACAGAACAATTGTTTGAAGAATTCCCATAAGTGAGGGTCGGAGGTACTCGAGAAACTTTCTTCTTCAGTCTAAAGGATGATTGGACAATTCAAACGATTCAATCCTAGGAGAGGATTATCTCTGGCAGGTCGTAACATTCGAAGAATGGTATAATAGGACCAATTTGATTCAAAGCATATGAGTAGAGTATGATTGATACTTCGAGTAAAATAAAGATGAAACTTTGATGGATGGATGAGTAAAGACGTTCGAAATAGGAGTCATTCTCATGAGATTTTGCATCATAATGTGTCTAATTAGGAGCATTTGACTCATTTTGATCATGGCATCCTAATCATTAAAGCATGAGCACATACGCATTCTACAGGTTATGTCCTTTAGAGGACAATGTAGATCACTGATAGCAGATTTGGCATCTCTGTATTGACGGGGAACAAATCGAAGATGACAGATTTGGCATCTCTATATTAGACAGGGACCAGATCGAAGATAGAAGATTTGACATTCGTGTGTTTACATCGAAGAAAATCGAAAATGACAGGTTTGGCGTCTCTGTATTAGACGGGGAGCAGATCGAAGATAGCAGATCTGACATTCGTGTGTTTACATCGAAGCAGATCGAAGATGACAGATTTGGCATCTCTGTATTAGACGGGGAGCAGATCGAAGATAGCAGATCTGACATTCATGTGTTTATATCGAAGCAGATCGAAGATGACAGATTTGGCGTCTCTGTATTAGACGGGGAGCAGATCGAAGATAGTAGATCTGACATTCGTGTGTTTACATCGAAGCAGATCGAAGATGACAGATTTGGCGTCTCTGTATTAGACGGGGAGCAGATCCAAGATAGCAGATCTGACATTCGTGTGTTTACATTGAAGCAGATCGAAGATGACATATTTGGCGTCTCTGTATTAGACGGGGAGCAGATCGAAGATAGCAGATCTGACATTCGTGTGTTTACATCGAAGCAGATCAAAGATAGCAGATTTGGTGTCTCTATATTTGACGGGGAGCAGCTCAAAGATGTTAACATGGCATATTTGAGTTTGCAGAGAGCAAATTGAAGACCATGAAGTCAGGATCTGATAGGACCGGGCAAATTTGGTCATTTTATAATCTTTGCTCTATTCTTGTTACACAATAATAAGCAAAGAGGGGTAGCTGTAATAGGCCCAATTTGCCCGGGCTATTAAAAGTCTAAAAATAGAATAAACCAAATAAAAGAAAACATAAAGTTTTTTTTAACAGTCCATTTTACAGGGCCCACAGGCAATTAAACCCAATGTCCGAATTACACCCAAGCCCATACCGTAGCCCAAATACCCAAATGTTGCCTAAAATTCATTAAACCCAAAATACACAGGGCCCAAATGGCCCAAACAGTTAACAAAAGACAAAAGACCTAGGGTTTCAGAAACCCTAGGCACCGCAAGCACTCAAATCGTCACGCCCTTTCATCTCGCGCCATTCCAGTGACCCTTCATCGACGCCTCCATCCGCGCTGTGATTCTAGCTCTGTATTGCACCGTAATCGGCGCATGAGTCAGCGCCAGCGCACTCACCACCATGATATCCTCGCTAGTACCTGCAAAAAGGAAAGAACCACAGTAGAAAAGATGAGCAAACATGGAAAGAAATCAAATATTTCTTTCCTAAAATGTAACAATTTACAAAAGGCTATAAAAGCCTCGTTTCTAATTTGTAAGGGGTACGATGGATCCAATGAAAAACACAGAGAAATAGATTATAGATTTTTAGCTTTGCTAGAAAACAGAGGTGATTCTTCTTGCTTTTTTTTATTTTTCTCTTGAATACTCACATTACATACATACAAAATACTATAAAAATAAATAAAAAGAGGATTACCTCTCGATTCGCTGTGAAAAATGAGGCTTTTCGAATCTCGACCGCCGTATGTGGTGGAGTCAACAGCGGCGCGTGGACGCGTGGGCGCGTGGGAGCCCGATGACAGAGGCTTGACGGAGTCCGAGGGCCTATTCTCTATTCCCTTTCAGAGGTTTCTTTAGTTTTTTTTAAAAAACAGGTTAAAAATGAACTGTTGGCACCAAATTTGGCTTATATAGCCTCATGGAAACGGCGTCGTTCTGCTTAAAACGATAAGCTTCAAAATGGCGTCGTTTCAAAGGTAAGGATTCGCGCGTTGACCCGTGAATCGGGAAGGATCCGCGTGTTTTTGTTTAAAGGGCTAATTGCCTAATTGATCCTTCTGTATTTTTTAATATTTATAATTTCATTTTATTTTTATTTTAATTTGGCCCTAACCTTTAATTTTTGTTTCAATTTAGTCCTAATGGCTATTATAAAATTTACTATGGGAACGACGTCGCTTTTGGGATTAGGGCTAATTGCCCAGGAGTCTCTCGGATCTTAGCGCGCGTTCAATTAGGTCCATTTTTTTATTTTTTAAAACTAACCCTAAAGTTTTATTTTTATTTAAACTTTAATCCTTTTTAAATTTTTTATATATAATTTATTTATTTAAAATGTTTTATATATCATTTATTTTTATTATAACCATTATTTATACATTTAAAAATTATTATATATATATTTTTATTTATGTATTATTTGTTATATTATTTATATTTTATTATATATTTTATTATATATTAAATCATTTTATTATATATATTATTCATTTCTTATTTTATTATATATTATGTTATCTTATTATTTATTATTATATATAATTTTAAAATTTACAAATTATTATTAAATATTATTTTTATATATCATTATTATATATTTAGTATGACATATTCTAAAATTTACTATAAAATTTTGTTCCTATTTAACATATTATTATTTTTATAAATATATATTAAGTTATTATATCATATAGTATATTTTTATATATATTAACCATTTTCTTAAAAATTCTCCTTTATTATTTATATATTTTTTAAATATTTTATTTAATACCTAATTTATTTTTATTTGTATTTTAGTTTTGTTATCTTTATTTTTTAACTTATTTATATACGTTCATAATTTGTCTATTTGTTTTTTTTATTTTTATATTGTTTTAGTATAATAATTTTATCTCATAAATTTTTGTTATCTTATGTTATTTATTGTTTTTATATATATTTGCATGAAAATTGATTTTTTTATGTTATTTATGATTATATCTGCATGAAATGTTAATATATATTATGTAATTTATGTCGTTATTTGTCATTTTCTATATTATATTTGCATGAAATATTAAAGTATGCATCATGAAGTTTATATTATTTAGTATTGATATCTTGTAATGTGTTAAATGCATCATTATTTTAAAAATTTATATTTCATTTAATCCAAAAGAATTTCAAAAATGAGGCAATGTTTTATATTTAGGAATTCGAGAAATAGTGCCCTAACATGCTGGGTTGCGATTTCCGGTTTGTCTAAATGTTTAAGTATCCTTCTAAATAAATTTTGTAAATCAAGAGATGATTTCAGTTACGAAAGTTTAAGAATATCACGTCTAATCATGCTGGATGTGATGTCTGTACTCTTTTGGAGCGAAAGAATCTCGATTTTCAACTCAAATTATTCCGATTTAAAAAGGATCCTATTGTTAAATTCTTTCAAACTTTTGTTAAGAAAAAAAACTATTCAATTTGGTACCAATTTTGGGCATTGCGAGGGTGCTCATCCTTCCTCATACGTAATCGATTCCCGAACTTGTTTTCTCTCATTTTCACAGGCCAAAATGTTATATAAGGTGATCCAATCACACCTAAAAAGGTTGGTGGTGACTCCCGTTTTCAAAATTCTCCTAAAAAAAAGGTTTCGACAAATATAATATTTTATTTTATTTTCTAAGGTTTTGGATTAAAGTTGAATATACTATATTTTTTTAACAATAATAAGGAGATGTTTTTTTTTTAGAAAAAAATCAATAAATAGTCTGCTTAGTCTAGCCAAAGTTCAATTTAAAAAATTAAAAGTATTTTTTTGTTTAATTTCATTATAAATATTAATATATTTTTAAATTTTATAAATATATATTGCAAAACATATGTCAAATCTGAGCCTAGTAATGATTTTTGCATCAAACTGTTGCCTGACTTTACCTGTGGACAAGTCTAGCTATCTATTTAAAGTTTTTTTATTAAGTAAAAATTTAATATGATTATCAAACTCATTTAGAAAAATAAATTTTGAAAATTTTCTTTTTTAATGCTTTATTAGAAACTAACTAATTCTCAAGGTTACACGCACATGATTTTACATATTTATTTATTAATTCATTAATTAAATGTAAAGTAATATTTTTTTTAATTATTTAACATAATTTGTAAAGGGAACTAAAAGAATCTAAACCATGAACACCCTATGTGTACTAACACTATTGCAGAACCTCTTCCGGGATTTGTAAAAACTTATAGAAACCTATCGATTTTGAAAAAGCCATAGTAGCCAAAGCATTGACGACCTTATTTCCCTCTCTATAAGCATGGTTTACCTCTACTATCCAACCTAGCCTAACCATCCTCTTTTGTCCCTCACCAGTACACTAAAATATTATCCGTCTCCGGCACCACCTTTCATGCTCGTAGCTTCCATGCTTGTTAAAGGCCCTCAAGTGCCCCTCGCTTAAAGCTCTATACCGACTACCGAGCAAGCTCCAACATTTTTCGCAAAGCCAACGGCCCATGTACCATTGTGATATCAGATTACACCTCCAGTCGTACTTGACCCTAAAGAACTTATTCTTACCCCATCAATATTAATTTTGACCCATCCCCATTCCAGCTTCTCCCAAAAAATCAACTTTTCTTCTCACTATTCTGCATAAAAAACAGTCGTTTCTATTATTATCGCTCTACTAACATCCATGGTAAGTTGCGTAGCTTGTTGCAGCGTGTCCTCCTGTAACACCCCTAACCCAATCCTATCACCGAACCCGAGCTATATGATGCTATGACAGAAAATAGAACATATAACATCCATAAATACACTTAAACATACTAGATTTCATGTAAACATCTCATACAATCAAGTTTCATAGCATTCATACTCAAACTGGGTCTCAAAGAAACTTACAAAAGCCTTAGAACCAACCGGAGAACATTTAAGGACCTAATTGTAAACTATACAAAAAGGACATAAATTTTAGTAAATAAAGGTTACATGGCCGTGTGACAGGTTGAGACCGTGTAGAGCTCGACAACATGTTCGTGTTGTCCAATCAAGTAGCAGATTGTTGCCATGTAATCTTGAGTCACACGGTTGTATCGCCAGGCTATATAACTAACTATGGTCGTGTATCCTAAATTTCACCAAAATCAAACATACCACATGACCATGCCATATGCCCATGTGTGGTACATGTTCGTGTGTCAAGCCATATATCAACCCGAGTGCACCTAAAATACCATTTTCCAACAAGTTTCTTATCTCTAGTTCACTTACATCATAAACAATCACTAAATCATCAATCAACCTATTTCAAAACATAAAAAAAATTCTAAAACACAATCTTAAATCATCCATCCTAAGTGCCTAACTAATATGTCACAATTGGCACCTCAATTCAACCATTTACAACCACACATATATCATCATTCATACCACAATTCATATATTTAAATATTCCCACATAATCACCATCAACTACCAATACAAGATTAAGCAAAACTCACCATATGACCAAATTATGTTTGCCAATTCTTATCAAAACATGAGACACATCTAGAAACTTAACATTACATACCATTTCAAATCATAAGCTTATATTTACACACTTGTAACCAAAATGCCTAGGCCACTTATAACATATCTCAAAATGATAAAACAATCTAACAAGTGATTGAATAGATAATGTGAGCTCTGACTTGAATTCCAACCGACTGCAAACTTTTGATAATCACATAAGCAACATAGTGGTTACTAAGTTCATACGAAACTTAAACATAACTTACCGATCTTAGTATAACCTATGCATTTATCATATTTATATATTCAAATTGGAAATATGGCATTCTTTGTCGTATACACATCACAACCCAACAAGGTTAGCATATTCACACACGTAAAATAAACCATAATTCATGCTTTTATATGAATTACTCCACATTTATTCATATTTAATATCCATTCCGTTGTACTTAAATCAAATGTCATTTCCATTTCACATTTATCTAGATTCCACCTGATAAACTATAGTGAATTAACATTGGATACGTGGGATAATAATTCTCACACGAGCTGTGAATATTATGCTCACACAAGCTATGAATGTAAATGCTCACACGAGCTGTAGGTCGGGATGATAATGTTACACGATGCTATTTCACACGAGCTATGAATAATTGACAACAAATGCAGGACCTTAGCCATCGGTAAGACATCTATAACCAACATCCGAAATGATAATAACCCTAATGACATGTCATTCATATCCTAGTCATTCACTAAGTTCATACGGGCCTCAATTCATATCCATATCATTCATTTATTTAAACATTATCACATTCAGATGAATTCAATCATAAAATTTCCCATTTTCATTCACATACATAAATTATGATATACATTACACTTTAATCCATCTAGTAATCAAAATATCTATTTCGTAACAAATCACTAAAAGTTATGTATATTATGCCAATACACAATACATTTATAATTCAACTAAGTATTATACAAACTTACCTAAACTGAAACAATGACAAACACAACCAATGACTACTCAACAATTTTTCATTATCTGCGTTTGTCTATTGGTTGATTCGTTTCTTGATTTATAATATAATTTAATTCAATTAACCATTCAAATACCTTAAAACATCTAAACACAAGCTTATGACCCATTTTTTAATATTTTAATAAACTTTTAATTTTTATTCACTTTAGTCCCTAAAATCGAAATTTACATATTTTCCACAATTGACCCAAAAACTATAAGTTGAATTCAATATAGTCCTTTTACAGCCCTTTAGTAACTAGATTTTAAAAAATTCATTAAACTTAAAACTAACTAAAATTACTTTACAAAATAGTCTTATTTAACAACCAAACTCAAAAATATATCATTTAAGTTCATAAATATCTAAAAACCATTAATGGGAAGTTTCAAAATTTTTAATAATTTCAAGATATAGTCTTTGGGTTTGCTAGAGTAAGCTACAACGATCTCAAAAATATAAAATTTACTAAAAACATGCTTGAATTTCATACAAGAGGAAGCTTAGACGAAACTCCCTAGCTGAATAATGGTGATTTATCGGTTGAGGAAGAATAAGTGAAAGTGGAAATGTTGGTTTCCTTATTTTAACATATTTTAATTTTAACTTAATAATATTTTTAACACATAAAACACTATAATTTTAAGGAAATAATCGTCCATGACTATAAAAATGGATTAATTGTCCTATTAGTCCTTAAACATTCATTTACCAAGCACTTTAACTAATAAAAATCATTACTGATTAACTTCTATGACCTTTACGATTTAGTCCTTTTTACTTAATTAACCAACCAAATATCAAAATCATTGAACCAAACTTTAGTAAGACACTCTGATAGCCTCATAAGTATTATATAAAATAATATTTACTAACTCACTGGTTAGAATTATGGTGTCAAAACCACAATTTTTGACACCACTAAAAAATGGGTTGTTACGACTCTCCCCACTAAAGAAATTTTCATCCCCAAAAATCTTCAAGCTCTCAGGTGGCTTTCTCGATAATGTGTCATTGCCAAAGGACCTTTACTAAAGCTATTCGTTTATTTCCTAATTCTCTGGTTTCCCGAGCAAGAATTTTAACCGGTTCCTACTGTATGACATATTAGACTTTAACTGTATTTCAATCGGAGAGATCATGTGAGAAGGATTAAATCTGTACCGTTTTAACATCAACATGTGAAATACATTATGAATCTTTTCAAGTTCTGATGGAAACGTTAAATGATATGCTACCGATCCTATTCTCTCGAGAACCTTATACGAAGCTATGAATCGTGGCCTGAGTTTCCTTTTTTGGCCAAAACAGAGAACTTTCTTCCAGGGCGATACCTTTAGCAACACTTTATCACCAACCTAAAATTTGATGTCTTTTCTTTTTAAGTCGGCATACGATTTATGAAGGTCTAAAGTAGCTTTCAAACAATCTCATATAACCTTAACTTTTTCATTGATTTCACGGATCAAGTCTATTCCAAAAATCTTTTTATCATTTAATTTAATCTAGTACAACGGAGTTATAAAATTTTGACCAGATGAAGCTATGTATGAGGCCATTTTAATACTTGACTGGTAACTATTTTTATACGAAAATTCAACTAATCAAAGAAAATTTTCCCAGTTAACTTCAAATTCCATAATCCAACATCAAAGCATATCCTCAAGTATTTGAATTACTCTCTTAGACTGACCATCGATCTGTTGATGAAATGTCATACTAAAATTCAATTTAGTGCTTAGAGCCTTATGTAATTTACCCTAAAATCTATAGGTAAAGCTTGGGTAGTGATAAGAAATAATTGACAATGGTACACTATACAATCTGACGATCTTAGAAGCATATTTGCTAACTTCTCAAGTGAAAAATCTGTGCGTATAGGGATAGAATATGCGGATTTAGTTAATCGATCAATGACAACCCAGATCGCATCTTTGTTTTTCAGTGATAATGGCAACCCTGACGGAACCTAATGTTCAACTTTCACCTGATGACATATCAAACATATCACCACGAATTCTGAAATTTCATGTTTCATACCAAGCAGTTGATATCATTGTTTCAAATCAATGTACATTTTGTTACTGCTAGGATGAATTGAGTAGGTGTTGCAGTGAACTTCTCGTAAAATCCCTTGTTTGACATTAGAATTTTTTGATACACATATTCTATCCTAAAAATATAAACTACCATTGACACCAATACGAAACTCAATATCTTACACTTTCTTGACCTGTTCCGATTTAACATTCAACTCAACATAATTTTTCTGCACTTCATGGATTTGTTGCAAAAATTTCAGTTTAGCTTTTAATTCAGCTAAAATTGAACCATCACTCTCAAGCGTAAGACGTGTTTTCATGGATCTCAAAGAAAATAAAGATTTTCAACTCAAGGCATCTACAATTATATTGGATTTCCCCAGATGATAATCATTGACCAAATCACAATCTTTCAGCAATTCCAGCCATCTATGTTGTCTCAAATTCAGCTCCTTTTGGGACATCAAATATTTCAAACTTTGTGGTTAGTGAAAGTATGACACTTTTCTCCGTACAGATAATGTCGCCAAATTTTTAGGCTGAACACAACAGTTGCTAGTTTTAATTCGTGCATTAGATAGTTTTTCTCTTGTGTTTTCAATTGTCGAGAAGCGACTTTACCTTTCCAGCATCAAGACATAACCTAGACCACTGAGTGAAGCATTTCTATATACCAAAAATTATTTTCTAGATTATGGTTAAGTCAGTACGAGAGCTTCTATTAACATCACTATCATCTACTCGAAACTCTGTTGACATTTATTGATCCAAAAAAACTTAACGTATTTTTGCAATAGTCTCGTCATTATTCATACAATTATTGAGAAACCATTGAAAAACGTCTATAATAACCAGCCAAAGCCAGAAACATCTTACTTCAGTGATATTATTTGGAGGTTTCGAACTCAGTATAGCGGAAATCTTACTAGGTACAACTCTTATACCATCTATCGATACTACATGAAACCTGACTTCTCGAAGCAAGAACACACATTTGTTGAATTTCACATACAATTGTTCCTCCCGCAATGTTTGGAGCACAATGCTCAAATGTTGGGCATGTTCAGACTCATTTCTCAAATAAATCAATGTCATCGATAAAAAGAACAACAAACTTGTCTAAATATGGGCAACATATTTTGTTCATCATATCCATAAATACAGTAGGATTATATATATATGAGATAATGGTTTTGGGAAGAGTTTCTTCAGGATTATAAATGTTACTCTTTAATTTTTTGGAACCAATTTCATCTCTTCTTCTTTGTACTGGAAACATAGATTCTTTGTTTAACTAGTGGTTATTCCACCTTTAGGTAAGTATTAAAACCCTTCATGTTAAATTGTGAAAGAGTAAGTCTGTTAGGAGTAAATGAACAGTTATATATCTGTTAGGAGTAAATGAACAGTTATATATAAGTATAAGGCTTTGCATGGGGGATGAATGTGCTTGAGATTATGGTAAGCCGTATACAAATAAGCTTTAAAGGTGTTTTATGTTCTATAAGAAGTGGTTTCTATTGCTGGTTTGAAAGAGATGTTTGATTCTGGAGCTTAGAACTACAGAAGGTGAGTCTCTACCCTAACTCTTTTATATGAGCTATTCAAATAAAAAATATATATACATTAGTAGATAGAATGATGACGTCTACAGAAAAAGGTAAGGGTATTGGGTATAGTAAAGATGAGAGATGTTCTGTAATAATATGTATAAATTCTATTAAATGAATAATGTTAGAGACGAATGCAGGTAAAGGTTTGGTGTACAAGGCATATGAGTTTGTAGGAAGGTGATTATCTAGGTAAGTAAATACTGAGCTAACATTCTATTGTGAAGCCTCTGGTAGGGTAGTTATATTGCTAACCAGGCTGGCATATCATAGATTGAAATCGAGTGTAAGACCATTGGGTAGAGGGCCATGGAAACTTGGTATGATTTGGAGACTTTTATGGTGTAGCATCTAACAAGATGCAAACTGGATTGACAGAACAAGATACATGAATGTATGTAAGACCATCTGCTTAAGACCCATGGCATGGTATGTTTTGTTTGAATATTCATGGTGCAGGCTTCGAAATATGTAAATCGAATTGGTTGATCAGATACATGGATTTATGTGAAAGTCTATCGGAACAGTAAAAATGTGACTCTATATAATACTTTTGTGGTATATTTTGTGTGAAACCTTATGGCGTATACTATCATATATATCTTGCAAGATTTGTATATCTATCCTTATGGTAAGTTCTGGATAATTTTTATTAATTTTGTATGAAGTGGCTAAGATTTGGTATTCATATTGTCAGCTTAAAAGTGTTACTTATAACTCTTGAAAAGAGTTATATTTCAAGCCTCTAAACAGAAGTATTTGCTTGTAATTAACAAAATATGTTTGCATTTTAGACTTATTACAAGAGCATTACATACTCAAGCTTGGATTGTGTTTTAACTATGTATGTTACTTTTAATTGCTGGAAAGAGGTTTGGTAGTCTTTGGTAATAAGTGCAGGCAGGATGAAAGAGGCAAGAAGAAAGAAAAGAGGAAGAGGAAAAGAGAATGAAGGAGGTAAAACATTGCCATGGCAAATGGCGGGGTAGATTGCCAACAGAAATGTCATGGCAATTCCAAGAAGATGACGCAACACTCAATCCACGTCATTCTCAGCTAGTTGTACTTGTACCAAATAAAGAACCCTCAAAAAGTGGAGGAAAATATGTGTGCTGAAAGGGACATATCTACCTTATAAAAGGAGGAGAGAGAATAGAAGAAAGGGACATGGATTGTGAGAAGAAAGAAAAGAAAAAGAGCAATTCCTCTCTCTGTAACAAAATCCTATTGAGAATTTACGTGGAAAATTCTGAAGAGAAAAATAAGGTAGCAACTAAAAAGAGGAGATCACATACGTGAAGAAAATGAAGAGAAATCTACCTTAGGTTTTGCTTTAAATCTTGAGAAAAAGCCGAACTGTAGTGAGAACTTCTTACAGTTCTGCCTTTTTTTTGTTTTTCTTGGTTTTAATTTCTGTGATTACCAAAACTTGAAGAATGTTGATGAATGATTTAATGTTAGATTTCATTGCCGAACCCATGAGATAATTATCTTTGGGTTAGATACATGCCTGCAAGCTCAAGACATAGTTGACTGTATGTTATGTTCTTAAATGGATTTGAATCTAAAAGGATTAAATACATCAGATTATTAATCGATTGATACAGAAGAGTATTCAAAAGAATAATTGACGCATTCTAAACATAGAAATTGTGAACTGTACATGTGAAAAAGGTTAATATGGTTATCATTTATGAGTCTTGTAAGCATACACAAACTCAGGATAATAACTATAGTCCAACTTTTGAAAGAACTAGACTGCAGTAGTAATTCTTTGGGCAGTAGTTAGTCAAAATTTTGCCATGGCATTAGTATGTTATGAAAATATTCCTTAAGTAATTCCAACCTTTATCATTCAACAGCAGAAATACTCTCTATTTATTCTTTTTGAATTGCCACAATATTTAGATTGCTTTGTCATTTTTTTATAATTGAATTATTAGTTCACTCATTAATTCCCTTCATTAATTTATACTCTGTTTCTTTTGCACAGTTTGATTAGTTAAATCTACGGTAATACTTTACCAATTGTAATCAATTTCTGATCCCTGTAGAGACGATACTTACTCATCGTTATAATACTTGAAACAACGTGTACACTTGCACATTTGCACATATATTTACACACAACAAGTTTTTGGCACCGTTGTCGAAGATCGGCAACATTGGTGAAAATTGGATTGTTATTGTCTGTTTAATTTCTATTAGTTTAGTGTAAATTATTGTTTTGATTTTTCTTTTTCAAGTCTTTACTAGTGCATGCATAGAAATATTCTGGATAATATAGAGAACTATTTTTGGCCAAAGATTGAGAGAACCTTAAGGCAAAGGAGAAAAGAGTTACGAGAGATGGAAAGAATTAAAAATGATCAGGTTAAAGAAGAGCCTTTACATCAGAATGGAAAGGATGTTGATATTCCTCGAATTATATATGATAGAGATAGACCCATTAGAGAACATGTAGGGCCAATCTTAGATTATCTAAATCCAGGGATTGTTAGGCCACACATTAAGGCTCAATAATTTGAATTAAAGCCAGTTATGTTTCAGATGATGCAAACTGTAGGGCAGTTAAGTGGATTGCCTACGAAAGATAAACGACTCCACTTATGACTTTTTCTTGAAGTCTGTGATTCATTCAAAGGGCAAGGTGTTCCTAAACATGCCTTATGACTCAAGTTATTCCCTTATTACAAGATTGTGCTAGAGCATGGTTAAATGCATTATCGTCAAGTACGATGGCATCATGGAATCAAATGTGTCAGATGTTTCTACTAAGATATAATCCTCCTCAAATGAATGCTAAGTTGAGGAATGACATTACATCATTTAAACAATGAGAGGATTAAACATTATATGAAGCATGGGAGCTATTCAATGAGCTACTGAAAAATGCCTGATGCATGGTTTCTAGCATAGGATGCAAATGGAAATGTTTTACAATGGATTCAATGCTCATACAAGAATGGTTTTCAATGCATCTTCCAATGGGAATTTACTCAATAAATCATACAATGAGGCTTATGAAATTCTAGAAAGGATAGCAAATAACTATTATCAATACCTTACTACCAAAGTTGGAACTAGTAGAAGAGTTACAGGAGCAATGGATCTTGATGCAATTACATCTCTAACAGCTCAGGTATCATCTTTAACAAATATGATTAAAACACTGAAAAGGTCATCTATAGTGCAGGAAATGAAAGCAGCAGAATTAGCATGTATCTACTGTGGAAAAGATCATACCTTTGATGAATGCCTATCAAACCCAACCTAAGTTTATTACATTGGGAATTTTAGTCCCAACAACAATAACCCATACTCCAACACATACAATCCAGAGTGGAAACAACATCCTAATTTCAATTAGACTAAAGTAATGCCATTCGACAGAATGCTATGAGTGTACCACTTAGGTGTAATCAATCTTTGCCACGGAAAAATGCCCAGAATAATTTAGCTTCAAGTTCTTCATCTATGGAAGCTTTATTGAAAGAGTATATGTCCAAGAATGATGTTATCATTCAGAGCTAGACTAGATCTTTAAGAGCTTTAGAAAATGAAATAGGGAAAATTGTCACTAAATTGAATTCCAGATAGTAATGAGCATTACCGAGTGACACTAAGACTTCTCAATCTCAAAGGAAAGAATAGTGCAAAGCCATTACACTTAGAAGTGTTACTCTGCTACCAGGAGTTATAAATGACACCATTTTAAGTAATTTCAACTTTTACAAATTAAAAGAATTCAAAATCAGTAGGGGAGCAAGCTACAAAGGAAAAGAGCAACAAGAAAAATGTTGATGCAGATGCAACTTGTATTGCTAACAAAAATGCCATGGCAAAACAATTTAGACAAAAGGAAGAAAGGCCACCACCATATTTTCCTCAGTGGTTCCAAAAATCCAAGCAAGATGCTCAATTTAAGAAATTTCTGGAGGTCCTGAGACAATTACATATTTATATACCATTGATGGAAGCATTGGAGCAAATGCCTAACTATGTGAAATTCATGAAAGATATTTCATTAAAAAAGCAAAGATGTAACACCCCTTACCAGTATTCAATGCCTGAACAGGATTCGAGGCATTACCGAACTCACATCGCAAGCAAACATACAATTTCGAGTCATAAATTTTCATCTAAATTAAAACCATTTGTATTCAATCATAAAGTCCCTAATGTGAGCCTATGAGTCCCAAAACATGCCTTGGAAGTGGTTCGGGACTGAACCAAGCACTTAGGGAATTTTCACAGAACTTAGAAAATTTTTGCTATAATCAGGGGTCACACGTTCGTGTGGTTTAGGACACACCCGAGTTCCTAACCCGTGTAACTTTCTATTTTACAATGCATGAACAAATTGAGATCACATGGCCAAGTCACACGCCCGTGTGCTAGGCCGTGTGGTTAATTTAATTTTCATAAAATAGGTGAGACTTCACATGCCCGGGACACACGCCTGTGCCTGAGGCCGTGTCCCTGCTCGTGTGCTCAATTCTGAGCATTCTGTTTCTCAAAATTAGGGTGTAGGGGACACACGGCCAGAACACATGCCCATGGGGCATACCGTGTATCACACACGGCCTAGACACACCCCCGTGTGTCTACCCATGTGGAAAAACTAAAGGCTATTTCCACCTAAACACACAAAAGTTCAATGGCATAAATCATGATATACTTAGGCAACCAAACATCCACAAAAAAAGGCCAAATCATGTCATGTCATTACCCATACACTTAACATATTTTCAACATCATATTCTACCAAATCGAATCACACCAAACTCACCTTCTTAGCATACCAATGAGCCAATCTTAACCATTCAACAACAAACCTATTAAGCCACATTCAACCATTTATTAAGCATTTATAAACCACATCACACAAGAGATAATTTCACATGCATATTTATATATATATAAGCTTACAACCAATTGAACCAAAATAAGCCAAGTTATATGGCCAAATACCACATCCAGCCTTCGAAAATTACAAGCCAATACATTTGGCCAAATTCATAATGATACATTTAACAAAATGACCAAGTCCCTATACATGTCAAACTCTCAAGATGTTTAAAATCATCAATACCCAAAATGACAGATGATAGTGTAAGGTGATCTTTGATGAATCTCCAATCTGAGCTAGCTTGGTCACACTACAAAACATGTAAATAAAATAGAGTAAGTTGTATAGCTTAGTAAGCTCGTATGAAAGAAATATGCTAACCTTACCATATGTTACCATGCAAATAATATAACTTAAGATAGTGCAATTTACCATATTCTCATGATCACAATTCATTCCATCACATCTTACCTTGAGTTTTTCATTTCACAAATTTAATAATCATAAGTTTTGTGCACATACTTGTACCACTCATAATGGTTTTGTAACAGTCCGATTTTGGGTCTAGTCGGAACAATGGTTTCGAGACCATGAATCCAATGAAGAAAGATTTATTTTTATTATATTTTTATGGTCTAAAATTTCATGGAATTGTTTCGTGAAAATTTCATTCGAAAATTTTATCGATTGGGTACTCAATTTAGTTAAAAGGGCTAAATTGCAATAGGTGCAAAATGTGTGTTCTAAATGCTAGAGGTGTCTAATTGCTATGAAATTTTAAATTGAAAGTCCTTAGATGGTACTTAGATAATTTTTTTAATTATATGGACAAAAATGGACATGATTAGCTGAAATTTTAAAGTTATGCATGAAGGGCATTTTTGTCATTTGGTAAATCAAGACAAAATAAACTAAATAAAAAGTGTCCATCTTCTCAAATTAGTCCCCCCATGGCCGAATATTGCAAGAAGAGATAGCTAGGGTTTTCCAAGCTTTCAAGCTCGATTGTAAGTCTGTTTTAGCCCCATTTTTAATGATTTGCATGTTTTTGGGATCCTTGTAACCTAATCTAGCTTTTTCAAGGACGAATTTGAAAGAAAGAAAAAGTTTAAAATTTTAACCATGTTAGATATTTGTTTATTTTGATGTCTAATGGTAGAAAATGCATGTTTGGTGTTAGATAAACAACTTTTGCTAAGTGATTTTCGGTAAACAATGTCAAAAATGACCTATTTGTAAAAGTTATAAAATGAGTAGTAAAAGTGTGATTATGTTGAAAATGTGGGCTAATATGAGTATGAAAATGGTTTGGCTAGGCTTGGATTTTGAAGAAATCAAATACATTTCATATTACGAGCCTAGAACTAAATTATAAAAATGTGAAACATTAGGGGCAAAAATGTAATTTTACGATAATATGATTTTTGGGCCAAATTGAATTATGTGAATATTAAATGAGTTAAATTTGTTATTATAGATTAAGAAAAATGAGGTTCAGGCCTAGATTGGAGGAAAAGCAAAGTGTTTGACGATTAGGTCCAATTCTACTATTTTTGTATTGAGGTAAGTTCGTATGTAAATAATGCATTGTTAGATTTATGTTTTAAATGCTTTAATATTGTATGAATTGTGATTGGCTCTTTGGATGTATTCAACAAAGGTTTGACAAGCAAGAAATCCCGGTTAAACCTTAGGAATAGAATAGGATACGAGTGACATGTCACTAGGAACCTATGTGTATATGTGATTATGTAATCCGGGTTCTAGTCTCGTACATCCTACCAGTGGCTGGGTAGTCTGACATGTGTTGCGGATACCTTGCAACTTGTGTAAGCAGTACTGTGTAGCAACGTCCTGACTGATAGCTTCTGTGAGCAAGCCCGTGAATAGCTCGAAAAGGAGCTCATATGTATTATGAGATATGATGTAGCTTTGGCTACATATATTGCACTTATGTACAAGATTTCTAAGTATCTGTTAATATTCCGGGTGTTCAACAAGAATGTCAATGTTGTGAAAGGATATGGCTATGTTGCGAGTTGGTACATGTATGTACGTAAAACTCATAAGTAATGAGCTTGATATGTGATAAACTCTTGGTAGGATTATGATTGAGTAAATTATGACTATGAGATTTTGATAACGTTCATGCTAATCTTCATCATGTTAATTGTATGTTACATGTGTGGTTATGATTCTTATTATTTGCAAAGGAACCTACTAAGCTATATAGCTTACTCCTCTTCCTTTCCCTTGTCTTATAGTGTCACCAAGCTAGATCGGGGTCCAGAGACCGTCAGAGATCCACTCACACTATCAAAAATTATTTTGGTACCAATGAATTCAACATTTTGAGTTATGGCATGTATAGGGGGCTTGGTCATTTTGTTATGTGTCATAATTGATTTGGCCAAAGGTGTTGGCTTATATTGGTTAGAAGTTCATTTTGTATAAGGTCATTGGAAATGGTCTAATATTGGCTATAATAATATTTATATAATGATGCTTTTCATGAATAAAGTGTTGATGTCTTAGTTGTGGATGTTGGTTGTATGTATATGATTGGATTGGTGCTATGTTATGTTGAGTAGGAGTGTGAATTAAAGTGTGGCAAAATGGCTTGACAAATAGCCTTATTTTTGTGCACATGGGTAGACACCTGGGCATGTGTCTAGGCCGTGTGCAACACACAGCTTGCCCCACGAGCATGTGTTTAGGTCGTGTATCCCCTACACCTAAATTTTGAGAAATAGAATGCTCAGAATTGAGCACACGGGCAGAGACACGGGCGTGTGTCACAGCTGTGTGGAGATACGGTCTCGAACACGGGAAAGTGCACTGGCCGTGTGAAGTCTGCACCAATTTTATGAAAATTAATTTTCTACACGGCCTAGCACACGGGCGTGTGACTTACCTGTGTGACGTGAATTTACTCATGAATTACAAGTTAGAGAGTTACACGAGGTCGAAACACGGGCGTCTGTGACCACACTGCCTGCCCACAAGGGCATGTCCTATATCCACACGGACGTGCGATTGTATGGCCACCTTTGAGTTCCCTGCAGCACCGATTTGCCTAAGTCTAGGGATTACCTGTACAGATAAACAGATGGGTGAGTTATGAAAAACTCAGTGTGAAATCCCATATCAAATAATCAAACAGCGAGTATATACAGTCTGTGCCTAAGCCTAATCCAGTGACAATTTAGTATCAGTTAGGGCCTTAACCCATTACAGTATCAGTATCAGTATCGATTGGGTCAGAGCCCATTTCAGAGATAGTACAGTACATACATGCAATCAAAGATCCTACCCAACCAGCCTCTACACTCCTTCTCCGTCCAGCGCTGCACTCCATGTGGGGATATAATCAACCCACCCATCCCTACATTCCAAAACATTACTGGTTGCGATACTAAACAGCATTTGCAGTAGAGCTGCCAGTACAATACACTTCCTCCAATTATAATATAATCCATCCCCATGCAACATATCATGCAACATGTCATGTCGTGTCATAATATCATACGTGTAATTAATATGTTTAAAGTGGCATGCTCAAATATACTCATACATCTCAGAGGGGCATAATAATCATTTTATCGATTAAGGGTCCAAGTACACTTACCGGACCAATAGTAGGTCCACAATCGTCTCGGGTGACCCATGCAACCTTAACAGTCAAACAGTGGAAATGGGCCCATGGCCCATAACGCGGGCCCATGTGAGCCCACACATCTGTGTGGCCTACATAGCCCAGAAATGGCCTTGGCCGTATGGATTACACAGCCTGGTCCAATAGCTTCCACACGTCCGTGTTGTTTACCCGTGTGGGGCCCACACGGCCCATTACGATCTCGGCCCATGAAATCAGTCATGGCCGGTCTCAACGATCTTACGCCTAAATTTAGTCATACGGACTACCACACGAGCGAACGTACCCTCGTGTAGCATCATCATTCACTTATTCCGGCTTTTTTTCGATTTCCATAGTTGGAGTGGTGATTACACACCTCGTTTATGAAGCTGTACGAAAAGTCCACGAGCACCAAAACCTATATTCAATTAAGACATTCTATTAGCCATTTGACAATAGGGTTAATCAACCCCTCTTAACATTTATCCCAAAATATTCATTAATACTTGCCTGGGTCGATCGACTGAGGATCACACACTTGACCCGTTACATGAGACTGATTGTGAACCCTTTTAGAGATATCCTGTAACATGACCGAGACTTAATAACCTAAACCGTTCATTAAATATACCAATAGTTTGCATCAACCGCATAACCACTTACCGAAAGCGCCAAACTCAGAATAGGAGAAGAAGTAATCGGCCCACACCCCCAACAAAAGCCGAAAGCACACTATTCGACAGAAGCAAGGGCTAGCACAACCACACCCCTAGCAAAAATCGGCAGCAAAGGAAGGTGTTAGAGGAAAGCTATTAATACGGCAGAAAGAGAGACAGAGAGAATAACCGAGTGCACTCAAACATGATTGATCAAATATCAATTGCCAAAACCCAAAAGAATAGAGGTGAAATATTCGGCCAAACAACATGATGAAAATAGGGAAGAGTTGAGAGGGAAAAGAGAAGAGGGAGTATTCGGCCAAAGCTTGAGAGAGAGAAAGAAGAGAATTGGCCAAAGCAAAACCTACTGAGGGAGAGGAAGAAGGGTATTAGGCCAAAGGCAAACGAGAGGGCACACCAGACAGAAGAGTCAAGGAAAAGAAGGGAAATCAGTAAACAAAAAGAACTGTAGGGAAAAGCCAAGTCGAAAATAAACGAACACCAAAGACAGTAGCTAAAAACCCCTGGCACAATTCGGCCTCCCAGTAGAGAAAAACGCAGCACAAACCGAAGAATGAGTAGTAAAACTAAGAACAAAATTTTGGCACACCCAAAGAGCAGAAAGATACTATGACCAATTTTGACAAAATAGGACTCCCATATTCGGCACACCCTTTAGCCCTCTCCTCACTTGACTCTTTAAATCTCTCCTCAAATCACTCAAACAGATCACTCTTCCCCTAACTACTCAATTCGAATTCCACTCAAACACTTCAGTGCTTCAGTCAAACCATAATACTCCCAAGGCACAACAGTAAAATAAACACTCCACTGCGCCTAACAGGACTTGAACCTCAGTCCTCAGGAAACAACAACACGCCGCCTATCCCTTAGACCAGCAGACCCATTCTGACATGTTTTACCCATATTTATTTAAAAGCCTACTGACTAAAGACAGGGTTTACTCAAGTAAGAAACAAAATTTTTGTACAAGCTAAGGCTTGAACCCAAGACTTCTCAAACACTCCTCAGAGCACTTAACCACTAAGTAAACATGCATTTGTGTAACACAAGCATATAAAAAAAACCTTAAAGATTTTTGAGGCGTTACAACTTTACCCTTCTAAAAGAAAATTTCAGCCTCGAAATTTACCTGATCAAAAAAAATAAGTTTATTGTTGTCGCATCGCCTCTTCAGGTTCCCATGTGGCCTCCTCAGAGTTGTGATTATGCCAAAGCACCTTAACCAGTGAAATAGACTTCTTCCTCAGTACTTTTACATCCCAATCCAAAATCTAAATCGGCTCCTCCTCGAAAGACAAATTCGATCTAACCTCAATCTCCTCAACCAAAATAACATGCGTGGGATTAGAGCGGTAGCGCCTCAACATAGAGACATAGAACACATCGTGAATCTGGTCCAACTCTAGAGATAACTCTAACTGGTAGGCAACCGGCCCCACACATTTCAGTATGCAGTAAGGCCCAATAAACCAAGGGCTCAACTTGCCCTTTTGTCCAAACCTCAGTACCTTTTTACATGTGAGACCTTGAGAAAAACGAAGTCCCCCACAGAATACTCAATCTCCTTACGCCTCAGATCCGCATATGACTTTTGTCTGTCTAATGCCACCTTTAGTCAATCCCGAATTAGTCTAACTTTATCCTCAGTATCAGAAACCAATTCAGGACCTAAAACATGTTGCTCACCCAACTCAGTCCAACACGAAGGAGAACAACAACTACGAGCATATAATGCTTCGTAAGGTGCCATCTATATTCTAGACTGATAGCTATTGTTATAAGCAAACTCTGCTAGTGGCAAGTAAGCCTCCCAACTGCCTCAGAAATCAATCACACAACTCCTCAACATGTCCTCCAGTATCTGAATCACCCTTTCTAACTGACCATCTATCTGAGGATGAAATACAGTACTGAAGTCCAACCTTGTACCCAGAGCTTCATGCAACTTTTTCCAGAACCGAAACGTGAAGCGAGGATTCCTATCAAAAAGTATGGAAATCGGTACCCCATGCAGTCTCACTATCTCAAACACATACAGTTTAGCCAGCTTCTACAAGTAGTAATCAGTACAAACTGGTATGAAATGGGAAGATTTGGTCAATCGATCCACGATGATCCATACTAAATCCATCTTAGTAGGCGCTAAGGGCTGCCAACTAACAAAGTCCATAGTCAATCTCTCCCACTTCCAAAGTGGAATCTTAACTGGCTAAAGGAAACCTAAAGGTAACTAATATTCAGTCTTAACCTACTGACAAGTTAAACATTTACCCACAAATTCGGTAACTTCACGCTTAAGACTGGGCCATCAATACAACTCACGAAGGTCACGATACATCTTGTTTCCACCAGGATGCATAGCATAGGGGCTACTATGAGCCTCTCGCAGTGTAGAATACCTCAAATTAGTATCCTTCGGTATGCAGATTCTCCCACGGAAATAGAGCACCCCTTCGCTATTTAGTCCAAAATCCACAGTCTTCCCACTATTAACCTACCGAAAACGAAGACCCAATGACTCACCTTCCAACTGTTTGCCCTGAATCTGTTCAACTCACGTCGATTTAACTTGGAGCTCGGCCAACAAACTACCATCATCAAATAAACTGAGGCGAGCAACCATTGCCTTCAGATCGATCATAGCTCTACGACTCAGTGCATCCGCCACCACATTGGCCTTCCCAGGATGGTATTCGATCGTGTAGTCATAGTCTTTTAGTAGCTCAATCCATCTATGCTACCTAAGGTTTAGCTCCTTCTAAGTGAGGAGATACCTGAGGCTCTTGTGATCAGTGTAAATGATACACTTCTCACCATACAGGTAATGCCTCCAAATCTTTAGTGCGAATACCACTGCAGCCAATACCAAATCATGCGTTGGATATTTCACCTAATGAGTCTTAAGCTGACATGACGCATATGCAACCACCTTACCCTCTTGCATCAACACACATCCCAACCCAACATATAATGCATTGCTGTAGATAGTGAACTCTTTCCCAGACTTTAGTTGTACTAAGACATGAGCCTCAGTCAGAACTTTCTTAAGCTTTTCAAAACTTTGTTATTGTGCCTCGGTCCAGTTAAACGGCACACCCTTACGCAACAACTTAGTCAGTGATACCGCAATTAATGAAAACCAATACCCTACTAGTCTTAGAAAACTGTGAATCTCGAATATAGTCTTAGGCGGCTTCCAATCAAAAACATCTTCAATTTTCCAAGGATCAACCCTAATCCCTTCAGCAGATACCACATGGCCAAGAAATGTTACATCTCGTAACCAGAACTCACACTTACTGAACTAGGCGTACAGTTGTTTCTCCCTCAGAATCTGCAGAACCACACGGAGATGTGCATCATGTTCATCTTCAGTTCTCAAATACACCAAAATATCATCAATAAAAACCACTACGAACCGATCCAAATAGGGCTAGAACACTCGGTTCATCAGATCCATAAAAGCCACTGGTGCATTCGTCATTCCAAACGGCATCAGTAGGAACTCGTAGTGACCATAACGAGTCCTAAACACTGTCTTATAAACATCAGTCTCTTTAACCCTCAGTTGATGGTACCCAATCGGAGATCAATCTTAGAGAAAATCAAAGAGAAAATCCTCGGTAGGGGATACATATTCTTAATGATCAATTTATTCAATTACCGATAATAAATGCACATACGCATGGATCCATCCTTCTTTTTTACAAACAAAACTGGTGCTCCCCATGGAGACACACTAGGTCGGATGAACCTACGATCCAGTAACTCCTGAATCTGAGCCTTAAGCTCTACAAGCTCCTTTGGTGCCATTTTATAAGGGGCGATGGACATCGATGCTATACCAGACAGGAGCTTAATCCCAAACTCAACTTCACGATTTGGCAGTAATCCGGGTAGCTCATCAGGAAAAAAATCTGAAAAGTCTTTAATTGTTCTGATATCCTTCACAGTAGAAACCCCAGAATCTGGAACTCTAATGTAGGCCAGGTATGCTTTACAACCCTTACGAACCATTTTCTCATTCCTTAATGCAGAAATCACATTTGACAAGTAGTTTCGACGCTACCTAATTACAACTACCTCGATGTCCTCCGCAGTTCTTAGTACCATCTGTTTCGTATCACAATCTAAGCTCACTTAATGTTAACTAGCCAGTCCATTCTCAGAATTAAGTCAAATTCTCCAAAAGGGAGTTCCATCAAATCTGGCCAACATATAATACCTTGAACTTTCAAAGGCACATCTCTAAACAATTTATCTACCCTCACTGACTGCCCTAATGGACTCAACACTTTTACCTCACTCGTATTACTTTCAACCAAGATACCCAAAGTCTCAGGCACATTACAAGCTATGTAGGAATGGGTAGATCCTATATCTATCAGTGCAGTATAAGGTGCATTATAGATGGAGAACGTACCCGTGATAACATCTGGGGCATTTCCATCCTCTCGGTGACATGCAGCATAAACTAGGGCTAGCTGCCTCGCCCAAGTATGACCAGCACCTCTGCCCGGTGCCCTCTAACCATGACCTAAACCATTTCCACCACTGGCCTAACCACGGGCTCTCGGTGGCTACTGAACACCATTCAATGGTTGTACAGTATCCATACTAGTAGCTTGCATCTAATAGGGCCTCCGTAGACAATCTCTGATACGGTGCTTCAATGATCCGCATTTCAAACATGCCCCAATCCTTTTCCAGCACTCATCCTGAGGGCACTCCTACAATCAGCATAGGGCTGTAGTCTAATAGCAGCAATAGGGGCCCCAACTCTGACTAGCCCATCAACTCTGGCCTCTTTCTTAAGCCTCAAAAATGAACTTGAGGGCTCTGAATCCCTTTTTTCCTATCTCTCTCCTTTTCACAATTCTGGCGCTCAACGCGCTTCACATCCTCAGCGATCTTCGCCTTATCAATTAAAGCGAAAAAATCTTGCCCCCTTTGTGGAGCTATCAAAACCCGAAGACTATCTCTGAGGCTATCCTCGAAACGAACACACCGCTCGTACTTGGTTGCCACAATCCCTCGCGCATAGTTACTCAACCGCAAAAATTCAACCTCATATTCAGCCAATGATTTATCCCCCTAAGTCAAATTTAGAAACTCTCTTCTCCGAGCATCCACACAGCTAGCACCCACATACTTACTTTGGAAAGTAGTCTTGAAAAATTCCCAGGTCAACTGATCGAGCTAAGTGCCCTCTTTAACCATAAGCCACCACTGGTAGGCCTCATCTCGCAGTAGAGACACTACACCCTTTAATTTCTGGCCAGGGATGCAATCGAGGTCATCCATGATGCTCTCTATGGCTTCAATCCACTATTCAGTCACAGTAGGGAAACTCCAGCAATACCCCTAAAAACCTCAGTTCTATTAGACCAGAGTCGTTTCGTAATCAATGCACGGCCCACAGCACCAATATTGGGCCCAATGACCCTTTCCAGAATCTGTCACATAGCTTGGTACAGTGCATCGTCCCCAGCTGCTCGATCATGTGACCTAGTCTCAATCATAGATGAAGCCGGTGCCTCTCTAGCTTCAACATTAGGCATGTGGCCAGACGACAAAGACCCAACCTGAGCACCTCCATGGCCTTTTGTACCCCTAGTACGAGTACCTCTACTACTCATATCAAATTACATTTTATCTGCATTAATAATTTTATGCATCAATTTTACAGTTCCAGTGTTTATTAATAGATATTTTATGGAAAACAGTATTAGTAATTCAGAGTTCATTTTCATATATCGCAATCTTACTACAGTTTTTAGTTTATCCTACATAGATTATTTCAATACAGCCTACTACCTATAGTAGTCTCAGTATTTCGATAAACACACAACAGTTTCGAAAGACTTACAGAATCAGTGCCAGAGACTCGGTGTACCACACCTTCAGTAAAACATTTCAATAATACCTCAAACCATTTGGAACAGTTCTTTTTAGAAATTCTAATTTTTCAGAAAAAACCCAAATCCACAGTCGAGTTCTACAACTTAACTCTGATACCACTAGATGTAACTTCCCAAACTAGGCCTAAATGTTATGGCCATATCTAACGATGTCACATTGAAGTATTTTTCGCAAAGTGTGATACCGTTGAAAAACCATTTCCATATATATCTTTGTTGTCTTATCTTAATGATGATTTTTAAAACGAGTCATTCATTTTAAACTTGTGACCCAGTCAAAAAGTATTTATTTTAAAAACTTTTTGAATGCCAAGAACTGTTTTATAGCAGAAGCTTTCTAAATCAATTGCGTTCTTGCGTTTACTTTGTAAAACGTTGTTTCTTTTTAAAACTCGAGTTCCAAATACTAGCAGTTATAACCAAAGCAGATTAAAGTCTCAAATTAAAAATAAAATCCAAAGAGGCCTTATTACATTAAAAATACCCAAAAAAATAAAATTACTTATAATTTTAAAATTAAATACAAAAGTACGTGCGGTTGTGTGGCCACCTTTGAGTCCCTTGCAGCACCGATCTGCCTAAGTTTGAGGATTACCTGTATAGATAAGTAGATGGGTGAGTTATGAAAAACTCAGTGTGTAATCCCATATCAAATAATCAAACAACGAGTATATATAGTCTGGGCCTAAGCCTAATCCAGTGACAATTCAGTATCAGTTATGGCCTTAACCAATTACAGTATCAGTATCAGTATCAGTATTAGTCGAGTCAGAGCCCATTTCAGAGATAGTACAGTATAGATATGTAATCAAAGATCATACCCAACCAGCCTCTACACTCCATCTCCGTCCAACCCTACACTCCATGTGGGGATATAATCAACCCACCCACCCCTACACTCCAAAATAGTACCAATTGCAGCACTAAACAACATTTGCAGCAGAGCTTCCAATACAATACACTTCCTCTAATTATAATATAACCCATCCCCATGCAACATATCATGCAACATGTCATGTCGTGTCATAATATCATATGTGTAATTAATATGTTTAAAGTGGCATGCTCAAATATAATCATACATCTCATAGGGGCATAATAGTCATTTTATCGATTAAGG
Source organism: Gossypium hirsutum (assembly GCF_007990345.1). Taxonomy (NCBI): domain Eukaryota; kingdom Viridiplantae; phylum Streptophyta; class Magnoliopsida; order Malvales; family Malvaceae; genus Gossypium; species Gossypium hirsutum. The sequence continues at coordinate 36,105,811 of NC_053425.1, read as the reverse complement.
GTCTAGGTACACTTTCCGGCCCAACAGTAGGTCCACAGTCGTCTCGGGCGACCAGTGCAGCCTTAGCAGTCAAATAGTAGAAATGGGCCCAAGGCCCATAACGTGGGCCCATGTGGGCCCACACATCCGTATGGCCAACATAGCCTAGAAATGGCCTTGGTCGTATGGATTACACAGCCTGGCCCAATAGCTTCCACACGTCCGTGTCGTTTTGTAACGCCTCAAATTTTGGGCCTAGAAGAAATGGGCTTCACGTATCGGAGGAATTGAAATTTAGTTGTGCAAGTGAAGAACACAAAAGTATGTCTGCTTTAGTGGTTAAGGGTCCCGAGAAGTATTAGAGAAGTCTTGGGTTCAAACTTGATTTGGTTGCAGGTGAATAAAAACTTGGATGTAAGTAAGTGGGCTAAAGGAGAATTGTTGGTGGAATCATGACATAAGATGAGTTGGTGATCCAGTGGTTATGGTGTCATTATAATGGAAAGGGATCTTGAGTTCGAAGCACATGGAATGCAAAGGGATTTTATTTTATTTTTATGAGGTGAGAGAGGTAGAGTTGGATTAAAACTCTCTTGAGGTGGTTGTTGACTTGTTCTTGGAAAAGGTTGTTGGGAGTAAAACAAGGAGATTTTTAGAAGAGTTTAAAAGGAGTTGAATAAGGTTTGAATAATTTGTTGCTAGCCGAATGGGTGGAGGAGGTTGAAGTAATTCAAATCAGTAGGTAGAGTGTTTGTAGGAGAAAATGTTGGAAGGTTGAGGGGAGTGTTTGAGTTGGCCAAATGTGGGACTCTCTATCTTGGAAAATTCGGTCATGGGACTTCTTGTTTGATAGGAGCCAAATTCTTTTGTGCCATTTCTCGAGTTCTCCTCATTTTGATTTTTTTTTGTTTCTCAATTTTCTGTATTACTAAGCATATACTGAAAAGTGACCTCTCATGCATTCTTTTTGTTTTTCTCCTTTCTAGCCAAATTAGTGGGTACCACTCAAGTATTCTATTTTCGTTTTCTTTTTCTAAGAATCGATTCTTTCTCTTCACAGCCTGCCGAATATGCTCATCTTCCCCTTCTTTGTCATCTTTTTCTATTCTTTTCCTTGGTGGTCGAATACTCCCAAGTCTCTCAGGCCATTGACGCAACCGATTGTTGTTTTCTTTCTCTCCATTTACTTCACTTTCTCCTCTTTCTCTCTAAAGATGTATATCTTATTTCTTTTCTCCTAAACACCTCTAGTTAAATCTAGTCTTTTTCTCAAATTCTTTCCCCCCTCAAACCCCTTTTCACTCTCTTTTCATTTTTATTTTTGGTTTGGTAAGCAACCTCTACTAATCGAACTTTAGATGGGAAAAGGGGTGCTAGTGATAAAATGATGGCAAGGGTGCCAGCTGAGATTGAGCGCGTAGCCTCTACTCCTAGGTTTAAGCGGCGTAGGGTGTCAGTGGTTTGAGACTTTTTGCCAGGATGCGGAAGGGTGGCGGCACCAAACTTTGGATTAGGTAGGCAAATTACAGTCGACTGATCTACTCAAGGCAAGTGGTAGTCGATCTTTTGGTTAAGTGGTTGTTAAGAGTTTTGGATTAGTGATTAACTGAATGTTATGTTTGAATTCAGGTTCCAGCTATCATGAATTCTTAATACTCTATGTGATCAGGTCTGTAATCGTATGTTATGTTTGATGATCGGCTAAAAAGTCGAAAGTGTGTATTTGTATATAGTTTTCGAGAATCGTTTAAAAGCCGAAAGTATGTGTTGTTTACACTACTATGACTGTTGATTTGCAAAATATCGAAAAGCCAAAAATATGGCGTATGATGCCACACGAGCGTGCGATCGCACTTGTGGTGAACCGAGCCCACGAACATGGGCATTAGACTGTAGAGGCCACCATGAGCACTCTCGTGGTCTTGGGCTATTTTGGGCCTCGTTGGGCCAAAATGGGTTGTGTGGGCCCAGTGGGCTTATGGGCCCATACGGATAAAATGTATGTAATGCGGTAAGTGTTGTTTGGACTATGACGTTCGTATAGCTGTGGCTGTTACGGGGCTAAATGGGCCACACAAGTATGTAAGCCCAATTAGGCCAAGAGTAGGTCTTAGGCCCATTTAGACCGTTATGTCTGTTTAGGTTACTTAAGTCGCTCAAGGTGACGGAGGACCATCTGTTGGGTCGCTAATACCCACGGTTTGTAAAATTATCGAAATACCTCCGGATTGTAAAATTACCGAAATACCCGCGATTTGTAAAATGACTGTAATTCCCCAGTAGGGTAAAATGACTGTAATACCCCTAAGGGTGAAATGACTATAATACCCCTATAAGGTAAAATGACCGTAATACCCCTTTAGGGTTAAATGACCGTAATACCTCTGTAGGGTAAAATGATCGTAATGCCCCTGTAAGATAAAATGACCATAATGCCCCTTTAGGGTAAAATGATCGTAATACCCTTGTGTGGTAAAATGACGATTATGCCCTTATGTTTCGTATGACTGATGTGCTTATGTTTTACATATATGATTCTACTGAGTATGACTTTGCATACACGTGATATTCATGACATGACATACTCCATGGGGTTGGGATTTTGATATGGAGGAAGTACTGTACTGGTGACTATGTCACATTCACTGTTACTGGTGGCTTTACCACATTTACTATTTCTGGCAGCTATGCTGCATTATTATTATTGATAGTTTTGCTGTGATATTGGTGTGCTGGATGGGTGGGTCGATTTATATCCCCACAGGGTGTATTGGTTGGTACGGGTGGTGTACTGGCTAGATTTGGGTGGGATGCATAATTGCATTACACTATACTGATACTGTATTGGGCTTAGGCCTACATTATTACTGTATAGGACTAAGGCCCAGACTGTTTTGATACTGAATAAGGCTCAGGCCTGACTGTTACTGCATGCACTGTTTACTGTTTGACTGATAGGGGGCTACACATTGAGTTTTCATAAACTCACCCCTTCATTTTTAACTGTACAGGTAATCTCCAGCCTTAGACGATTTGGTGCTGCGAGGGACTTGGAGGTGGCCACACGACTGCTGTGTCTTGCATTTGACTTTATTTAATTTAAATTTTACTTTTAGGTTTTTAATTTTGTAATAAGGTCGTTTGTGGGTTTTAAGTTTTAATTGGGCTTTTTCCTTCTTATATTAAACTGCTAGTTTAGGTAAAGACGAGGTTTTAAAACAAATACTGCTTTCTAAAACATGCTTTTTAAACTTCATAGACTTAAAAAGCTTCTGCGTCTTTAAATCAATTTAATGTAACACTGATGGTTAATAAGGTAAACATTTTGACGAGAACTTTTATTAATAATAATAAAAAGATTTAAAGTCAGTAGTAGATTTTTACTGAAAAGATCAATTTTTGAAAAACACTTCGAAGTGACACGCCAGATTCAGCCATAACGTCTAGGCCGAATTTGGGGTGTTACATTTAATGGTATCAGAGTCAAGTTGCAAAACTCTGTTGGGAAATTGGCCTTAGTTTTTGGATTTTAAAGTTATCTACAAACGATTCTGAAGCATTTTGAAGGATTTTTATTGTGTGGTTCATAGAGTCTTCAGAACTGAATCTGTAAGTTTCTAAAATTGTTGTTTGTGTTTATTAAAAAGTAGTAGATAGAAATATTAAGATTTCTTTAGATATTAGATTGTATTCCTACACTTGAATTTAGAGTTTGTATTTGTTCTGTGTATGTTCTAGAAATGGCATGCATGTGATATCTATATCTGCTCCGATGGATAGATGGTTTGGTGTGTGCTTGTATTATTAGGATCAGAGTGCGCAACGAGAGCGTAGCATGGTAGGCTAGGATGTGCGATAGTTTTGATAGTTGGAAATTTCGAGGACGAAATTTCTTTAAGGGGGTATCGTTGTAACGCCCCAAATTTTAGGCCTGGAAGAAATAGGCTTCGCCTATTAGAGGAATTGGAATTTAGTTGTGCAAGTGAATAACACAAAGGTATATCTGCTTTAATGGTTAAGGGTCCTGGGATGTATTGGAGAAGTCCTGGGTTCAAACTTGATTTGGGTGGAGGTGAATAAAACCTTGCATGTAAGTAAGTGGGCTGATTGAAAACTGTTGTTATACACGAATTCAACTAATGGAAAATATTTCTCCTAGTTGCCTTCAAATTCTAAACCACAACAACGAAGCATATTTTCGAGAATATGAATTACTCTCTCAGACTAACTGTCAGTTTACGAACGAAATGCGGTGCTAAAGTTCAACTTCATACCTAGAGCTTCCTGTAATTTCTTCCAAAATCGCGACGTAAGCCTCGGATCTCTATCCGAAATAATTGAAACTGGCACTCCGTGCAATCTAAAAATCTCTAAAATGTACAATTCAACCAATTTAGCAAGCGAATAGTTAGTACATACCAGAATGAAATGTGCAGATTTCGTCAGTCGATCAACAACAACCAAAATAGCATATTTCTTCTTCAGAGATAGGGGTAACCCCGATTCAAAATTCATCGTAACTCTATCCCATTTCCAGTTTGGCATCATCACAGGCTGTAGCAATCTCGAAGGCACCTAATGTTCAGCTTTAACTTGCTAACAAACCAAACATCTTGACACAAACTCTGAAATGTCTCGTTTCATGCCCGACCACCAATTTAATTATTTCAAATCATTGTACATTTTCGTACTCCCCGGATGTACGGATAAACAACCACTGTGCGTGTAATATCCTGATTTTGGGCCTAGTCGGAATAGCGATTTTGTGACCACAAAATCTGAGATAGAAATAATTATTTTATGATTATTTTGAGGTCTATGATATGATTGCATGATTGTGTGAAAAATTCATGAAGAAATTTTATGCATAAAGTGCTTAAATTGAAATTATGGACTAAATCGAATAATTTGTAAAACTTGTATTCTAGAAGTTTATAGTATGAAATTGTTTTGAAATATTAATTAGGAGGTCTTAAATAGAAATTTTACCAATTTCTAAGTCTATGGACAAAAATTGGACATGGATGGAATTTTTGGAAAGTTTAGTAGTAAGGGCATTTTGGTCATTTAGGGCTAAAATGAATTAAAATACAAAATTAAAAGCCAATTTTGCTCATCTTCAACCCCATGGCCGAATATAGCAAGGAGAAACCATGGCTAGGGTTTTCCAAGCTTCCAAGCTCGATTGTAAGTCCGTTCTAGCCTCGTTTTTAATGATTTTTACGTTTTTGGAGTCCCGGTAGCTCGATTAAGCTTATGCTAGCAATAATTCAACCTAGGATTCATATTTGGAAAAATACCCATAGGTGAAATTTGTGTATTTTGGTGTTTTATGATAGAATATGAGGTTTTAAATTATGTTAGACAACTTGTACTACTCTGTTTTAAGTGAAAACGAGCAAAAGGGCTTAATCGGTAAAAATACCGAATAGTCATAAGTACATGTTAGAGTGAGAATTTGATGTTTCCATAGAAGGGAAAAATGATCAGCATGTCATAAAACATAAGAAAATACGCTGAAGTTTAATTTACGAGCTTTGGGCCAAAAGTGTAAATATGCAAAAGTTTAGGGGCAAAATTATAATTTTGCCAAAATATGATTTTGGGTCAGCTTGTATAATGTGAGTCCTAATTAAACTATATTTTAAATGATAGAGCGAGGAAAACTGAAATTCGGGCTAAAATGGAAAAATACCAAGTTGTGGACGAAATGGTAAAAGTAGCCATTTTCGCATACGAGGTAAGTTCATGTGTAAATAATGTAGCATAATTGTTATTTTAAGTTACTGATGTTAATTACATGATACGCTGATTTTTAATCGTGAAATATTATGCTTTGTGGTTAATGTTGAGTAATATGCAAATTATGTTTACTACTTGATAAATATGAATTGCTACCAAGTATCGGTTCCGATATTCCATGGAAGACGACAAATGTGAGATCGAGGGAAAAAGCCCGTTTGAACTTTAGAAATAGATTAGGATACAAGTGACATGTCACTAGGATGGTTGAGAATCCGAACTCGTTGAGTTGAGTCCGAGTTCACTTATGGATGCGAATGTCCGAACTCGTTGGGTTGAGTCCGAGTTCGTGAAATGTAACTAGGCATCCGAACTCGTTGAGTTGAGTCCGAGTTCACTTATGGATGCGAACGCCCGAGCTCGTTGAGTTGAGTCCGAGTTCACTTAGGGGCGGGTTACATGATTTCTTGATTACATATGAGGCACTTATGTGCAAATTATCCATGTACCCGAGTTGTATTCCGATGTGTTCAACGGGTGAAATTTCTAGTGAAATGAAAGAACACTTAAGATGCAAGCGACATTTTGGTAAGTGTTGTGAAATGGACACTTTGGACAGGTATGTTCTTAACCCTCAGGTTGATAATAGATACAACAACGATAAGGTGGTAAGATGATGAATGATGTTTAGAAATATGACATATGTTTTGGTGATACCATGCTAAAGTTGTTTGGTATATTTGTATTGTTATGTTACTTGTTATTTACATATGAACTTACTAGGCATTTATGCTTACTCCCTCCTCTTTATTTACTGTAGTTTTGAACAAGCCAGCTCGGGAATCGGGACGGGTCGAAGGTTCGATCACACTATCCAAAGGACTTTCATCTGGGTAAATGGCTTGTAAAACTTAAGTATGGCATGTATAGCAATATATTTACTTTGTGTAAATAATTTATGATATGGCCATGATTGGTTGAGAAAATGTTTGATATTGATAAGTCATGGTGATGGTTAAATTTAGATCATGTTTGATATCATGGAAGTTTAATAGGTTATCTAGTTCATAACAACTCATGAAAAGATGAAATTTGCCTTAAAACAGAATATTGCTGCAGCAATGACATGAATTTGAAAAATCACTAAAAATAGTATAAATGGAATTAAATGATGAGAAAGTTATGAAATTTAATCTTAATGAGTCTATTTTCATATGGATAAAAAAACTGGCATATTAATTATACTTTATGAGATATTTGAAACCTTGTGAAACAGGGCCAGAGTGATTTATGGATCCTCTGTTCTGACTTTAAAAATTCATAATAAATTGTAAAAAAATAATTATAAGTCAATATTTATATGTAAAGATTCCTTATTGAGTCTAGTTTTAACAGAAACAAACCTCGTAGTCATTGAAATTCTTTATAGAGAGATATCTTATTCGTAATACACAGATGTCAGAGTAGTCGAACCCTGAAACAGGGGAGAATTTAACTAATAAACTGTACTAATTGGCTCAACCAAAAATTATATAAAAGAATTAGTAAATATATATATGAGTCTATATTCAGGAAAAATTTATGGATCTTGATTTCAAGTTTCGTAACTCTAGATATGATTTTTCTTGTAACTATGACGCGAGTAGCTATAAAGCTGTGAATGTAGAAACAAAAGATTTGAAGTTCTTAATTTGATAAATTATGTTCGGTAACTCCTCAAGCTCAACTCCGGCGACGGTTTCGGGCGTGGGGGCGTTACAGTGTGCTTCGTGTAAAATTTTCTTAATGAGCTCGAAATTCTTTGGTACACAAATTCTATCTCTGAATATTAAACAATCATCGAATCCGATCTGATAGTCTGAATCACTATTCAACTCGTATTGCACTATTTAGCTTGTAATTCATTATCACACTTCTGAGCTTCACAAATTTGCTGGAGAAATATCAGTTTAACTTTTGATTCTGCTAGAATCGAGCCATCATCAGCTATTGTCAGCTGTGTATTCATAGCTCACAAAGTAAATAATGATTTTCTACTCAGAGCATCTGTGACTACATTCGCTTTCCCTAGATGATAATCAATCACTAACTCATTGTCTTTCAACAACTCTAGCCATCTTCGTTGACGCAAATTCAAATCTTTCTGAGTCATTATATATTTCAAACTTTTATGATCAGTAAAGATATGGCACTTTTTACTGTATAAATGATGTCGCCAAATTTTAAATGTGAAAACAATAGCGGCCAACTCTAAATCATGCGTCGAATAATTTTTTTCATGCAGTTTCAACTGTCTGGAGGCATAAGCTATCACTTTTCCCTCTTGCATCAAAACACAACCCAAATCATTCAAAGACACATTGCTAAAGTCACAAACTCTTTACTCAACTCAAGTTAAACCAAAACTAATGCCTAAGTTAACAATGCTTTCAACTGTTCAATACTCTGTTGACATTTCTTGGACCACTCGAATTTCACATCTTTCTGTAGTAATCTAGTCATTGGTGTAGCAATCATTGAGAATCATTTTATAAAACATCAATAATAGCTAGCTAATCCCAGAAAGCTTCTGACTCCGGACAAATTTCTTGGCAGTTTCCAGTCAACAACGGCTGAAATCTTGCTTGAATCAACTTGTATGCCTTCTGTCGATACAATATCTCCCAAAAATCTGACTTCTCGAAGCCAAAACTCACATTTTCTAAATTTAGTGAATAGCTGCTTATCTCTAAAGGTTTGTAGCACAATTCTCAAATGCTCAGCATGCTCAGACTCATCTCGTGAATAGATCAGAATGTTGTCAATGAATAAAACCACAAATCTGTCTAAATACTGTCTAAATATTCAATTCATCAAATCCATAAAAACAACAGGAGCATTAGTTAATCCGAAAGGCATAACAAGAAATTCATAATGCTTGTACCTTGTTCTAAACGCAGTTTTTAGCACATTTGAATCCTTAACTCGCAACTGATAGTAGCCAGATCTCAAATCAATCTTCAAGAAAACTGATGCCCATTTCAACTGATAATCATTGATTCTCGGCAACGGATACTTGTTCTTTATCATAACCTTATTGAGTTGACGGTAATCAATACACAATCTCATCGATCTGTCTTTCTTCTTTACGAACAACACTGGGCAACCCCAGGGCAAAAAACTAGGTCGTACAAAACCTCTATCTGTTAACTCTTGCAATTGAGCTTTCAACTCTTTCAACTCTGTTGGAGCCATTATGTATGTAGCTATAGATATCGGTGATGTTCCCAGCACTAATTCAATGGCAAATTCAACATATCTAATCGGTGGCAACCCCGGTAATTCTTCTAAAAACACATCCGGGCTCACAGACTACTGGCACTAATTCAATCTTCGATTTAGACACTTTCGTATCTAGAACATAAGCAAGAGAGGCTTCGCAACCTTTTCTCACACATCTTTGAGCTGATATAGATGAAATCACAACAGGAAATTCACTCGACTCATCTGATTCAATTCGAAGCATTTCACTATTCTGGCATTTCAATTCAATAGTATTTCGTCTACAATTCACAATGGCATCCCGTAGCGTCAACCACTCCATACCCCGAATTACATCAAACTCATCAAATGGTAAAAGCATCAAATTTTCTAGAGAACAGTAACCCCGAATCATCAAAGGACAGTTCTTGCAAACTTTATCAACTAGAACATATTTGCCTAAAAGATTCGACACTTTAACCACAAACTCGGTAGACTCAATAGACAAACTCTTACTGGACATTAAATTCATACAAATGTATGAATGAGTCAACCTAGGATCAATCAATGCAATAACATTAGTGCCATAGAGAGAAAATGTATCGGTGATAACATCGGGTGATGACGCATCTCTACGAGTGCGAATTACAAAGCTCTAACAAGTGCTTTGGCCTCTGATCTCACAGCTAAATCTTTTGTTGCACCTTTACTACTAATCATATTTCTGACACTCGATGTTTATCCCTAGCAATTATCTTACTCGGCCTTAAAGTCTGAAGATTATCATTCTCAGATAACTAAGGACAATCACGGATAAAGTGTTCTTACGAACCACATCTGAAATAGGCTTTATTACTATTATTCAACCAACAATCTCCAAAATTTCGTCGTCCACATTATTGTCACTCAGGTTTGTTGTTTGTCACACTACCAACACTCGATACTGATGTAACTTAAGTCTTAGGACTTGAGTATTGTTTTCCACGATCCCTATTTGGATACCTGATTGAATCATTCGAACGATTGTACAAATCTCTTAATTTCTTTGACGAAGACTAATATGGTTTATTCATCGATCTTTTTCTTGAATCTCTAGCCTCGAAATCGGCCTTTATCTTTTCTTTGCCCAATTATTTGGCTTTCCAAGCTTGGTCAACTAGCACCACGAATTTTTTCAACTCTAGAATCCTAACTAGTAATCTGATATCTTCATTCAACCGATCTTTGAATCATTTACACATAATGGCCTCAGTTAAAACATATTCCTGAGCATATTTACTGAGTCTAACAAACTCTCACTCGTATTCGATCACAAACATACGACCCTATTTCAATTCCAGAAAGTCTTTGCGCTTTTGATCAATGAACTGTTGACTGATGTATTTCTTTCTAAACTCAATTTGAAAGAATTCTGAGGTAACTCTTTCTCTCGGTACCACAGACACCAAAGTATTCCACCATTGATGCGTAGTGTCCCCCATAAATGATACGACACATTTTAAACATTCAGCTGGTGTGTAAGAAAGTTAATCAAACACCCGAATCATATATTCAAGCCAAAATTCGGCTCTCTCAGGATCATCATCAACATTAGCTCTAAACTCTTCAACTCTGTGTTTTCAAATCTTATCAACTGGCAGCTTATTCAGTCGTAGAAGTTCTACACCTTGAGGAGCTATAGGAACCGATTGGGGATTAGATGGGGGTAGAGGTTGTTGAGCAGCCAGATTTGTTCAAATAAACTCTATAAACCACTCATTCATCATTTGGAAGAAGGCTTCTTTAACCTCTCCTCTCTAGCTACTCGATACGGGCCTCGACTCTGATTGCGCTACTCTGTGAACGAAGGTAGGCACATTACTTTCAACATCATCTACTACAGCTTGATTGGGATCCATTTACTATATGAAAACATATTTTAAACTATCAAGAGATATCACACTATCACAGGTTATATATGGCATCTATAGCTAAACTCTCACATACGCTATGTTAGTCTGAGAATTGACTAAACTGCAGCTCTGATACCAATAACTCACCCGTATTTGACGTCGAAATAGGGTTACAGAGTATTACTAAATATTTTATACAATTACACATACATTTCACATATATTTAAAGTTTCATGCAATCATCAATCAATAACATACATATCGTCCCTAGTATAAGCCTAAGAGGTTTAAAACATGTATTTGGGGTGGTTCGGGACTAAACCGATAACTTAGGAAACTTTGGAACATTTAGAAATTTTTTGCACAATACAGGGAACACACGCCCATGTGGCCTGGCCGTGTGTCTCACACGGCCAAAGACACCCCCGTGTCACATGCTGTGTTGACATTCGAAATAGAAGCACATGGCTGTGTTTTAGCCCATGTCCTACCCCGTGTAACTATCTGACTTGGGTCACACGGCCAACACACATGCCTATGTGACTAGTCCTTGTGCCCTAAAAATGGCCACACACGCTCGTGTGCCAAGCCATGTACTAAGCCGTGTCAAACCTGCAGGGTATACTGACTTATGCACACGACCAAGTCACACGCCCGTGTGCTGGGCCGTGTGGAGCATACTGACTTGGTTTTAATTTCAACACTAGAGGACACATGGCCATATAACCTAATTGGGTGTCACACACGGTTGAAACACACACCCGTGTCTCTGCCCGTGTGGACAAACATAGGCTATTTACTAAGTCATTTTGCCACCCAACTTGCACAAACCTAAACCAACCCATTTGGCACTAAAACATAGCATATATAGGCACTCATCCAATCTCAACCAAGAATAAAACATACCATTTCAATACCAAAACAACAAGTCTCACATGTATCACAAAATGCTATTGCATTTTATACCAAATTCACATTCCCAATTCAACTACATAGCCACTTTCAAACATGCATCAATTTGTCTAAACTCACAAGCATACTTATTCTTAATTCATCAACCATTAACATCCACAATACCTATTATCAACATGCATCACATATATCCATCATCAAGTTCACGCACAAGACATATGCGCAATTATATACACAACCAAATCCAACCAAATTAAGCCAACTTCCATGGCTATATATAAAACCAAACTTTAGACATTTACAAGCCAATTTAAATGGCTAAATTCATAGCTAACACATATGTACCAAAATAACCAAACTCCTTTACATGCCATATACTCAATATACTTAAGTTCAAAAGTAACAAAATGATAGTAGGATAGTGTGACGAAGTCTTCGACAATCCCGAATCTGAGCTAGCTTTGAAATCACTATAAAATATAGAAAAACAAATGATGTAAGCTATAAAGCTTAGTAAGCTCGTATGAATTAATAAGCAAATTCACCATTTATTCATAATCAAATAATATAAACATAATATGCTACAAAACATTCAAATCAAAATGTTAACTTGTATTCAATCACAACTATAACCATGAACTTATAATTTTTATAAATTCGATGCTCACATAGTTTCCATACAAACCTGTATTGTTACGTATCTATTCTCACCATTTCATATCTTTAATATACCCGTTGAACCATTTAGACTAATACAGGATACTCGGGAATCTCGCACTCTAAGTGCCAATATATATAGCCGAAGCTATCTAAATAAATCTTGCACCGAAGTGCCAATACATAGCCGAAGCTATCTCAGCATCATATCTCAATAATGCTCACTCTCGAGCTATCAATGGATCTGCTCACACAAGCTGACGATCATGACCTATGTAACGCCCCGAATTTGGGCCTAGAAGTATTAGGTCTTGAGCATGGGAGCAGTTGGGAAGCTGCTCATAAATATTTGGTTGTACAAGAAAGTGACACAAATGAGTGTTTGCCTTAGTGGTTAAGTGTTCTGGAAGTGTATGGGAAGTTATGGGTTCAAGCCTTGGTTTCCACAAAAATTTTGGTTTTTAAGCATAAAACCCCTGTTTCTGGTCAGTAGGGCTCTTAAATAAAATTTGGCAAAGTATGACATAAAAAACCTGCTAGCCAAGTGGTAAGTGGCGTGTGGTGTGTGCAAGGGGTCTAAGGTTTGAATCCCTACTTGAGCAAATGGAGATTATTTTTACTGATAGCCATGGAAGGTAGTAGAGTTTGACCGAAACACTACAAAGTGAGGTGGAGTTTGAATTGGTCATGGAGGGATTGTAGGAGGGAGTTGAGGAGAGATATGAGGAGGGATTTTAGGAGAAAATCAAGGAAAGTAGGGTGAGAGGGGGTAGTGTGATGTTTTGGAACACTGGGCACTTTGGAAATTTGACTTTTGTGAGTTGGAAGACTCCATTTCGATTTTTGGTAAGCATTTTTGGGGTTTTTTTCTTTTGTTCTCTGAAGGCCAACTGAAGAGAGGAAAAAAGGCTAGGTAATACTTTTATTATTATGTTGGTAATGATTCTACACTCCTCTCACTAGTCTCTTTTTCATCTTATTGTTGGCCGAACTCTCACCTCTTTTTTCATCTTAACATTTTCAGTTTTGGCAACTGCTCTCTAGGCTTTCTTCTTCGTGTGGTGACCTCTCTTGACCGTCTACTCCATCATCTCCCTCCCCCTATTTGGTTGTGGTTCTTTGACTGAATACTCCCCCGTTCCCTTCTCCTATTTCTTCCTCCCTTTATCTCTTAATTTCTCATCACTTTATTTCGTCTCTCCTCCTCTTTTTAGATTTCGGTTCTCTCCTCTTATTTTTGAGTTAGGCACTAGTAAGAGTCCTCTGGTGAATCGGTAAGTACTCATGGCTTATTCTTATTTCTCTCTACGGTTGCGATCTTCTTCTAATATCTTCTTGTGTTACTGATTCCTGATAAAGGTACAACCATTCCGTTATGTCTCTGTTATCTTGTGAATTCGGCTCTTGTGTGGTTTAGGCTGATTACTCTTATCATCTAATCTTAGTTTACATGGGGGTAAGTTCTTGATATTTTGGTTATAGTTATTTGCGTTCATGGTGTGGTTAATAAGACTAAGATGCAAAATAGTTATTTGCCTTTATGTGATAAAATGACGATTTTTCCCTTACGTGATAAAATGACGATTTTGCCCTCATGTGATAAAATGACTGAAATACCCTCATTGGGTAAAATGATCGAAATACCCCCATAGGGTAAAATGACAGAAACACCTTTGTATGGAAAATGACTGTAATACCCCGATAAGGTAAAATGATAGATTTATTCTATGATGTGTATGACTATATTTAAGCATGTCATGTTATATGTATGTTGCATCCATGTATGATATTATGTTGCATTGCATGGGGTGGGATATATGATTTTGGAGGAAGTGTACTATACTGATATGGTCGCACAGGTCACCCAAGACGACTATGGACCTACTGGTGGGTTTAAGCCTATTACTGGCAGCTCTGCTGCAATTAGTGATTAGTGCCACAAGTGTAGGGATGAGTGGGTTGATTTTATCCCCACATAGACTGTAGGGCTGGAGGAAGTGGAGTGTAGAGGATGGATGGGTGGATTTTTTGTTTGCATTCTGCACTGATTACTGTTACTGCATTGATCATGGTTACTGCACTGATTACTGCCACTACTACTGTTATAGAATGGGCCAAGGCCCTAACTGATATTGAACTGCTACTAATATGGGCTTAGGCCCAGACTGTGTTGTTCACTGTTTTTTTATCATTGGGATTACACACTAAGTTTTCGTAAACTCACCCAACTATTTTAACAGTACAGGTAATCCTTGGAGGATCGATGTTACGATTGACTCGGAGGTGGACACACAACAGCTTACACTTCCAAATTTATCTCTTAACTTGTAAGTAGTTTTATTTGGGTATTTTTATGTAAAAGGCCTCTTTAAGTTTTATTCTTTAATTTGGGATATTATTATTTTATTATGATTTATACCTGCTAGTGGTAGGATGCGGGTTTTCAAAAGATATGCATGATGTGACACCCTTAATTTGACCCTAGTCGAAAGTGGTTTTGGAACCCCAAAACCGAGTCACAAAAATAATTAGATGTTATATTCTGTGCTTATTGTATGTGGAATTTGTATGTGTGAATATTTCGTGCCTTGATTTTATCAATTAGGTGTTAATTTATAAGAAAGGACCCATGTGGTAAGACTTGAAAATGTGATAGGTGAAATTTAAAGTGGCCAAATAATGCATGAGTTATTGACATGAGGGACTTGCATGTCAAATGGACCACTTTTAATTTAGTGGCCGGCCATAATGATGGTTGATAGATATTATATGCATTTTATTTTAGCATGATAATAGTTAATGGCTTTATATTATGAAAGAAAGAATAATTAAAAGAAGGAAAGAGTGATAGAAACAAGGTATGTTCATCTCTCTTTTCCCCATTGCCGTAACTAGTGAAAGAAAAAAGAGAAGAAGAAGCCAAGGCATTCGGCCATGGTTATTTCATAAATAAAAGGTATGTTAATGTGATTTTTATGTAATTGTTTATGAAATTAAATTGATAAGTGTATTGTATAGTTAACCCATGGTTTAAATTCATGAATTATTGAACATATGTGCATTCGGCAATTTCTTAAATTTTGATAATTTGATAGCTTTTGGAAGGTGTTGTTTAGATGTTAAATTTGCTTGTATAATGGTCGAATGAGTGTAATGTTAAGGAATTGATGGAGTTGTGAGTGTATAAATTTCCTTAGTTGAGGCAAAGCATGTATTCGGCCATGTGAGTAAAATGTTAGATCTTGAACTTTTGAAGTTTTAAATTATAAATGGTTATTAGATGAGCACTAAGCTTGTTAATCTTTGTTTGTGAAGTTTTCAATTGATATCTTAATTAGGGAATTGAATATTGTTTATAATTTGAGGTTATTGAAAGTTGAATTAGATGATAAATAACGATCGGCTATTGTGTTTATGTGAATATATATATGCTGAATGTAGTCTTGGATAAGTAAATTTTGATGTATTAGATTGGTAACATGGTTTTGCCGATTGTGAAAATGTGATAAAGGTGCCAAGAAATAATTTAGTAAAGTAAATTAAAATGAAGTTTTGCTGAATGTGTTTATTGGTGTGTGAAAATTTGAATCGTAACGTTAAATCGTTAGTATGTGTTCTATGATTTCCGAATGTGAATTAAGGTAAATGATGTGGAGAAGGGTGAGTTGAGTTGTAAAATTTATGTATATGAATTAGTGGTTAATGGACAATCGGTCAAAGTGGTTAATATGCATTTGTATATGTTATAATGGCCGATTGTAATCAAGAATAAAGATGTGAATGAATGGTTGTTAATGAGTTGTCGTATGTTTCTTATTAAGAAAAATTATTAATGTTTGAATCTAAATAAATTAGTTAAGTAATTAAACAAACCAATTTATTTTACCTAGCTCAAGAGCGAAAGGAACTTAACTCAGAAAAGGGAAAAGCGAAACAAATGGAATAGTCGATTCGTAGTTGTCCGACGACATTTAAGGTAAGTTCTTAAGTACTTGAGTTTGATTCCTTTGTAAGTCTTAAGTTTTAAAACGGGATGAATATGAATTATGTATATACGTTAAGGTCAATGACTTTTCTAAATGACGGCATATATGATATTATGTTTTAAATATGTGAATGAGAACTTTACAGAGTAAATTGTATAAATCTGCTAGGGACAGCAGCAGTAGCGTGTTTTGGAAAAATTACCATAAATTGTGGGAGTTGAGTTAAAAGCTGGATAAATTATGTAATTAAAGCTTGACGCGTCTAGTTTCATATAAAAGAAATCGTGTAAGTAAAGGGGTTGCCGATAATGAGATTTTCAAAGTTGTGTGAGACAGAGTCAGAATGGCTCCGAAATCCTCTGTTCAGTATTTAGAAAATCATTATAAATCGTACAAAAATGATTATAAGATAAAATTTTATGCTTAGACTCCTTAATGAGTCTAGTTTTAAACAAAGTAAATGGAGTAAGCATTACAATGCTTAGTAAGTTTTAAGCAGTGTCAACAGATAACAATCAAATTATAACATAGTTGTTCGTGTTTTTATTTCACTCTTCCTTCGGGCATACCATCCCTCTACCGAATATGCACATCTCATCATATACAATAGACAGATAAACTTTCACATGAAAGTGAGCTCATGTGACATAGATATATTGTATAATTTCACATAACCTCTCACACCGATCCAATGTCACATAGTCATAGGAATAGTCTCATATATTGCTCACGTATGCATCACATAACTATCTTATGATTTAGTTCAAATCAAGCTCACATATAAACTTGGAGTACATACCTGTTTATCCTTTCACATTGAATAAATTTATAAGTAATTCTTATTGCGAAGTCTTATAGCTCTAAACTCTACTCGGATTATCGGCGGGACCTTTAGCTCAGATGAAATCTCCACACGAAGTCAGCGGGTCTTAACCCAGAAATAGTCACCACATATGGTCATCTAGTCTTTAATCCCAGGTTTACATCATAGAGTTTCATGCATATTTATTCACATGTTACAACATTCACAACTCTCCCCCCCTTTTGGGATTTTCGTCCTCGAAAATTTCTACTGATGCATAGTTTAGGATAACGTCCTTTTATTGAATTATATCCATATAAACATTAGCTCATCGATAGCAATTGTAATTCATTACTGATTTCGCATTGATCTATAAAATCATTTTCTTATCTTAAAACAAATACATAAACATTTCTACAAGAATGCACATATATCTCATTTTCTTGATTTCATAAGCAATAATCACTTAATTTAATTCACAAATGCATTTCAAACACATATTAAGCACATATTAACATGTATAATTCACATCATCAACCCACATATTTGTAACCCACATTTTCATTCATGTATAAGCTGTAACCTGACCGAAAGTACACATATACTCAACCATCCCAATAAATATCCTTTATAACTCCATCATATCTCACTATTCAACTTAACCTATTTCCAACAGAAAATCAACTTCCACATACCTAAACATTGAATTCATTTAGCACATTCAATCACCGTTAACGATACCCGTATACAATCGATTTGGCGTAAAGCCTCATATAGTATACCGGCATGGGATTTATTTTAGCACATAACCCATATATCCAAAATTATCACCATTCATCAGAATTTCTTACCAACTTTCAAATGTCGAAACTTAGACAAAATAATTTCTTGAACATGATTAACCTAATAGTGTTTATTCATAATAGCACATATAACTGCATATATCGAGAATCTCGTATTTATAATGTATATACATGTATCACATACCTTGTCAATTCAATGTCTCGAACTTATTTCATTACCAATTTAGCACAATGTTGTATAATCTCCGATTCTAATTAGTTCACCAGTGTTTAGTCCGTTTAACGAATTTTCTCTTTAGGTCTTACTTGCTATTACAAATCAATGCCATCGTCTCACACGAGGTCATACATGAAACACATTTCGCATACACAGTGCCCACTGACTGATTTCGCACACATAGCGCTCGATTAAAGAACTCGCACACCTAGTGCCTCAACTACTGATCTGGCACACATAGTGCTCGGTTGGAGAACTTGCACACACAGTGCCTCATAATTCTAGCATGAATGCCTTCGAGGTTTAACCCAGATATATCACTAGCACGAATGCTCTTCGGGACTTAGCCCGGTTATATCACTAGCACGAATGCTCTTCGGAACTTAGCCCGGATATATCACTAGCACGAATGCTC
This sequence comes from Gossypium hirsutum, assembly GCF_007990345.1. NCBI lineage: Eukaryota > Viridiplantae > Streptophyta > Magnoliopsida > Malvales > Malvaceae > Gossypium > Gossypium hirsutum. The sequence continues at coordinate 36,087,166 of NC_053425.1, read as the reverse complement.
TTCGGAACTTAGCCCGGATATATCACTAGCACGAATGCTCTTCGAAACTTAGCCCGGACATATTACCAGCACGAATGCTCTTTGGAACTTAGCCCGGACATATTACCAGCACGAATGCTCTTTGGAACTTAGCCCGGACATATTACCAGCACGAATGCTCTTCAGGACTTAGCCCGGATATAACACCAGCACGAATGCTCTTCGGGACTTAGCCCGGATATATAACTCTCAATTCTCATGTACATATACATATATAACAATACACATTAGTATATCATTTATATTACTTGAATACAAACACAACATGCTTATCGACCATTCAACTTTCAGTTCCATAGCCTCATACAAAGATCACATTTATAGTCGTACACTCTTTCAAAAGTGCATCACTTATACCCTTATAATTCAATCCAAATCAAAATTCAAACACGAGTACATGATACGTACCTGATTAACTTAATAATTTAAGCATATCCAAGTGAAGTTATATCGCAAATTCTCATAGTCAGAAGCTTGCTACAGCTCGATCGGGATCAAAATTCATTACATTACAACAAACACATTTTAATAGTCAAAAATCATCACACTATCATTTTATCACTTTATGGCATGTATAAATAGACTCACGCGTGCTACGTTAGTCCTAGAATCAACTAAACTGTAGCTCTGATACCAATAAAATTGTAACACCCCTATCCTGTGTCCGTCGCCGGAATAGGTAAAGGGGCATTACCGGACTTGAAACTCATATCAGAACAATAATTTTTTTATTGGTATCAAAGCTAGGTTTCGATCCTGGGACCTGTGGGTTATGGGCCCACCACGCTTCTACTGCGCCACGTAGAGTTTAGAGCTATAAGACTTCGTAACAAGAATTACTTATAAATTTATTCAATGCGAAAGGATAAACAGGTATGTACTCCAAGTTTATATGTGAGCTTGATTTGAACTAAATCATAAGATAGTTATGTGATGCATACGTGAGCAATCTATGAGACTATTCCTATGACTATGTGACATCGGATCGGTGTGAGAGGTTATGTAAATTATACAATATATCTATGTCACATGAGCTCACTTTCATGTGAAAGTTTATCTGTCTATTGTATATGATGAGATGTGCATATTCGGTAGAGGGATGGTATGCCCGAAGGAAGAGTGAAATCAAAATACGAACAACTATGTTATAATTTGATTGTTATCTGTTGACACTACTTAAAACTTACTAAGCATTGTAATGCTTACTCCGTTTACTTTGTTTCCTCTGTTTTATAGATCTCATTTGGAAGCTACAGACTCGGGGATCGTCAGCAATTAGTCACACTATCATTATCCACTGCTTGTTACTGTTACGTTTTGAATTATTTTATGGCATGTAAAGAATAGACCAGTGGCCGAAGAATATTTTGGTTAATGTATACAAGCCATGCGAAAATGGCATCTTTTAAATGTGTACTTATAGAAGTTTAAATTGTATTCCTAGCTGTCTTTAGTATTTACCCAAAGGAATGCTCCTTATTTCAAAAAAAAAATTTACTGTTCTAATATGAGTTTCAAGTCCGGTAATGCCCCTTTACCTATTCCGGCGACGGACACGGGATAGGGGTGTTACACATGATTTACCAAAATACCACGAAACGCAAAACCATTTTAGAAGCTTTCACGATAAACAATATTTTGGAATTAATAACATTTTAAAGTAAATACTTTTTGATAGTGATGCAAGTTTTAATATCATCTTTTAGATTACACAAAGAGGTTAAAGAAAGAGCGGACTTTCCAACGAAATTATGTTTTGAAAAAAACACTCCAATGTGACATATCAAATTCGGCCATAACGTCTAGGCTAGATTTCGGCTGTTACAACCTAGCTACACAGTGCTGCTCACACAAGCTTATGAAAATTCGCAACACATGCCTGATAATTCAGCCACCGGTAGGATGTACAGACCAACACCCAATCACAATAATAACCCCTAATGACATGTCATTTGTATCATAATCTATTCCTAAGGTTCAACCGAGATTTCCAATGCCAAATCTTCGTCAAATAGGTCTGCAATGTCGTATTCACAATTTACGCAATATTAAAGAATTTAAAATACAATTAAAACAAAGCTCATTACATACGAACTTACCTTAAATGCAAAAATGGTGAATTAAGTCGATTAATCTGATACTTTGTTCTTTCCCTGATCTAAATCCATATTTTGCCTTTCTTGATCTAAATAATATCAAATTTAGCTTATTTAATAATCTCTCTATTCAATTTAATTCAAAAACACACATTAAGGCACTTTTACATTTTTACCTAACATTTCACTTTTTTGCAATTTAGTCTTTATTTCATAAAATTACAAATTCATGCAATTCAACCAAAACCCATGCTAGCTGAATTTCAATTAGGTCCCTAGAAGCCCATATTTTTCATTTATTTCACAATTTAACCACCAAATTTCAACATTTCACAAATTAATCCCTAATTGGACATTCTACTAAAAATCATTTAACGAATGTTGTTTATATAACAACAAACATGCATTTTCTATCATCAAACATCAAAAGACACATATATTCATCAATGGAAAAACCTAAACCTTTAACAATTTTGCAAAATAGTCCCTGGGCTAGCTAGATTAAGTTGTAACGATCTCAAAAAGATAAAAATCATTAAAAATTGAGCAAAAATGCACTTACATGCAAAGGAGACTATAGCCGAACCACCAAAAGCTCAACAATGGCTTTCTTTGTTTCTAGTTTCGGTTGAACATAGCAAAAATGCACTTATTAATGATTTCCATACTAATGATTTCCATAAATGTCCATTACCATTATTAATGGTATATTTATCACATAAAGACCTCCACCAATTCATTTCATAGTCATTTAAAACCTTTAGCTATTAGAACATCACTTTTACACTTTACGCTATTTAGTATTTTTTATCAAATTAAGTACTCAAACGAAAAATTTCTATAACAGCCCGACTTTGGGCCTAGTTGGAATAGTGGTTTCAGAACCAGTAACCCGAGGTTGAGGAAATTATTTTTTATATTATTTTATTTTATGTATTGTAGCATGATTAGATAAGTACATGAAAATTTTGGTGAATTAATTTTAGCGATTGCTTGCTTAATTGCGAAAAAAGACTAAATCGCATGAAGTACAAAAGTCTTAAATTGTTAGCTAAAGGTGTTAAATTGATATGAACCTTAATTTGGGGGTTTTTAAAGGGCAATTAGACCCTTTCCTAAGAGCTTAGCAGGCCATAGGGAACAATTTGGTCAAAAAGTCAAAAGTTTAGGTGGTTTGGTGGCTTAATTGAATAAAATAAGACAAGATGACTTCATCATTTCATTCTCTTCTCCTACCATCGAAATTTCCATCCATTAGAGGGGTTTTTGAGCTTCAAAATTTTAGCAACTCTAAGCCTTTCCAAGTAAGTGATTCTCATGAGTTCTCTTAATGATTTTTACATTTTTAGACCCTTGAAGCATGTGCTTTCAAATGAGGGGACTATTTTGCAAGATAGACAAGAGTCTAGGGCTTTACCATGAAAGCATATGTGTTGATAACTAAAATTTTATGGAAGAATATGAGTCTTAGATGGGTAATAAACAACTTTTGTGAAGGCATTTCTCATGAAAACCCTATTAGGGACTATTTTGTATAAGTTGTAAAATAGATGATAAATGAGTGAAATAGTGGAAATTTTGGATTTCTATAAGAGTAAAATGGTTTGGCTAGGCTTATTATATGAAGAACTCTGATAAAAATTGATTTTCGAGCATAAGGGTAAAATGGTCATTTTGTGAAAGTTTAAGGGCAAAATAGTCATTTTGCCCAATTATGAAATTTGAGTGTATGAATCGATGTGCTGATGAAATAAATGAATTTTATTAATTTAGATCAAGAGAAACGTGATTCGGGTCTTAATCAGGGTAAGAATAAAGTTTACGAGGATTAAGCTCGTCTTCATCATTTTGTATCTAGGTAAGTACATATGTAAATAATGTGTTAACAAAACTTACTTAAAAATACCTTGATGATATACATGTGCAATTAGCTTATTGTGGTTATGTATCTAAAGTTTAAATTGTTGTCATGAATGTGTAAATGACATGTTCTTTGAGTATAATACGTTGCGAGCAAATGCGATGCTATTCGGTTAAACATAAAATCCCATTGAACCCTGGATATAGCATAGGATACAAAGGGGCATGTCATGAAAATTATGTGGTCTGAACTCATGAGTTTAGACTGAGTTCATGAGATGAATTTTATAGGTAACGTGGGTCCGGGTACTGGCTTTGTGTACAGGCCCGTGAGTGGCTCAACGAGCAAACGTTACATAATAGCCGTGGGGTCCAGGTCCTTACTTCATAAAAAGGCCCGTGAGTAGCTTAAATATGAGCACATCATAGTATGAGGTAGCCCTAACTATCTATATGGCATTTATTTGAAAATTCAACAATGGCTTTCTTTGTTTCTAGTTTCGGTTGAACATAGCAAAAATTTAGTTGGTGAAAATTTGATGAGGTAAGTAGACTGAACTCATGGATAAAGCCTGAGTCTATGATGAGATGTCTTTAAGCATATATAAATGAAAGGAAGAATAAGATTGAGAAGTCTAAGTGACTCAAATCTTTTATGCATGTCAATTTATCGTTTCATAAATATGTTTTCTTTTAATTACACTTTATTTGCATATATGTACTTACTAAGCTTACATGCTTACCTTCCTTTCTTTACTTTCCTTATAGTACCGCCAAGCTAGCATTGGGGATCCAGTAACGTCAAAAGCTTCGATCACACTATCACTCAAGACCTTGGTATAGTTAGTTTAATTGTGTTGTTTACTAACATGTATAGGGACTCGAGTCTTTTGTTTAGCATTTTGTTAAGTAGCCAAAATGTGTTCGCTCAAATGTGATTGTGATACTTATTTTGTATAGGACATGAATGTTGGCTAATACTAATTATTATTCAATGTGATGATGCAAATTCCTAATGGTTATGGTTGTTTTGGTTATGCATATTATGTTGGTATTAAACTTGGTTGATCTTATATAAATAGGTGTTTGTAAGGGTGGCAAAGAGGCTTGGTAAATAGCCTCATTTTGTCCACACGAGTAGACACACTAGCATGCTTCTAGGCCGTGTGTGACACACGGTCAGCCCCATGGGCGTGTTGTTCAGTCGTGTGTCCCCTGCACGTAAAAATTTCAAGTCAGTATGCATGGTAATAAACACACGAGTAGAGACACGGCCGTGTGAAGGACACGGCCTAGCACATAAGTGTGTGCCTTAGCCGTGTGACATTATGAGCATGTTGACATTAGAAACAGAATGTCCATGTTTTTGCACAAGGGCTAGGACACGGGCGTGTCGTGGCAGTGTGAGGGACACGGGCCAATGACATGGGCATGTGTCTGGCCGTGTGAAAACCCCTGTAGGTGTGAATTAGAAATTAATTCTACACGGGTACGAGACACAGGCGTGTCCCGGGGTGCTTAGGCCATGTGAGCCACACGGGCCATCAGTACGACCATGTCAAGTTGGTCACATGGGAGTATGCCCTATTTTAAGGACAAAATTTTTATAGTTGGTTTAAGGACCCAGCATAATCCTGAATAGTTTTCAACGGTCAATTTGAGGCTCGTAGGCCCATAATAAGAAGTTTAAGGTAGATATTGAAAAAATTTTAAGTTTGAATCGAGTCTCGGTGACTTGAGATTGGTTGTATGCATGAGATAAAGTTAGGTAATGCCTTGTACTCCTCCCCGGCGTGGATTACAGGTATAGGGTGTTACAATTTCTTAACAAAGTTTTCACACAATCTTTTTATCATACTGTAGACCTTAAAATAAAAATAGAATAATTATTTTGACCTCGAATTTGTGGTCACAAAACTATTGTTCTGATTTGTCTAAAAACAGGCTATTACATTTTTTCTCCATTTCTTGTAATTTGTATGTTTTTGAGTTCATTGCAACTAGGTCAAGCTAACCCATACCTTCATTTTTGAATCTGTTAAAAAATTTTTAAGTTTCCAATGATGAATCTTGAATTTTTTTATGATAATTATGTGTTTGATGCTTTGATTGGGATATTTGGTTGTTTTGTGAAGTGATTTTTGTTAGATTTTGATTAAAGGATTAAATTGTTTAAATGTTACAATTTCAAGGTTTTTTTTAGTGAGTTTAATGTATAATAGGGATTGTTAAAGATCCTAGAGTATTCGGTTGCAATTGGGTTCTTAAAAAATGGTCAAATTTGATTAATATCGGGTTAGAGGTTATAAAAGTTTAGGGAAAATGTGTAATTAATGAAAAGTTAAGGGTCATATGCATTAAATGGAATGTGAAATATGCATAAGATCAAACTTGGATAAAAAAGACAATAACCGAGGAAAAGGGAAAATAGCGAACTAGCCCTTCTGTGTTGTTCAGAATTGAATATTAGATAAGTTCATAGTGTTTCAATATGTAATGAATTTCTACTTGTATTTTTACATTATAGTTCTTTAATTAAATGTCAATATTTAATAATTAGATGATGGCATATACGTGCTCCTATTTGTATTTCAGTACCCCTGATTGCACATACGTGCCCTATATGTACTTCAATACCCTTGAACGCATTTATATGTACTTCAGTACCCTTGAACGCATTTACATGCCTTGATTGTACTCTAGTAATCCTGAAATCAAAAAAACATATGAATTGTATTTAAATGTATTAGATTAAATGGTATGCTATGTCCTTACTAGGTTTTTTAAACTTACCAGTTATTGTGGACTACTTTGTAGATTACTATTGCTAACATTTTGGAAGGATCAACTAGTTGGCTCACACTATCCATCGAAGTTGGTAGTTTTTGTGTCTCTTAGGGTAGTGTCATGTATATGTGGTTAGATATGCTGGTTTGATATTTTACTAAACTATGTCATTATGTACTTTAACATATTTGTAAATAGGTTCTTTTTAGTGTAACTAGAATGGTATTAAAATGAGTATTTGTATTATGTTTTGGTATATGTTTGAGCTATGTTACTATGCATGACATTAAGCAATATTGATATGTTTTGATAGTTTATGTTTTGATATAATTGTGGTATCTTTGAATGACACATTGGTTAGGTGATTTAGGTTGTTGAAATGGCATTTTGATGCAAGTTTGAATGATGCTTGAATGTGTGCACATATAGGTTTAGTGTATATTCTTGAAATGGTAATGTAATGGTTTGATTCTAGGCACATTTTGGGTTTACACAGTATGAGACACGGGCGTGTGACTCAGCTGCGTGAGACACACGGCCTGGTGACATGGCAGTGTGTCATCTATGGTTTTCAAAGGGCACAAGTCAGTGAATTATACAGCCTGACATGCGACCTTGTACATGGGCGTGTGGGGCAACTCAGAAAGTTACGTGGCTTAGCACACAAGCATGTGACACGGCCGTGTGACCCTAATGAGTGGGCTATACGACCTGAGACACGAGCGTGTGTCTTAGCCATTTGAGGCACACAGCCGTGTGACCTCTGTTTCCAAATTTTTGTGACATTTTCCTAGACTTTCAAATGATTTTAGATTGGTCCCGAATCATTTCTAAATTATTTTTAGGGAGTCGAGGGCTTGATTTAAGGATAGTAATGTATGTTTATGATTTGTTTATGTTATTGAATGAAGTTAAGTTTAAATGTTTTTGATTGTACGATAATGTTCTGTAACCCTAAACTGGCGATAGATACAGGTTAGGGGTGTTATAGTGACGCTGTAGTCGTCCTTCATCTTTTAAGCTCGAAAATAGTTGTCCTACACACTAAAAAAAGTCATTAAATCATCCTTAGGCCCGTAGTGGCCCGTTAGGTCATGACATAACTCAAAATTCTGTAAAAATGCTTATTTTTCAAAAATTAAACATAAATTAATAAAAATAAAAGATGTAATAAAAACATATAAAAACACTAGAAAACAAGCTTGTTAAGTGCCAAAAAGACCTTAATTTGCCACAATGAATTGTGGTAGATTAGTCACCCCCAACGTCCAAGGAATATTTGGATGTGGCACTAATTGAGCCAAATGACCCCAAATAAGCTTTCTTTTCCTAGTTGGTGGACTTGCATAAACTTTTGTGTAGAAGAAAGAAAAATGTAGTTCAATCTCTTTATAGTTCAAGTGAATAAACTAACTTGTAATAGTAACAACATCTATGACCATGTTCGATCTCCAAAGGACCCAAATACCACATGAAAAACATCGATCTCCAACACGATATGAGCATTCAAAACCACTCCTCTATAAAACTTGGTCAGCTTTTATGCCACAAATTTGAGTTTCCATTAAGGCAACAATACTAGATTTCTGAATAGTGACAAAATTCCTCAAATGCTCGCCAGAAATAAGGCTTGCTGCCCCTTGACAATTCCATAGCAGTATCTTCAAAAGGAAAAAATAGTAAAATTAGTGTTCAACCTTATCAACTCTTATTGCCTTCTCGAGTTTGGAATCATTGCTTTAATAACCTTCTAAACTGAGTTTAAATCCATCAACTTATAGTCATCCTCATACACCATCGCTTGTTCCTTTTGTGTGTTCTCACCTGAACCTTAAGCCAACATCTTTTCCTACTGTTCAAGATACTGAAATAAAGATGTTACCCTTTCAGCAAGCAACAGCTTGGGTGGTGTACAAATTTCAACTTTTTTTCGAACCTCCAACCCCTATTTTTTTGCTTCCTTCATGGCTATCGATTTTTCTTTATTTTGATAATTCATCATTTTCTATGCTAGACTCTGTGATTGATTTATTACATTAGCTTCTTCAGGATCGACGATAACCATGGCACGATAGGTGTTTTCTAGCAATGTCGTCATTTGTTCAATAACCTGCTAGGCTCCAATACTCCACCATTCAACCCATCATTCACTCCCTTTGTATTCTGCCCATTATTGTTATTGGATGCACCCTTAATATTTTTGGATGGCCTTGGCCCCACTTTTTTTACTTAGTCTTGACTGAGTATGAGACCAATTAGAAGCAGGCTTGTTTATGTTGGAAAAAAATTGATTTAAAAACAATTTTCTTGCACAGAAAAAAATAAAATTTTGAAAACAAAGTTGGTTTTTATATTTATAATAATGCACTTTTTTCCAAAATCGAACCTGTGTTTTGGGCTAGATGGATCCTTGTCGTTCCCAACTTTCAGCCAAATGACCTTCTCCACTATTCTTGTACCATGAACTATTTCAAGTGTGGGCTCAATTATATTTGCTTCTTAAACTTTTAACCTAACATTTTATAATTTAATCCAACCCAATACATGTTTTCATATTTCCCAAAATAGAAATTCATTTAAATAATTAATTTTCTAATTAAATAATTTTCACAACCCAATTTTGATTCTTCTAAAATCATGACAACTTTACTGTAAAAGAATCTATGAGAAAATTTATTCAATTTCTACATTTAACGGATTCACAATGACCAATTAATTTAATTTCATTTCCAAACGTGAATTAATTAATTAATTAGTAATTTGAAAAACCATAAATTAATTATTAGGTCATTTCCATGCTTAGTGAGAAACCATATTCAATACCGAGTGTTTCTCATTTCTCTAACTTTATCATTTCTATCTATTTATGTTCATTTTATTCAATAGGCAATTCATTTTTAGTTTCAACAAGCTAGTGGATGGGCTTATTGGACATATGTGGTTAGGGCTTAAATTATTTATAATTAAGTTCCATCTTTTCACCTATTAATTATAAACGCATTTAGTCACGATGTCATTCCAGTATAGTATTGTAACTGAACTTTCTCTAATGACATACCATTAAGAAAGTAACTCAATCATTGCTCGTCTAATGACCTTGTTAAAACTGTGTTACCCTCATAGGATATTCTTAATCTCTTTGGGATAAATTTGCTCTCCCAATATGATTCTGTTTTATCTAATTGTAACCATTACACATTCATGAAAATTTAATTATTATCAAATAATAATTAAGTCATTCATCACAAACACAAATGACTCGTGGCCACGATTACTTTTCATGTATCATGTAATGCCAATGAGAGGATATCATTTACTCATGTCTTGGGCTATGAATTCCACTATTCTGAATGATGCTACATACTGCAGAAGTCGTATACCCATCGTACCAGCTTTTGGTTCCTTAACTATTTGAACTCAAGCTTTTACTTACATCAAAGTATACAAGTCATGCATTCTAGTTCATCATTCACTCAGAATTAAGGTATGCACACTATGAATGTCACAAGTGAATCAATCCATAAACAACTTCAAGATATATTCTTCTTGGGTCTAATTCAATGTACTGTCAGTCTAGTCAGTCACATTTATGTCTCTATCTTTTAGGAGTCATCTGCTCCGATACCCAAGACAAAGTATTTCCCTATTGGACTTGATAAACGACATATTAGTCTTTCAAAAAAATTTCTCATTTTCGATTAGACTAATGACATGTTTAGATTCGTCTACTGATATAAGTTTTCTTTTCGTATTACAATCTGACCATGTAATTTTGCTTAGTATTAGTTTTAACATTTGACAACCACTGAGCTAATATTTGCTTCTATTCTTCTTAGCTTGCAAAACCCACATGAGGACATTATATAAATAATATTCATGTAATCCATGAATCATTTTATTAACCAGATTGTTAGAAAAAATTCCAAGTTTACAAACAAATATACTAAACTTAGGGCAGCAGAACCAACTGCCTCCCACTTTCCCTAGAGAAGTAGACGAGTCATATTCCATATTCTCATGCTCTACACATGTTTTTCAAAACCCTCTAGCTAGTAGATTCTTAGGAGATAGGTCCATAAGGTTGTCCTCTGATGCAAAATTTGACTTCATCCATGATTTCGTCTGCCACTGCCTCCTTTATGATACTTCTTATCATGTGTTTTGTCCTCATGTGGTGTCTTTAGGGTTTAACAAGATCTGCATTATTATAGTTGCATAGAATTTTCCATACCTCATATTCAATCTTTCATAATGAAGTTAGTAGTGTAACCTTATTTGACACTTATTCACACTATGGATCTATCGTCTTGGACAAAAACATAGCCTGATGTTAATTTCCTCGAATCCCATTACATTTGGAATTCATAACGAATATATCCAATAGGAGTAAGATCTTGTTTAGAATGCACAAGCATATAATCCCTTGTTCCTTGTAAATACTTGAGTACATGCTTGACTAATTTCCAATGTCTTAGACTTGGATTCGCCTGATATCGACTCACCAACCCCACTGCAAAATAGATATCTAGACGTGTGCATAACATAGCATACATGAGACATCCTACTGTCAAAGCATAAGGAACATTTCTCATGTTTTCTCCTTCTTTCTCTATCTTAGGACAGTTCCTCAAAGAAAAATGAAATCCTGGTATAGAATGTTAAGTTCCCTTCTTCGAAACAATATTGCATAACATTCCAATATATTGTCTATGTATAAAACTTGTGATAATGTTATCACTTTGTTCTTTCGATCTCTTAGGATTCGAATACCTAGAACAAAATTAGCTTCTCCTAAGTCCTTCATGCTAAATTGTTAAGTTAACCACAATTTAACCGATGCAATGTCCCTACTTCATTCTCAATGAGTAGAATGTCATCAACATATAAAGCAAGAAAGACTGCCTTTCCATGCTTAATACGTTTATAAACACAAGGTTCATCTACGTTTTTATCAAATACAAAAGTTTTGATCGTTTGATCAAATCTTTGATTCCATAAGCGAGATGTTTGCTTACATCCATATATGGATCTAAGCAGTTTGCAAACCTCATGATAATTTCCTTTAGCTATATACCTAGGAGGTTGTATCATATTGATGCTATCTTCAAGATAGTCATTCAAAAACATTATCTTGACATCCATTTTCTAGATCTTGTAATATAGACCTGCCATAATGGATAACAATATCTGGATTGACTTGAGCAAGCCAATTGAAGAGAAGGTTTCTTCGTAATCCATACCTATTTTCAGAGTGTAACCTTTTTCTACAAGTCTAGCCTTGTAATTTTTGAGTTTTCCATCTACAATTATTTTCTTCTTCTAGACCCACTTACTGTAACACCCCGAACCCGAGACCGTCACCGGAGTCGAACACGAGGTGTTAACAGACTTTAAACCACTTATAAAAAAAATTTCCCAGACACTGCCAATCTGCATACTAGTCGCTTTAAAAATCATATCTTGAGTTCAGAAACTTGGAATCCAGTTCTGTAAATTTTCCATGAAACTAGACTCATATTCCCATCTACATATTTTTTTCTAGAATTTTTGGTTGGGTCAATTAGTACATTTTATTAGTCAAAGTCTCCCATGTTACAGGGATCGACTACACTGACCTTTGCGCATTACGACTTGGATATCTCCCTGTACAGGGCTTCAATACTGATGTCGTTTGTTTCTATAGAAACTAGACTCAAAGAGAAATCTATACATATATGGCATGACTCCTAATTATCTCTGGTTAATTTATAATGAATTTCCAAAGTTGAAACAGGGAATCCAGAAACCGTTCTGGCCCTGTCTTACGAGAACCTGAATATCTCTTAACATACTGTCCATATGATCTTTTCGTTACTTTCCTATGAAAATAGATTCATCAAGGTTCGTTTAGATAATTTATTCACTATTTAATTCCATTCCTACTATTTTTAGTGATTTTCCAAATCTACATCACTGCTGCTGTCAGCATCTGCCTTTAAGGTAGACTTTACCTATTTCATAGTTTCCATGATTCAACTAGCCCTTTTAGCATAAATAGCACAATTTATGATAGTGATTAACCATTCCCATGGCCAATCCTTGTTAAGCATATCCATACCAAATGATTATAACATTATACTCAAACATATATAAGCCATTTTCGCATGGCTATCCAAAATTATACAAGTCCAAAGGGTCCATGACCCACAACAAAAGGGTAGTCCTATACATGCCATTTCGAAGTTCAACCAAAATTGTACCAAAAAGGGGGGGCTTTGATAGTGTGGGCGACTTCGACTTCAAAATCCCAAGTCCGATAGCTGGAGAACCAAAATCTATAAAACAGAGAATCAAGGAGACGGAGTAAGCAATTTATGCTTAGTAAGTTTTGAGCAAGGGATTCCAGCACAACAAATGTATAGCATTCATGTAGCTAAACGGATAATTTCATATGCACAATTTTTCAATATCATACTTACTTCACATTACCAACCCTTTTATTCATACACAAAGATCAACTTAGCCAAAGGCCGGTAGCTCATTTATCAACTGAGCGAATACTTATTTGTAAGGGCTCAACTAATTCAAAGCACATACGAAACATACCTCAATGTTGGGATGTTTCAAGCGTATTAACTGAAATTTTTACAGCAAGATCATTCATTCCCAAATCACGTACCTTCGGAATTTAACCGGATATAGCTACTCGTTCAAATGCCTTCGGGACATAGCCCGATTATAGTAACTCGCACAAATGCCTTCGGGACTTAACCCGGATTTAGTAACTCGCACAAATGCCTTCGGGACTTAACCCGGATTTAGTAACTCGCACAAATGCCTTCGGATCTTAGTCCGGATATGGTCACTTAGCACAAAGCCTTCGGGACTTAGCCCGGACATCATTCAAATAACCATGCACATTTAACAATAAATCATGGCACATTCGTATTTCATTTTCGTTAGCAAAACTCAAACACAAGACACTTATCATTCTTGCAATTTCGGCTCAATAGCCACACACAAAGAGCATGATTTTGATTTGCTTAAAACATGATCTAATCAAATCATAATTTAAGCTCTTTTACTCAAGAACTTACCTCGGATGTTGTCGAACGATTCCGATAGCTATTCGACCACTTTTTCCTTCCCTTTATCGGATTTAGTTCCCCTTTGCTCTTGAGCTTAATTAAACAAATAAATTGATTTAATCATTTGAGCATCGAAAAGAGGAACACAAGGCACTTAGCCCATATTTATACATTAGACATTAAAGTCACATATGTACGGAATCATGAATCAAACTCAACATTTTAGCTAATTTTCCCCCTTGGCCGAATTTTCTAAGCCAAAACAAAAGCATCAATATGCTTGCCTCTAACCGAATACATGCAACACCAATCTCCTTCCTATGGCCGAATATGCATGTCTATGTTGGGGCCGATTGCAACACTTACTACATTCTACAAGTATGGTCACTTGTATTGACTAAACACCATTTTGTTTCAAGTTCAAAACTTGGCTAATACACACATATATACACTAGTAAAGCATCCTCTCCCTTTCCATCAATTTAACACATGCATTACTCATTAATATACAAAAATTATATTCGGCCTTAGCACACAACTTGCTAGCCGATTCTTCTCCATCTAGCAACTAATGCACATATGTGCTCACTCAAAAATGCTAAAAAGAAGATTCAAGAATCATCAATCCACCATCACATGCATCATTAACAAGCTTCATATTTAGCATGCAATGGCATTAACCCAAAATCCACCTAGGCCGAATATCATCCCCATGACATAGCAAAGATTTGAACCATGGGCTAATTAGAACTCAAGCTAGCAACTAAAAACATGCATGAATCTCATGGCACAACCTCAAACATACCTTGATCTAGATACAAGTATGGCCAAACCTCCTCCTAATCCTTTTCCAAACCAAACATGAAGCAAGAACTCCTTCCTCCTTCCTTAGAATTTTCGGCCAAAAGAAGATGAAAAAGGATGAACAAAATTTTTCTTTTCTTTTCTTTAACTCACGGCAATGGGGGGGGCATGGATGAGACCATTCTTTTTTTTTCATCACTCCTCCCTTTCATTATTTAATTACCATGCTCATTATTTTATTGTTTCCACCCATGATGCACCAACACAACATGTCTATGACATGTCTTGCCCATCACACTTGGTCTACCATACTTGTTATGGCCGGCCACTACTAATAGAGGGGGGGAAATTGACATGCAAGCCCCCCCTTTTTCAACATGCACTAATAGGTCCTTATGCTTTGACCTATCACATTTCAAAATTTTCTCAAATAAGTCCTATTTACTAAAACTCACATGCAATCGACTAAATCGAAGCTTGAAATTTTCACACATTCATAATTACATACTCTAGACAATAAATATCACATTCGAACATTTCGGTGACTCGGTTTAGCGGTCCCGAAACCACTTCCCGACTAGGGTCAATTTTGGGCTATCACACTTACACCCTATGGGTTTTGTCCCTTCCGGTAAGTCTACAAGTTCCTACACTGAGTTGGAATCTATAGAATCCATCTCAACTTTTATAGTTATTTCCCAGAGGTTGGGATCATCACTCTCCATTGCTTCATCATATGTTAGTAGGTCATCATCTTCCTGCTCGGTAGACCCAGTGTTTAAAAAACTTCAGCCAGATTAGAAGAACTAAGGCCTACGAGAAACCTTCCCACTACAACGAAGAACCCTATGTTGTCGATCGTTTGCAAGTCTACTATTAGGAGTTGGTTTTGGAACCGTTTCTATAGGGCTTTGTGTATTTCTCGAAATTTCCTCGAGTACTTCTTTACTTAGGGTTTGGAGTCATTCATGTAACTTTCCTCAAGAAAAGTAGTATGAGTTATCACATCGTTGTTTGCTCTTCCGGGTTATACAAACCACCCTTTTGTTCCTTTTCGATATCCCACAAACATGCAGAATTTCGTCCGTAAATCAAACTTCCATTGTCATATCCAAAAAATCGGGTTAAAGGAAATTGGGCTAGTGAATTGATAATGGTCACTCCTTGACTTTTAAGTTTTTTTTTTTGAGTGTTTTTAACAATAATAAGTAATTGACCTAATGGTTATGAGTTAGTGAATTTGTCTTTTAAACCCAAGTTTGATTCATTTCCCTTGCAATATACTAATTTCATAAATTTTGCTCCTCAAACTAGGTGTGCCGCCCAAGTCTTTCCCCTGGTTCTCAGATTTAATTCTGACGCAAACATTGAATTATCTCCTAACTAATTTGAAAAATAAAGAAATATCTTTTTGGATTATCTGATGATCTTATCTTTTTTTTCTTTTTCTCTTTGAAAAAATTAATTAATCTATGCAGGAATTAATTGTTATTTTCTTTTTCTATTCTTTTCCCTTTTTTCCCTTTTCTCTTCACTTTATTTCTTTTTACCGTCCCTTCACATTTCCTCTCATTTTCTCTTTTTTTTTTCACCATTATTGAATCCCTTAAACACTAATTCTGTTTCTTTTCTTGTGTGCAACCTTCTGCTTATCTTTTTTCATTGATTTTCCTTATTCGTTTTGCTGATATTTTTTTCTCCTTAGTCGACCTATTGCTGCCATTTTCCAGCCCTCATTTTTTTTGTTTACCGGCCCTTTTTGCTGCCATTTTCCAGCCATTTGTTGTTACTTTTTTCAACCATTTCTTACTACCATTTTCTTCTCTTTACCGCCCATTATAGCATTTTCCTCTCACTTTTCACTGCTGTTAATTCTTGTTATTATCACCCCCTTTTTGTTGTTTTCTTTCCTTATTTCTGCTGTTAAAATTAGCACCTAATTTGGTTTATTAAACTGTGCATCATTGTGATTTACATACAACAACCCAAACCTGACTGAGTAAGTTCGACCTAAATCTGACATGCCACATTAGCCACCAGAGTGACTCTCCATTAACTCCCAACCTCACTCCAACACACCACAGATTCACAACACGGAAGTTGTGTAAGTTTCACACATTGTAGTGGAATGTCATAACATTATGCATATAACATAAAATATGCGAACTTATAAAACAAAAAGAGGAAGTGTTCTCATGTCATTCTACAACATCATAAGGGGTCACAAACATCACTAAAAGATAAGTTTGCATAGCAGCATTCAACGTGAGTTCACATCACACATAAAGTATGAGTTCACACATTGTAACACCCCTAACCTGTATCTATCGCAGAAACAGGGTTACAGAGTATTACCGGAGTTTGCAGTACAAACAAATAGAATTTTGAACATTTTTTAACATATCAATATTCAAATCAAAAACCAATCAAAATCATTCATATTGTCCCCTATATGAGCCCTTGAGGTCCAAAACATACAATAGAAACAAGTCGAGACTAAATAGGAAACTCAGAGAATTTTTTGGAAAGTATTGAAAAATTTCAAAGCTGCAGGGGTCACACGGGCATGTGGCCAAGCCATGTGACACACACGACCAAGAGACAGGCCCATGTCTTAGGCCGTGTCAACATTCGAAATAGGGACACACGGCTGTGTCCTAGCCTGTGTCTGTGCCTGTATAACTCACTGACTTGGGCTACATGGCCAAGCCACACGCCCGTGTGCTAGGCCGTGTACCCTTTAAAGTAACCTCACACGCCCGTGTGCTAGGCCGTGTGCTAGACCATGTAATAGCCTGACTTGCAACCCTTTGAAATCTACGGGGGACACACGGTCGTGTCACCTAGCCGTGTGTGACACACGACTGAGACACACGCTTGTGTGGACGAAAATTGGCCATTTTACAAGCCATATTTTTCACCCCATTTGGCATAAACCTACACCCAACATTATGCATATAAGCAAGCCATAATAAGGTGCCAAAACCATGCAATTTCTAGCCTTATGCAAATGGTATGATCACATACAACCAATATGCCCTTAGGCACCTCAAATGATAATTTATACATGACTAACCATGTATTCAACATAACCAATTGGTCAACTAACATATATGCATATTTGCACTAAAACTTACCATGTAGATCAATTATCGAAACATACCATTTGGTACCAATTATACCACTTAATCACTAGTATCAAATGGTCATATAATTCACATATAACTTGGACACTAAAAACACCAAATAAGCCATTCAACAAGTACAAATTCACAAAAATTCTATCAAGCTTTGAAGCTTATACGAAATGCATATTCAAACTACCATTTTACCTTCCATCATTTTACCATATCAAGCCACACATCAACATAACAAAGCTACCTATATACATACCAAAATATGCCAAGATACAAGACAAATCATGTGGCCACAATCACAACAACACATATAGGCCAAAATTAGCCAAAATAACCTATACATGTCATTATAGCCAAAATTAAGCAATCGAAAAAGCTAATGGATAGTGTGATATAGCTCCAACAAGCTTCCAACCCAAACGAGCTTCTGATTCACTATAAAACATGAAAAATAATATAGAGTAAGCATTTAAGCTTAGTAAATTCATATAACTTAGAATTTAACTTACCATTTGAATCAAGTAATAGGTAAGTAACAAAACATATCCCAACTCAATTTGGCCAAATGCCTAAACACATATTCACCAACATTTTAGCCATGTGAAACCCATATAATAGCCAATAAACATGGATGAACATAATAATTAAGCAAGTTTTATATACGTGTATCATCCATTTCATGTTTCAACATATCATATAATATCATCTCCATATATTTCATGTATATACCTGTAATAGTTCATATCGAACTGACATCATTTCATATTAGAACATTTCCCATTGAACCATTTAGAATATCGTTGGATACTCGGGATAGCTCACACATAGTGTGCTAAACTGCAATCTGTCAATTCTTGTACATGTATGCTCATACGAGCTATGAATCAGTATGCTCTCACAAGCTGTAAATCAGTAAGCTCTCAAGAGTTACAAATTGGTAAGCTCATACGAGCTAAGAATTGGTAACCTTAATGACATGTCATTTGTATCCTACGAATTCTGAAGATTCAAACGGGACTTGGTAATCTTCATACGTCATCAGATATGCATCGGTATTTATACATGAAAATTATACAAATCACATATTATACAAATCACATACATATAATTCAATTAAAACATATAAAAACTCAATTTAATTACACAAGCTTACCTCAACGAGTATACGTAGATATGAAGGCGATTAATCTGAGATTTTATCTTTGAATCGATCTAACTCCGTACGAGGTCTGACTAGATCTATATGGATAAATTTAACCCAGTTCAATATATTTCACATTTAGTTTAGTCCAACACATATTTTTGGAAAAATTACAATTTTTATCCCTATACTTTTAATTTCTTTGCAATTTAGTCCCTAAGCTCAGAAAATGAAATTCATGCGATTTTTGCCTTACCCAAGCCTAGCCGATTTTTATACATACTTATAGCAGCCCACATATTTCACAAATTTACAAATTTTTCCATGAATTTATCATATTTTTCAATTTAGCCCCTTATTGATAATTTCATCAAAAATTCCTTTACAAAAGTTGTTTATCTAACAACAATCATCCATTTTCTATCATCAAATATCAAAACTCATATATATTCATCAATGGTAAAACCCTAATAGTTTAACAATTTCACAAATTATCCCCGGGCTAGATAGATTAAGCTACAACGATCCCAAAAACGTAGAAATCACTAAAAATAGGACAAAAATGCATACCTAATTGGACGAAATAAACTTGTCGAACCTAGGTCTCCAAAAATAGCTTTCTTCTTTGAACATTCAGTTGAATAAAGGAAAATAAAGATGAATCTTTTATTTTATTTTATTAATTTTAACATATAATTACTAATTGGCATAATTTCAAAAAAACCCCTTAACGTTTGGGGATTTTGGTTTTGTGCACTTGACTTTTTTATTTTTTGATTGACACCCTCAACATTACAATTTTTTAAGAAACCAGCCCAGTTTTAACGATCAATGTGAGTTGACCATTAATCAAACTATAGGTTAAGATAATAGCCCATGTGGCATGCCGCATAAGCGCACGACATCATAAATGATGTCATCTATTTAAGAAAATTTTTTCTCTTATTTTCTCTCTTGCTGAACACCATTTTCTTCTTCAAAACATATGGTTGGCTCATTTCATCTACAAGAATCTCCATTACAATGATTATAATCATGCTTTTGTGCAATTTTTGTAAATCCACACCACACTTTTAACTTAAAATCATTGTCTTTTTTCCCCACTGTCGGCTGCCTTTTTTTCTCTCATTTTCTCTCTTGCCAAACACCATTTTTCTTCCTCTGAACTATTTCTGTAGGTATTTGATCTCTGCCGCAGCAATGATCTTCATAAAGCAAGACCACGTCCTGGGCATTATGATATATACATGAATCAATTTGTTCTGTTACACTAGTTTTAACTAGGCGTTCCAAATGTCTCTCAGGCAATACAATTGGTGAAGGAAGTTGTTTCCTAGCTCCATCACTAACCTTTTTCGTAGTTCACTAATAACATCTTCATATAGCTTACCCAACTCCATCTTTTTCAATGCAAGTATATTATAAGCTAATTTATGAACTATTTCGTTGCTCATATGTAAAGTGGGAACCCATTTTTGCAAAATTGACAAAGCCAAAGAATCATCACCTTGATTCAAATACTCCAAAAAACATTGCTTGAACACAAGAAACAAAACTGAAGATCGTGTATCATCCTTCACATCCTTAATTTTATTCAACGTATCAATACAATCATCCCAATCGCCACTAAGAATTTTCGATTCCAACAAATCAAATTCTATGGATTTGTACCTAAACCGGATTCTATTTCCAAACAAGAAGCAGGTTTTTTTATCCAAGAGAGTATAAGCATTGAATTATTACTCTTAAAATATTCTTTGTTTCTTTTTTGGGGGGTTTAGTTCCTGTCCTCGTACACACTATCTATTTCCAAACTAACTAGAATTTTTGTCCTAGCTAAATGTTGTTAAACTACAATAGCTGTGTGTTCATTTCCATTTGTAGAAAGGCAATCAACAAGGGAATTAGGGTAGACAACATGCATTATCTCAATGATAGCCTATGGAAGGTATGTATACATAACCAGTCATCTCTTAATGGTATAAATCACTTGTATTTGTCTACTTTTTTCTTTTAAAGATCAATATTTTTTCTCTCTAATTCATTTACTGTCATCAAAATGTTGTTTGGCAAGAGAGAAAATGAGAAAAAAAATGGCAGCTGATAGTGGGGAAAAAAACAATGATTTTGAGTTGAAAGTGTGGTGTGTGTTTACAAAATTTGTACAAAAGCATGATTATAATCATGGTAATGGAGATTCTTGTAGATGAAATGAGCCAATCATATATTTTGAAGAACAAAAATGGTGTTTGGCAAGAGAGAAAATGAGAGAAAAAAATGGCAACAACCAAATATTTTGAAGAAAAAAAGTAGTGTTTGGCAAGAGAGAAAATGAGAGAAAAGTTTTGTTAAATAAATGACGTCATCTATGATGTCATGTGATTATATGGCATGCCACATGGGCTATTATGTTAACCTACATTTTGATTAACGGTCTTAAAAAATTGTAATGTTAAGGTTGTCAATAAAAAAATAAAAAGGTCAAGGGCCTTATTGAGCTTTTTCTCTCCATCATCATCTTCATCATCCTACCTTGAAGCTTGCGGCCATTGCAGCTTGAACCTTCCACAGGTGAGCCAACGTGAAAACGAGATGCAGACTAGCTCCTGACGAGGAGACCTAAGTGCGCGATAAGAGGGAATAGAGAGATTTAGTCAAGTTGTCTAAGGATAGTATTCTCCATTCGATTCTTTTTTATTCCTTTATAAATGCTGGTGACTACTCTCTGATTTCTAATTGTATAGAAGTACTGATGAATTCTTGGTGAAATGTTACTTATTTAAACTTGCTTTTATTGTTTATTCTTAGGGTTTGAATGTTTTTTAACACGAAAGTGTTAGTAGTCACTGACACTGGAAAGTGCAGTGACAATTTGAGCCAACAAACACTTCAATGGAAGTTGAGTAAGGATTAGAGGAATTTAGTCCATTTGTTCTTAATAGTGTCGTATTGCCATCACCAGAAGGTAAGGTTAATATACATGTTTAAGTCTTAGATTAAATAAAGGAGTAACGCTGGGTAAGATATACATTGAATTTTATTGCCTCGACAATCACCTATATTTTTGTACCTTGTCAGCACTTAGTATTCTGCTGAAGATTCATGTTGGGGATCCTAGTTTATTATCATCATAATTTATTTTATTGTTTTTAAAGTTATTGCATCGATAACTATCCTCACAATTTATCTCGCTTATATCCAATTATTGCACCGACATTAATAGACAAAAGATTACAATCCCTGTGGGATTAATATCCGACAGACTCGTATCTGTCTACTGTACTTGCATCGATAGGTACACTTGCACATTATTGTTGTGACGTTAATAGTCGATCAAGTTTTTGGCGCCGTTTTTGGAGATGATGTTTGTTTGATGTTTATTTTTTTTTGTGTTTTTTTGTGCTTTATTTTCCTTATATAATATTTAGTATTCACTAACTATTTTTTCTTTGTTGCTAATTCTGTAACATCAATTTAGGTGTTTTATGACCCGAAGCAATTCGGATTTTCTTATCAATTTTGATCCAAAGATTGAATGGACAATTCAAAGTTAACTTCGAGAATAAAGAAATATGGCTCTACCAGGAAACAATGTAGCTATACCCTCGATGCAATGGCATAATGTTAATAATCCATTGTTGTCACAAGATGCTCGCATACAAAATAGAACTATACGAGATTTTGTACTACCTATCTTGGATGATTTACAACCAGGAGTTGTTAGGCCAACAATCCAAGTTGGAAATTTTGAACTCAAGCTAGTAATGTTTCAAATGCTAAATTCTAATGGACAATATGCTAGACTGCTACATGAAGATGTGAGAGAACATCTTAAATCCTTTTTATTGATCTGTGCTTCCTTTAATCAACAAGGCGTTCCTGATGATGCCTTGAAGATGCAATTATTTCCTTATTCATTATAGGGAAGAGCCCCTACTTGGTTGTTTGGACTACTTGCCGGATCAATTACTTCTTGGAATGCACTAGCAATGTAGTTTGTTTTGCGATTTAACCCGCCAACAATGAATGCTCGTCTTCGAACAATATTACTGCTTATTATCAGCTAGACAATGAAAATCTTCACACCACATGGGAACGTTATAAATCTTTACTTTGACGTTGTCCCATGCACGACATTCAACCAGAAACACAAATTTAGATTTTTTATAATAGGCTGAATTCACATACAAAGAATCTTGTCGACACATCAGCCAATGGACCTCTATTGGATTGTACTTATAATGATGCTGTGAGAATTCTTGGAAGAATTGCTTAGAATAATTATCAATACCCTATCTCTAAAGTTGTACAAGTAAAAACCACTCCAAGAGTTATTGAATTGGATGCAATAACGACACTAAGTGCTCAAGATCCTTCTCTCACAAACATGACTAAAAATATGCAAAAGGATGAGTGGCGTTGCACCTATACTAGTTGCTCAACAAGTTGATATTCCTACTTTTTCTTGTGAGATTTGTAGTGACAACCATAGCTATGAAGATTGTCCACAACCATTAGTAACTTCCGCAACAATTCTTACGATAATTCTTACAACAACTCTGCATGCAACCAATAGTTTTGGGGAACTCAGAATGCTGGACAAAATGCTGCGACAATCAGATATGGGAATACATTTACTCAGGGCAATTATAATCCCAAACAAGAGAATTACAATCAACAGTAGCAGAACTACAATCAGCACAGTTAGATGCATCCACAACAAGGCCAATCACATCCACACCAAAATCTGATGTAGCCACAACACTCTTCAATACCAAATCAACTTGTTCAAAGACATTGAAAGCAACTTACACTCAAGCTTCTAATTTTGACTCGTTAGAAACTCTTGAGGCGTTAATGCGAGACCATATTACTCGCATGGAAGCTATTGTATAAGGGAATTCATCTTCTATTCAAGCATTAGAAGCTCAATTAGGACAACTTGCTTCAAATCTAAATACTCGACCACCAGGTTCATTACCTAGTGACATGAAAAATCCTAGTCCGAGGGGGAAAGAACATTGTAAGGCTATCATTCTTAGGAGTGGTAAACAAACTGGCGAATCGTTTATTGACTCTACTACAGTATCTCAAGGTACGGATGGAATGATCACTGATGAGAAGGTTGAATTTGAAGAATTTGTCAATGCATCAGATAAAGAAGTGTCACAAATTGTCACTCATATGCCTACTGTCGTACTTTCGAAATTTTTGACGCAATCAAAGGTGTCAGAGCAAGCAGATATATCTCTACCTTTACCCTTCCCACAAAGATTCAGGAAGAATGAGCATGATAAGTAGTATCAGCAGTTCCTAGACACACTGAAGCAACTGTAGATCAACATTTCTTTAGTAGATGTTCTGGTACAAATTTCGAGTTATAGAAAATTTATGAAAGACCTCTTCTCCAAGAAGAAGAAGATTACTGATATTGAAACTATTGCGCTCATAGAAGGTTGTAGTGTTGTTGTGACAAACAAGTTGCCCCCTAAATTGAAAGATCCTGGGGGCTTTACCATCCCATGTTCAAACAAGTTGCCCCCTAAATCAGGGTCTCTCTAAAACACTTGTATGAAGGGGGTAAAGAGCACATTAATAACATAGCCTGATCTTCATTGTCAATCTGAACCTCAACATTCTTTAAATTATTTAAAAGAGTAATGAATTGACTGGTGCGATCTCAAAGAAGCTCACCTTCGTTCATGCGTAACGTAAATAGAAATTATTTCAACACTAAACGATTAGCCAGAGACTTAGCCACATAAAGAGATTCTAACATTTTTCACAAGGCGGATGATGTCTTTTCCATCAATACCTCCTGCAAAATCGTATACGCGAGGCACAACTAGATTGCAGACAAGGCCTTTTCATCAAGCTTTTCCCATTCTGTTTGATTTAGATTCTCAAACTTTTTCCCAATAACAACCTTTTTTAGGCCGGTTTGAACTAGAATTGCCATCATCTGAACTTGCCACAGATTGAAATTTATGACACCATCGAACTTCTCAATTTCAAACTTTATTGCTGCCATCTCTGACTGAACTAATCTATGAAAATTGAACTAGCTCTGATACCACTTGTTGGAGATCGATTCGATTAAGTAATGAAAAAGCAAAATAGCAGAAGAAATTGAACACACAATTTTAACGTGGAAAAACTCCTCCAAAGAGGATAAAAAACCACAGGCAAAGATAATTTTACTATAATGTCAAAAGAACGAAGAGTACAAAAAGATGGAGATAAAACTAAACTCAAAAAACCTGAAAATAAAGAACCTTCAAAACTTAAACTCAAAATTCTCTAAATGTGTTAGAAAACCCAAAAATAAAGAACCGTCAAAATGTAACACAAAATTCTCTAAATGTGTTATGAGTTCTAATCTCTAATAGGTGTATTTTAAGGTTGTAAAAGAGCCTATTTATAGGCTAAATTTATAGTTCAAATAATAATAAAATAATCCAGACTAATTAAAGTTTGAATAAAACAAATAAACAGAGTTTAATTGGAAGATTATTTCTTAAATTTGACTAAAATAAGAGTCATACTTAACAAATTGTATTGAATTATAGTGGATTGGCTCATCCATATTACTCAAGGAGCTTAGTCTGCCCATGCAGCTAAGTATGTCCAACATGGTCGGCCATGTAATTACGAAAAGCTTTGGAACATTTCTAAATGTAGTGGATATAGCGAATTATCAGCTAAGGGTCTTTAGCCGAGATAGTTAATTAGTTGGCCAAAAGCTAATGCATACATATAATTTGGTAAAAGTATCTTAGGTATTTGTATTATAAGTTAGATAGTATTTTGTCTTTTTTACTAAAAAAATAGTAAATTAGCTCAAATACATTAAATCAAACAGCAAATTGGTCCTCGTGTTAAAAATTCTATCCATTTTTACTGCTAGAAAATTGTCACTATATATTAGAATGAGATAACGCAGCACGCCACATGTAACTATCTGGTTATTACATCAATAATGTCAGTTTTTAATAGTACAAATGGATGAATTTTTTAACAAAAATGACCCGTTTACTATTTGATCTAATGTTCAAAGACTAATTCATCTATTTTTTAAATAAAATAAAAAATATATATAATCTAACTCTGGAGTTATATCATGGTACCCAAATAAATCCGCCGTTTCAAAATAATGTGCAACACAATCTTCAGACTAAATCTATTCAATTGCCACTCTAGTTGAATCTCTTATTGAAAAATGCAATTGAATTTTTGGATTACTTTTTAAATATTCTTTCCTATGAAGAAAGATAGATTCAAACGGACCTTGGTCTTTGAACAAGAGGGGCCCATGCAGTAGTTTTGCACTTGGGTTGTTGGCAGTTGCAAACCACAAGCTACCTTAATCACTGAAAAACCACTTTGGTGCACGTTCTGTAATAAAGTGACTTCACTATAAATGGCTCCTACACGAAATATATGTAGTCAACTTCAAACATTATAACAATCTAATTTCTACTCAATCTACTTCTACTATGTATGAATCATAATTATCATCCATTTTGTCTCTCTTTTTTGTTTTTTTTTCTTTGGCATAACATTAGGGACGGTAGTAGGTATTTTGTTTTCAAATATATCTACAATATTATTTTAAAATCTAAATTTGTATTAAATTCAAGTATTATTATCTAAATTAAACTATTTAAATCGACTAAATATTCAAATTTAATCAATAAAAAATTAAAAATAAAGTGAATAGTGTATTTCAATATCCAAATTTATAATTGCATAATAACTTTATTGACCTCTAACTTAAAAAATAAAGCTATTTTAACTCTCTATTTATTTTTTCATCTCTTTTAGTTCTTAAACTTGCATTATTTATCAAATCATCTTAAAATGGATGAAAAAGTTAACATTAATCCACGTGTATGCCACATTAACAATTAATTATTTTTTTAAAAATAAAAAAATTAAAAAGTATTATTTTATACTCT
Organism: Gossypium hirsutum; assembly: GCF_007990345.1. Classification (NCBI taxonomy): domain Eukaryota; kingdom Viridiplantae; phylum Streptophyta; class Magnoliopsida; order Malvales; family Malvaceae; genus Gossypium; species Gossypium hirsutum. The sequence continues at coordinate 36,060,277 of NC_053425.1, read as the reverse complement.
TAAATAATTTTTAATTCTAAAATAATTTCTATATATTTGTTTTTAAAAATTTTAAAAATAATTTATTGCTGACATGGTATCCACATGTATGCCACATCAGCAAAATTAAAAACGTTAATTTTTTCATTCATTTTGGGAGTGATTTGATAAATAACGCAAGTCTAAAAGCTAAAAAAAGTAAAAAATTAAATGAATGGTTAAAATGACCTTTTTTATAAAATTGAAAGGCCAAATCAAATATTATGCGATTTATAATTTGCAAAAATAAAACATATTTAGGCATATAAAACTTAATACGTTTAAACTCACATATATAATATTTGAATCTTGATAAAATATCTATAAATATTTGAAACCTCACTATTCATTACCAACCCTAACTATAAGCTTTGATTAGATAATAAAAGGATAGATGTTGCATCTATATGTGAAGTAATTATTATGTGTAAGGAATAATTAAGGTTGGGTGTTTGTGTCCAATATAAGATGGTTATATTTCTTGGTTTCCAACTCAGTTCCAACAATTTTAAGATAGTGTGTTGCTAATTATGTGGTGATTTCAGCTGTTGAATCTTCTTTCTACATTGAGACTAAAATAAGTTAGAAAACAGCTAAGCTTCAACTATCTTAAACAAAGCAATTAAACATAAGTGGTAAGCAGAAATTATGTCCACAATATAATCAACCATGATTGCGTATTGATTTATATACAATTGAATGAATAGCGAAAATGACTTCTGCTAAATATCTTTTCACTAATAATTAATATATTTTAATTAATTCAAATAAGATTATATGGTACCATTTATTTTAGTAAAATAAAAATAAAAAAAGTGTTTATAATCTATTTTTAAACATATTTTCTACAAAAGTCAAAAGGCAAGTAAACCCTAATAATTAATTAATTTATAAAATTTTAATTAAATTGATGTTACTACGTACTTAGATTTAATTAAACAAGTGTGATAATGAATGAAAAATTGTTTGGTGTTTGAATGGTGAAATTAAGACTAGAACAAAAGATGCAAATATATTGGATTGGATTTCCGCGTTCATCAGTTAGAAAAGATCGTTTTGTTTTTTCAATCCGACATTGACACGAGATTTTTTTGTTCTTTCACCACGGAACACTAACACTTGTTTTACCGTCCTACATATTTTGTCTTAGGATCCATTTTCAAAGATATACTTCTTTTCTCCTTTTTGTTCTTTTTCCTGTCTCTTTCTTTCTTCTAGGTATCAAATTCAGTACTCTTCTACTTGGTCGGTGGATGAAATCATACTTTAGTGAAGCTTATACATACTTTTGACAAAGGTGACTACATTATCAATACGTAGGTCTTAAAATTAACAATTTTTTAGTTTATATTTGATTTTTTAAACCCCACAAAGGAATAAGATATTGTCTCATACTCTCTATTAATTACTTCACTTAAACACAATGATTTAAATTCAAGTTTCTAACGGGTCACCCTTATTTTTTTTTTCAATATTGTTCATGTATTTGAAAAATTATAAATTTTGGTACTTGAAGGTAATGGTATTAACTTTTTAGTGTTAAATTCAAGTTTTAGAGTTGATTTGAAGATATCTAATTGCTAGTATTATTATATTAGAGTTTTTCTTTTTTATGATTCTGTTAATATAATAAGTTTAGTGTTAATTGTGATTTTTTTTAATTTTGTGTTTAATTTATCATCCCATGGAAGAGCTTTAAATTGGATTTTAAGGTCAATTTGATGAAAGTTAATTGCTAATATTAATAGGTAATAATGAATTTTCATCAAATTAATTTTAAAACTCGAATTAAACACTAAAAAATTTAACCCCATTAGCTTTAGGTACCGAAATATATAATATTTTTCAAGCACATGTATCACATCTAACAAAAAAATAATATAGATATCACATTAAAAAAATACTAATTTCAAGTTAACATTTCAAAAATTATCGTTTAATTTTTTTTTCTTTTTAATTTTTGACAATTACAGAATGTTATCCAACGGTTTTTCGTAATGACAAAAATGATCTTTCAACATTTACATTCTTTTTGGTAATTTAGCTATTATTTTCTTTAGCAGTTTTTTAATTTTTTTTAAATAAGCAATTACATTCTAATGAAAGAATGGAAAAGAATTTACAAACATAAGGATACAACTTTAAACTTATGTTTAACTTTAAAATTATTTTGTTTTCTTTTTAAAAAAAAACCTGACCTAACATAACCGTGTGAAATATTTAATTAACATGATTAAAACAACGTTATTTAAAATTTTAAAATTTAATATATGACGAGAAATTAAAAAAAATAAATAAAATGACAAAAGGCTTCAACTCCGATAAAACAAAAATTGTAAATGAATATGGTTACATTATTCCAAAGAACGGAGAAGGTAAAACCGATCACAGACCGTTTAAAAAACGGAAGCTATAATAGAGAACCGACAAACAAACTGAAAACATGTTGCAAATCCTATAAAATATAAGCTAAAATTGTTATATTACTGGAACAAAAGATCAGATTCAAGTGTATATTATAAGCCAGAATTGTTCTTAATGGAGGAGAAGCTAAAATAGGCTGTAAACCAACTAAACCAATTTTCAAATGGAGTCTGACTAAATTCATGTTTATGTTTTAATAAAACCAATCAATTGTAGATCAGAAAATTTTACACGGAATATGTAATTTCATATTATTCCATAATTTCTAATTAGTAAATCAAAGAATTATCAACTCAAAATATTAGCTTTTCGTTCACTACCAATATTTAACACCAAATTTTAAAATTTTACAAATAATTTCCAAGTTTCTTGCTATAACAAGTTATTTCCTCCACATTACATACATGCTCCTCCCCTCAATTTGTCACCAGATTAGATATGAATGATGAATATCCATTCAGATTTCAATCTAAGGATATCAAGTTTCCACCTTCAATCGACAACGGGATTTCAAGATTTGAAGTAAAGGATTGTTTCTGAAAGATAAAAGGATTTGAAACTAAGTGTTTAGGGTTATCTTGAAGTTTAACTTCTTTTTCTTTTTTCTTTTTTTGGAAAGAAAAAGTAAAGGATTTGAACAGAGATCAGAATATCCATAATAAAGATGGAAACACAAACATAGCACTATGCACCACCTCCAGGAAATAGCAGCAGCGAGCTCATACTTCTCACTCCGGCTTTGGCAAATATATCTGCCTCACCATTAGCCTCTCTAGTCACTGCCTTAAACACCCAGTTCTTATTCAATGGAATGAGGATAGCAATCATACTGCATAAAGACATGATTATTAGCGATGTAGATTCTAGATTGCTCACCTAACCAATGACATTTTGGTTGTTCAACTCCGCAATTAAATTGAATGAATCACTCCATCTTGAAGTAAGAAAATTAACAACTTCTTGATTGCATACAAATTTAGTCAGATTGGGATTGGCCTGATTAATAGGTTTCAAAAAAGACTATTAGCATCTCGCCTCTATTGTGTTGAAAAATTACTCAATACGAGTTTGAAGCCATAGGAGAATCACATAAACACCTACTTTAGGTTAGGTTAAGTATGCTAGGTGATACAATTTTAGGTTTTTATTATTTTCTTAATTTTGTAGCCACTTGGGTTTTCTTTTTTTCGTTTTGAGTGTGATTGTGTGGAAACTTTGCTCATGGATTCAATCAACTTGTTCATCGGATTATTGAAGAGATTTGCACTTCAATTGAAAGATTTCTTTCATCTTTTACTTTGTTTTGATCATGCATTTATTTTGCTTTATGTTTATTTGGATTCCGTTATGAACTAATTGTTCTACGTGGTGAAGAAATTGTAATTTAGCCGATTATTAATTGAAATAGGCTAAAGATGAGTTTAAATCTTAACAAAATTAATTATTCAATTTGTTATTCATAATTAACTTAGTGACAAATATGTTAAAGGAATACATTGGCCTAGAGTGCGACGTGTTGGCTTAATCTTAGCGAACTAATTGGATAGCTACCAAATTTACTAACATATACATCAATTGTGAGCCTACCATAAGATATAAACCAACTTAGGTAATGGAGGTTGATAATAGGGATGACCAACGATTTAGTTAATTCCTATAAACTATGCACCAATTTTGAAGTTTTTTAGACATCCATAAGCTATACACCAACACCGGTAACTACAAATTACTAAACATCTAAGGTATGAATCTTAGATCTAGTGATAACTGAAATAAATTATTAAATTCCATTAATTGAAGATTTCTTCCCACAACATATTTGTGAATTTTATACTAGTATTACTTTCATTTTACTTTTGTTGCTTTAGATTAGTTTAATAAAAATTCATTCCCTTTTATTTAGTTACTCTTAATTTTAAATTTGGTAATTAATTAGTTTAATTAATTAAGTTGTATTGGCTATTTAATCTATTTGATTTCAAATCTTTTTGTGGGTTCGATTTTCGGAATACTTACTTCAACGGAATTATTTCATTATAATTATTACTTGGTAGCAATCCCGCATGCTTGCAAGTAAGTTAGGAATGAGGTATCTGTTTTGGGCTTTAAAATTATTGAACTTATTTTGTTACTATTTTCATCACCATTTTTTGCATGCCAAGGTTTTTTTACGCCATGACAGGAAGAGCAGTGATAAAATCAATAGATTAAATAACTTCTTTTTTGAAAAATATTGTTTTTTCAAACCAACTTATAATGTTATTCTTTTTTTTTTATTTTGCTTTTGCATGCCTAGAAGAGTTAAGAAATTAGTACCTTTAAATTTTAAGATAGAAGAGACAATTTCAAGACTTAGGAAAAACCAGATAGATACCAAAACCTTGTATTCTTCTAAAACTAAGAACATGGATCATTCGAGCACCATACTTGTCGCTAATGATGATGGTGATGATGTGATCTTCCATAATTTGATATGACAAATTAGTCTTCCCTATTACACTTAAGGAGCTTGTTTTCAAGCAAAGTAGTGTCTTTTCTCTAGTTTTTAGGTCTTGAGTTAATAAGTGTAATGTCTCATTTTTCTTTTTTTTGAGACCCAAATTGTCCAATAGTGTCATTAGGGGGCCTAACATACGGTTGAGTATTGTAGGAACGTGTTGGAGGTTGAAACTGAGCAAAAATGACATCCCTTGGAATTACAATATCTCCAACAGGCCTAAGGATGGAGACCACCCTTCAGTAGTATTGCGATATCCACCTGCTAGGAAGCACCCCAAGTTTAAGATTGCCAATGATATCGCAATATCCTATTCTTGGGTATTGCAATACCAACATTGTGAGGGGACAAAAATTGACACAAAAAGTAGTCTTTGTCCAACCAAAGCACCAATCATTGAAGGCCAGTTCAAAGGTATTTTAGGCACAATAATAAGGTCAGAATAGCTTCTTATATCAGCCAAAATTTGGCTGAAAAAAGATAGGCTACATTAGAGTAGTTTAGCTTTAGTTTTATCTAGGTTTTCTCTTAGTTTTTCTACATTTTTTCTAGGGTTTATATTTTCTCTTCTTCTTTCATAGTTCTAGAGTTTATTTTACTGCACTTTCTTGTTGTTCTTAGTGTTTTTATAGTTAGTTAAGTTAGTTAGTACTGTAGCTTAGGTTTATTTGAATTTTCAATCCCTATACCTTCCCTGTAATGACATTTTTAGTTTTAGTTTAATGCATTTCATTTCACTTTTCTTTAAATTTGTTAAAGTTGGTTCCTTTTATATTTCATTGCATAAAGATTCAAACTTTTTATATTTTTCTTAAGCTTTTCTTTAATGACTTCCATGATTTTTCATTTCTATGTTCATTAGCTTTATTTTTCATATGGGTAACTAAACTTAAAAAGAGGTTGGTTGATGGAGATGTGGTGAGCTGATTTTTGGATGAGGGACCAAATTGTAACAAATTAGACTAATTAGAATAAAGTTAAAACTTAGGATTGACAACCCTAAGGGAACACCTAGGCAAGTGAGATCGAGAGAAGATCTTATTGGGCACCAATTCATTAGTCCCAGGTTAACCGGTGAGATCAAGAGATAAACCAAATTAATTTGTTTAACTTTGTAACAGCCTGATTTAGACCCTAATCGGAACGGTGGTTTCGGGACCACGAACCCGAGTTAGAAAAATATTTTTAAATTATTTTCTGTGTTTATTTTGTGTGAATTTATATCTGTGAAATTTTTGTGATTTAATTTTATTGTTTGAGTATCCGATTAAATGAAAGGACTTAATCGCATAAATTGAAAATTAGCTAGTTTTAATTGTAAGGACTATTTTGGTAATGGCTTCTTAAATGGAAGCCCTCATGATGCAAAAAGTCCAATTTTTTTTCTATATATATATTAGTGGACGGCATTAGCTAAGTTGAATATATTTTCGTATTTAATATATACAATATATATATGTTATAATAATAAAATGTATATAATTATATGTATATAATATAAGTTATGAGTTAGAAACCATGTGCATGTGACATGGACAAATATGTCTTTGGCTTATAAGCTTTAGTTGTTAATTTTTAAAAGGGTAATTTAGGAAGCCAACCTTTAATTTATATAATATATGTTATAAAATAAAATAAGCCCAAGTGCTCTTATAATATCACCATAGCCGATTATAAACAAAAGAAGAAAAAAAAAAGAAAAGAGAAGATACTAGGTCTGGCCATCTCCCAAGTTCAAATTCAAGGTTCGTTTTTAGTCGGTTTTTGATAATTTTTACGTTTTTGAGATTGTTGCTTCGAGTACTACAAAACTCATGCTTAAATTTTTAATTTTGATGAATATTTTAAGTTATGCTATTGATGAGAGCTTGTGATTTTTATTGTTTGATGATGAAATATGAAAGATAAGTGTTGGGTTAACATATTTTGTATGGGAATTTTTGATGATTTTGAGTAATTAGGACTTAATTGCAAAAATAAAAAGTTGAGGGACTAAATTATGAAATTGATGAAAAATATGGACTTGTATGTATACAGGGAGCATTCGACCTAACTAGAGTGTAGCCAAATTTTTTGTATTTTGTGTTTTGTGCAATAGGGACTAAATTGAATGAAAATATGTTTGAATGAGCTTAATTTGAATATTTTTAGATCAAGAACTAAAGAAATCGAATTTGGATCGGGGAAAAACGAAAGTTGTCGACTAGCTGTCCGATTCCGTTTTGTACCGTCCGAGGTAAGTTTTTAAGCAAATAGACGTGTTTATTAGTAAATTAATGTTATAATTATATGTTGTTATGGAATGTTAGAATTTAATTGTACTATGACCGAATATGGATAAATATGGCTACCACACTTTCGAGTTCAATTCGACCGAGATACGACGTCCGAAAGCCCCGTATGAACCTTAGGAATAGTTAGGATACATATGTCATGACATAGGATTTCGATATATGTATGCGAGTAAGACCATGGCATCGATATGTGGTTCCGATATGTGTTTACGAGTAAGACCCTATCTGGGACAGTGGCATCGCTATATGACTACATGTAAGACCACGTCTGGAACGTTGGTAGTGTATGACTTGTGTGATTATCTGAGTGTCCTATCAAATTCTGAATGGTTCATTGGGCAGAGGTATAATGAGACCGAATGTGTAAAACAAACTATAAATCAGGTAAGAATGTATTTGTTATTTATTTGAAGAAAGGTAAGTAAACACCTTGGTTATTTGTTACAAATCTTGTAAGTACAAATTAAAAAAAAAAGTGAATTTGATATGTGTATTTATTTGTGATTGACTAGTAAGCATGTTGTAATAGTTCTTACGTGTATGTGATTAAGTGATGAGGTACATATTCCGTTATATGGTTAATATATGCAAGTGGAAGTATAATAAATCACATGAGCTCAGTGTTTGTGCATGTGAACTAAATATGTATTATATATTCGGCTATGAAGATTAAAAGTCAATTTATATGGATTTTGGTGATATAAATATTTGGTCAAGGTGATAATATAAAAAAAAGAAAAAAATATAAAAGAGAAATATTTATTATATGTTTAAATACATACTTAGTATGAATGTATGTATTTATAAACGATTGGATATACATGTGTTATGATAAAATAATTTGGTTCTGTTTAGTTATATTGACTAATTTTATTTGATTGTTTGTTTGCTTAAAATTTACTAAGTTGCTTAAAATTTACTAAGTTGTGATAGCTTATTCTGTGTGTTGTGTTTACTCTGTTTTATAGATTTTAGAGTCAAGATACAAGCTCAGGGATTGTCAGCCAAGCTCGTAACACTATCCACAGCTTTGGTATCTTTAAACTGAACTTATATTATGGCATGTATAGGCTGGGTCATGTTTTGAAAGTGATGAAAGTTGGTTATGTATAAATGCCATGCAAAAATGGCTAAGTTATTATATTAGTATTCGATTATGTTAAGTAAGGCTTTAAGTAATCTCGATCATTAAATTGCTTGCTTTAAATGCAAAGTATGTGTGATGAGTGTCATATGCTTTGAAAGTAGCTTGTGTGTTATGTTAGACTTAGTCTTGTATATCCTTAGTCAAATGTTTAATGAACTTGTTGATTAGTAATTGAGGTTGGAAGTTTGGATTTGCATGTGATTCTTAAACAATAGGTTTCGCCCAAGAAAGGGTAAAGGTATAATGTATGTTTATTGTGTATTATTATGTGATTGTAAATATTATGTGCGGTATTGTCTTAATAATATATATATAGTTTATGAATAACCTAGTTCGCTAATTAATGTGAATTTAGAATTTTAATGAAAGTTTTAGCTTTGACTTTTGGGTAAATGCGCAGGCTGTAAGCATTCATAATGAATAAAATATATGTTTTTAATGTCTAGTTTATATTATGTCAAGGTCAAGGACGAATGCATAATATACAATTTGAACTGTTGATGATGTGCATAAACAGTTGAATGGTTCATTATAGAAGTCAGTGAACTATTGAAAATCATGAAGTTATTGAATAAAAGAAAATGGAGTGTGCATGATATTAATTTTGAAACTTATTATTGTATTGAGCTATGATATGCGTGAATAACACTTGGACTTGCTATATTATTTAAGTTTTGCATGTTGAGTACATGTGTAAAGTGTTTACGAGAACAAGTACTTATTAATTATATACATGTAATGGTTACTTAATTTTATTAATTAAATGCAAGTAGTGAATGGGTATAATGCAATATATAGATTATATTTAATTTTTTTTTCAGGGGATAATATGACTGTTCACATATACATGAGGTGAAATGTTTTAATTTAAAAGTAGTATTAATTTATTTAAATAATTTTAATTAACCTTTGAGACTTACGTTTGTGAATAATTATACATATATATGTATGTGTTCATTTGATATTGTGTTTTAATTCAGTAATGCCTTACGACCCTGTTCTCGCGACGGATATGGGTTAGGGGTGTTACAAACTTAGTAAAATTAAGACCGAGAGGTAAAATGGAGTCATTTTAGGAGCTTATTAAGTAGTTTGGATCCTTAATTTGAAGATTGGTAAACCACATTGAGATCAATCAACCACCGTTTGTTATTTATCAATTAATCTCGTAATTTCGATTTGTTTACCATTTAGCCCTTAATAGCTTGCTAGTGGTTTATCTTAATTCCTCTTGAATTTTATGATTTGATGTAATATTTTCATAGCGTTGCCTACATAAGAGTACGGGGGCCTAGTAAGTAAAGCTAGACACAAAGGGCCTAAATTAACGTAGAGTCTCCACTAACCAATTTGGGCTAGGTTGGTTAGCCACCTATCATCTAAAAGTCTATAATTAATACTACAGAAAATCCTAAAATTCTAGACTCGATCTCATTACCAAATTTCAGGTTTGGGAGTACGGTTACGTGTGAGGAAGGTTATCGCACCCCTACAACGCCTATCCGGGGATAGTCCTACGGGGTTTTGGGAGCTAGGTTTTTTAATTAAGCATATTAATATCTTAATCTAGACTAAAATCTTATGGAAATCTTAAATAAAAACTCTAAAGAAAATGCCTCCGATTTACTTGTAACTTGATTAAGATGTGTTTACCAAACTTATCAAATTTGAAACTTAAATTAGAGATTTTTATTTTTAACGGGAACCCTAAATGATACCTAAATAATTATAGTAAAATACATTCAATTCCTAAAATTAATTCTATTTTAGAATTCTAAATAAAAACATAGAAATTACCAATGAATTAAGAAAAATATTAAAATTCATCTACAATTTATTCGATCTTTTATTATTATTATTATTTCTTAAAAGATTTAATTAATAACGTTTAATTAATAACGTTGAACCCATCAAGATCTTACGAAAGTATCTTATGTTGTGTTTATGGTTTATCTTACTTTAAAATTTTTGATCTAAGGTTTAAATTCGTCAAAATCCTAAAATAATATATATTAAATAAAATTTATTAGCTCTCTTAAAGAGTTTCCAAAATAAAATACTTAAAAGGACCTACTCATGATTTACAATTCACCTACAAAAATCCTTAGTTTTAATCTTGAACAAAGTCCTAAAGAATATTTACATATTAATTTGAGATTCTAAAGTGGAATCCTATACGATATTTAAAATTAGTTTAAAACTCAAATAAAAAATATCCTACAGATTATTTATACTTGCTTTAACGGTAAATGGTAAATAAGATTTCAAAACTAACCTGAATTCAAATGTAAAAAAAAAAATCTTATGATTTCATTAAAATGCAATCCCTACTTAACTAACTCCATGTCAACATTTATAGGATGGACAAATGACCTAAAGTTCCCTCTTTTAAATCGAATAGTAATAAAATAGGAAAATTAATTAAATTGGCTAAAGTGAATGAAAAGTTAAAACTCTTTCAAAAAGGGCACTAATAAAAAGAAATCTTAAATAAATGAAAGATATAAGATCTTGACAAGATGATGATAATAATAACAATAATACACCTTATTCATAATACAGTAAAAGAATCAAAGTAACATAAACAAATAATATTAAAATGTATGCAAGAGGAATGTGTAAAAAAAACATAAATATAAATAGACATGAAAATAAATAAAGAGAAATCAGAATAAATACAAATTATACAAGTGTTAAATAAATATAAAAAACATTAAAATAAAGTGCATAATTGACATCAAATATATAATGTATAAATGCAAATAAAAGGGAAGATATAAATGTAAATAACTTATTAAAGATGGAAACCAAATGACAACTTGATTTTGGGACTAAAAGATAAAAAATGTGGAAGATAGAGGACTGATGTAGCAAATAATTTGCTTTTAATTTTGAAATTTCAGATTAAATCAAAGGTTTGAATAAACAAAAAGGGTTTACAGGTGTAAATAGGCCAGGGTGTGAGGGTGGCGCTGTAAAAAAAAGGGTATTTTTTTATAAATATAAAAAGTAAGGGAATGAGAATAAATTACCTATTTTGACACCTATAAATAGGAAAAAACTATGCATTCTTTCATTTTTAACCTCATTAAAAAAAACTCTTCCTTCTCTTCCTCCTTCTAAGTTGGCCATGGCTCCACTATTGGAGAGCCCAACGACTCTTCGACTTCCAATGGTGGAGCTGTTGCATACGGTGGCTAGAATCCTCTTTTTTTTAATCAAAGATTTCTTTTAAAAAGTCACTAATTTTCTTAAAGATCAAAGTTTTTTATTCGAAATAGTTGAAAAAAAATTAAAATTTTGTTTTGAAAGTCTTCCTTTAAAATGACTAAAAAAATTTTTATTTTTAAAAATCTAAACTTTTTCTTTTTAAAAATATAAAAAATTTTCCCAAGATCAAGCCCTTTAAGAAAAACCTTTAGTTTTGAAAAGAAAAATGGGATTTTAGGGCTCCTAGGGGTGAAGGACCAACGTTCCAGTAATGTCCCCTTCATCATAGCCTAAACTCGATCCCTTAATATATGTATATGGAAAAAGAAAAATAAGAATAAAAAAGAACTAACATGCTTCTTCCTGTTGTTATTTTACCTTAAAAAAAAAGAATATGAAAAGCCCCCTTTTTTTGTTTCATTTCATTTCATGTATATATACTATTTTTTAATCTTGCTTATTTGTAAATTTTTTTTGTTATGTTTCCATTGATTTGTTGATTAATGGTTTGGTACTATTTGGATGTTTGTGATGTGTGGCAAAGGGGAGGCTAGGGTTTCTAAAACCCTAGCTAACCATTGTAACACTTTGGGCCTTGGGCCCTAAAAAAAGATAATAGTAATATTTAATAATAATAGTAGTAGTAATGATAATAATAATAATTTGGGCCCTTTACAGGTCTAAAAAAGAAAAGAAAAACAAAGGGCTCCATTTGACCAAAATTAGGTGGGCTTCGAATGGGCACAAGAGAGAACAAATATTTAAAGGGAACAAATGGGTCTACAATTAGGCTCAAACAAAAATCGGTGTCTATAGTTGCTCCTCTTTGTTCGTGGCTTGCGTAGCAAGGAACATACAAAAATGTAGACACCTAACCACTATCAAATCCCACTTAACATCGCAGTGCAAGGAATAATAGATTTTGCAATTACCAAAATCAAAACAGATCAAAACATGTTACGTTATCCAAAACTAGAAAAGTAGATACCAAACCATCAAAACATGAAGAGTGAAACAAGATAAATTAAGACCACAGAACCAAATTTTTGAAATCAGAATGCAGAATAAATGTAAATAGACATCACACCTATGCCTTTATATGCAATGCAATTAAAAGTAAACGGACCTCCACACTTGGGCCTTTAAATGCAATGAATGCTTCCTTTCCTGTAACCTCCTAAACCTGGCCTAGACGTTATGGCTAGATTGAGAAGGCTACATTAGCCATCGAAATGGCTAAACTAACTTATGTTACTTTTTAAGACTTTAAATAAAATCATTTTAGAGAAAACCGTAGTTGAATTTTGAGTTAGCTTAAAAGCATTCATTCATTAGGTCGTGTATGCTTAGGATTCATTTTATTGTGATAGTGTTGTTTTAGAAAAACAGTTTGCTTGTCACTCTTTTTTTAAAAAAAAAACTCGATGTTAAACTAATGCGGCAAAAAAAAAACTATTTTTCAAGTCATTTTGGAAACTTAGTTGCCTTATCGATTTGTTTTTCAAAAACGGTTCATTTGCAATACAGTGGAAATTAGGGAACAATGTGAAATTTTACTTAAGTCAGATATTATGCATTTCTCAGTTATTATGCTTGAGTAATCCATGCATGCAAAAATCCTTGAATGAAAAGTTACCAAGCCATATAGTAAAAATACTTAAAAATTACAAACCAAAACCAATAGAGACTAATTAATACTTATTAAAAATAATCTAAGGTCCAAGATGATTCTCTGAATGTTGAGTCTAATCTTAATTTCGAGGTTTACTTGAAAAGTTAAACACTATTAGGGGTGAGCTTATAAGAAGCTCAGTGTGAGCCGAACAATTATTTAAACGGACAAAAACATAAATATCAAATTTAGTGAAGCATATTAGCATTAACAGAAGACCACAAAACCATCATTGGAATTTCATATCATTACATATCCATTATCAAATTGATGTCAAATGGTGTATGAGCATAGGTCATCATTCATTCGAGTAACAATCATTGATTTCAAAAACCATTCAATACAATACAACACAATGCATAGCATAAATCAATAACATTTGAATATGTCGTGCATATGATGCAATGCAAAAAGGTTCCTACCTATAGCATCTGCTACACACCATGACTTTCCAAAACCCGTCTACCAAAATCTAAAACAATATTAGCATAGCTCGATGTGGTAAAACCACCAAACAATCAATAATGCAAAAAATCTGCTGGATATCAAATAGTGCGATATAATCGCCAATAACATCTAATATGCGATAAAATCGCCAATCCCCTCGACACTCTAGGTGCAGTGCATTGAATACGAATAATGCAGACTTAATATGTTGCCAGTACTCCACAGAACTCCTCCGTCAACCACAAAATCCCAACCCAATTCGTATGCAATATGTCACACAATCTTATACATAATCATATCTCAATATTGTTCACATTCATTTGACATGCTCAGCATGTCCACAATAATCACATACTTTCAGTAAATGGAAACAGTGTTCCAATCTTTCAAATTACCATTGTGTTGGTATCAATCAATATCATTCAATTTCACATACTTTACGAATTTTCATTGTGCATAAATAGCACCATTTTCAATACACAATATAACAAATATCTTATGCGTTTAAATCATACATAAGCTTAATATCTCAACACATTATATCATTTAGTCAAACATTCTCATATCTCATAACTCAAACATGCAATTACAAACTCAATCAAACATCCATACTATCAAACTAGTAATTTTGCCAACATGTCAATCTTTTAAGGCTCAAAACATACCTGGTTCGGCCACTCAAAAAATCAACAATTTGGCTATTAAGCTAATCCAATCAGCAAGCTAATTTATCAGATATAACATGATATTTAACATTTTAAAACAATTTTATGAGTTTAGGATCCACACCTTATTTTTTATTTCCTCGCAGCACACTAGTGAATCTTTTAATTTTCCTTAATAATTCCTTAAACGAACCAGAAACAAAATTAAATGTAAATTATATCAATTTACCATTAAACCATCCCCCAAACTCCCAATTATGAGTTCAAACTAATCTTTAAAATTTTAACTATTTTATGAATTAAGACTAGTTAGATTCCTTACAATGTATCGATGCGAACCGTTCGTACAATCATTCTTCACCTCTACGGATGATTTGGGGCATTTGGCTCAACACTTAACTCAATAATATACTGGAAAATAATTAGATAATTAATGATTAAATTTATTCATTTAATCAATTCATAACCTTTACCCAACAACTATGTCGAAATAAAAAACTAGTTACCCTTAATTGCACTTACACTTCACGATTTGTAGGTTTAGAATGGCCAATTGATCAATAGCATTTTTCCCCTAATTGAAATGGTTTTAAAATATTATTAGGAGGGTTCAAGAACTCAAATTAAGGATGAAAAATATAAGCAAGAACCAAGAAACAAAACAACCCCCTTTTTTGCACATAGGCACATGCACTACCACCCATGGTGGCCAAAATTGGGGCTAAATTTTAAAATGGTTTGAGATCTCATTAAATTATAGAAAAATGCCTTTGAAATAATTTAAAATCCCCCAAATTCTATATATGGAAATTTATGTTTTTAATGGTCAATATTAATTAAGAAATTGAAGAGAGAAGAGACCTTACCCAAGCTAGTCGAGAGAAACAACAATGACACTTTCTTGGCAATGTTCGGGATCGATCTTGGAGTTCAAGATTTCAGATTTGGAGCTGATTTTAATGAGGAAAAATTTCATCAATATGGTGGAGAATATGTTAAAAAATCTTGTGGAAAAAAGAAAAAAAGAAAGAGATGGTAAAACTAGGTGTAGGCGACGACAACAATAGAAGAAAGAAAAAAAATCAAAGAGAAAGAGAGGGGGTGAGGAACGACTATGGCAATAAGGAGAGGGGGTGAGGAACGACTATGGCAATTAGAAGGAGAATTAAAGGTTTATTATTAGTGAAAAATTAAGATTTAAACCTAGGTTAACTCGGCTTGGATGGCCCACACATTAAAACAAGGGGTTTTTGTCAAAAAATTAAATTATTTACATGGGAATGGAATTGAACTTAAGACCTCAAGGATAAATTCACTAATGTTTAACCATCAAACAATAACTTATTCTTGATATAATTTTGAAATGTTCATTTTAAAAAATAATACATGTCACAAACTAGGGTTTAAGGAAAAATTTTGGTGAGAGAGAAGGGATTTGAAATTCGGTTTCAAGGAACATTTGGATAATACTTAACCAACAAACCAATACCTCATTTATTTCCTAAAAATGCATATATAATCTCAAAAGTTAAGGCATGACCACTCTCTCTTGATTCACAAACCCGATTCTACTAACCTCTGATTTTTTGGATGTTACACTTCCTTTCTTGAATTTTTCATAAAAGGTCATCATTTTGAGAATCATGTTTTTAGGTTGAAAAAGATCAAATTCCTTTCCACACACAATAGATCATGAAAATCAAATTCCATCTGGATATCACCTTAACAAATTTCAAAATGATTTTATAACTTATAAATTAAATTCTCACATGATAATTCACTTAACAGACTCCGTATACCACTTTTCGCAACAAATTGGTCATAGGAATAGCAATCATAGAAAATCCTTTGACAAAATGTCAGTAATATCAAGCTAATCCCCAAAAGCTTCTAACTTCAGATACATTTCTCAACGGTTTCCAATCAACAATTGCCGAAATCTTACTTGGATCAACCCGAATACCCACACCTAAAAAAATATGTCCCAAAAATCCAACTTTTTGGAGCCAAAACTCACTTTTATTGAATTTAGCAAACAATTTATTATCTCTCAATGTAACAGCCCTATTTTTGGCCTTGTCAGAACAGTGGTTTCGGAACCACTAACCTGTGGTCAAAGAAATTATTTTTAATATTATTTTATGTGTTATAGCATGTTTATATGAGTGCATGAAAACTTTGGTGAAATAATTTTAGCGATTGCATGCTCAATTGCGAAAGATGACTAATTTGCATAAAGGGAAAAAGCTTTATTTTTCTAGAAATGGTGTTAAATAACTAGAAATCATAATTAAGAGTCTTTAAAGGGAAAATAGACCCATTTTAATAAGGGTGGCAGGCCATAAAGACAAATAGGAGTAGAAAAGTCAAAATTAGGTGAAGTCAGTAGTTTAATTTTGACTAGAAATAAAACAAAAAGAAAGGGATTGTCATATTTTTCATCTCTTGTCCATACCACTGAAAATATCAGCCATTTTAGGAGTTTTGGAGCTTCAAAATTTCAGCCACTCTTTACCCTTAGAAGTAAGTGATTTTGATGGCCTTTCTTAATGATTTTTGTACTTTTGGGACCCTTGTAGCATAATCTAACTAATGAGAAGACTATTTTGCAAAATGGTTGAAAGTTTAGGGTTTTTCCAAGAGAGTTTTCATGTTGTTTACTGAATTTTTATGGAAGAAAATGAATCATGGTTGTTAAACAAACAACTTTTGTGAAGTAGTTATCATGAAAACCCTAACTAAGGACCATTTTTGTATAAGTTATAAATTATGTGGTAAATGTGTAAAATGATGGAAATTGTGGGTTGCTTCTAGTATATAAAGAATTCAGATAGGCTTGGTTAGTGAGAATATTTGATAAATATCGATTTAAAAGCCTAGGGGTAAAATCGTAATTTTGTGAAAATTTAGGGGAAAAATGGTTATTTTGCCAAAGTATGATTTATGAAATGCATTGATTAATATGATGATTAAATTAGTGAATTTTTTTAATTTTAGATCACGAAATACAAAATCCAGGCCTAGACCGGGGGAAGACTAAACAAGTAGACTAAATTTCACTAGTCGCCCACTTTTTGTATATTGAGGTAAGTTGTACGTAAGTAAGGCAACTTTATCATTATTATGTGTTGAATGATTAATTTTGTGTAATACGGTTAAAATTTCTTTTGAATATTGCATGATGAAATTCAATATAGTAGAGTCTCGATTGAACCTAGGAATAGATTGGATATCCATGCTATGACAGTTGGGTGATATGTGTGCTAGTATAAGACCATGTCGGGGACATGGCATTGGCCAAGATATGAGAGCCAGTGTAAGACCATGTTTGGGACATGGCATCGGCTACAACATGAGAGCCAATGTAAGACAATGTCTGGGACATGGAATCAGCATTGATATGTGCACTAGTGTAAGACCATGTCTGGGACATGGTATCGGCCACAACATGAGAGCCAGTGTAAGACCATGTTTGGGATATGGCATCAGCATTAAGACGAGAGCTAGTGTAAGACCATGTCTGGTACATGGCATCGACCTCGACATGTAAGCCAGCATAAGACCATGTTTGGATCACGGCATTGGCAATTCTCCCTCTTGTGTAAAGCTTGTCAGATATTCTTTAGTATTCCAAATGGTTTCACGGGTTATTTTTAAAGCTTATGACAATGATATGTAATGATATAATCATGTTGTGAGTGGTAGAGGTTCTTATCCGAAACTCATGATATATGAGTCTAGTTATGTTGCCTTGATGGTAAGAATGACGTGAGTAAGTTCTAGCTATGAAAATGATCTTGGTACGATATGGAAATCTTTGGTTTATTCTTGTGATATATATATATATAAGCATGTAGTGATATTTACCCATGTTCACTCAAGAATGTTGTATTGATTCATAATATGCATCATTGATGTTGTTACTTATTTATATGCAACTTACTAAGCTTTACGCTTACTCCCTTTCCTTTCCATTTTCTAATAGTGCCGCCAAGCTAGTATCAGGGATCTAGGGACGTCGGAGGCATCGATCACACTATCACTTGAAGCTTCTGGTATAGCTAGTTTAAATGTTTTGATTGTGGCATGTATAGGGACTTGAATCTTTTGTTTAGTGTCTTGTTAGTTTAGCCACAAGTGTTGGCTCTTATGATAGATGTGATATTTGTTTTGTATAGGCCATTAATGTTGGCTAATGTTGATTATTATTAAATGCATTTGATGCAAATTTCTCATGGTTGTGGTTGATTTGGTTATATGTGTTATACTTGGATTGGTTTTGGTTGATATTGTGTAGGTTGGCGCAAGTAAGCATGGCAAAAAGGCTTGGTAAATAGCCTTATTTTTTTCCACAAGGGCAGATGCACGGGCGTGTGTCTAGGCTGTGTGTGACACATGGTTTGTCCCATAGTCGTGTAGTCCGGCTGTGTGCCCCCTGCACCTAAGTTTTACAAGTCAGTATGCATGGTAGTAAACAAATGGGCAAAAACACGACCGTGTGTCTCAGCCGTGTTGAGGACACGGCCTAACACACGGGTGTGTACCTTAGCCATGTGCCTTTAAGGGGTTGCTAACGTCAGAAACAAAATGTCAAGGTTTTTGCACACGGGCTGAAAGTCATGGCCGTGTGGGAGACATGGGTCATAGACACGGGCGTGTGCCAAGCCGTGTGAAAACCTTTGTAGGTTCGAATCAAAAAATATATTTGCATGGGCTAGGGACATGGGCATGTCTCAATATGTTCAGGCTGTGTGAGCCACACGGGCCTTCAACATGCCCATGTTAAGACAGCATACGGGCGTGTTGCCCTTCCACACGAGCATGTGCCCCTATCTGCTTGAAATTTTACAAAGTTTTCTAGAATGCACAGATTAGTCCCGAATCAATTTCTAAAGTGTGCCCAGGGCCTCGCAGGCCTATAGTAGGGACATTAAGGTATTGTGAAAAGTTTTAAATTGGGACGAAATTTCATAACTAGGAAATGTATGATTGTATATGTTTAAGTCCGGTAACACCTCATATTCCTGTTCTAGCTTCGAACTCGGGTAAGGGGTGTTACATTTAGTGGTATCAGAGCTATGGTTTAGTCAATTCTTGGACTAACCTAGCATGAGTACGAGTCTAGCTATACATGTCATAAATATTTTGTGATAGTGTGATGAATCCTGACAAATTTAAATTGTGCTTTCATATAGTAAATGGGTCCTGACAGAGCTATAGTGGATGATGTGGAAAGTAATACGCCCGCTCTCGCTGAAGGGACCGCGCTAGTCAAAAGTGGGTGACATTAAGTCAGGGTGGAGGGGCTAAAGAAGCGTACCTTCATATGATGGATGCTTGGTACTCAGAGTTCGTTCGTGTAAATCCGAACACTCCACCTCCCCCACCTCCTCCGATTCCTTAGCCTGCCCATATGGCTCCCCAAGGAGTAGAAATGGTTAGGAGAGAAAAACCTCCGGTAGATAGAATTCGTAAGCACAATGCCGAAGGATTTTGGGCTAAAATTGATGATGACCTAGAGAGAGGAGAGTTCTGGTTGGAAAATACCATTAGGGTATTCGATGAATTGTCTTGCACCCTTGAAGAGTGCATGAAGTGTGTTGTGTCGCTCCTACGAGACTCGGCCTACTAATGGTGGAACACCCTTGTGTCGGTTATACCAAGGGAAAGGATTACATAGGAGTTTTTCCAGGAAGAATTTCGAAAGAATTATATTAGTTAGAGGTTTATAGACCAGAAGAGGAAAAAATTTCCAGAATTGAAGTAAGGCCGAATGATGGTCACAGAGTATGAGTGTGAGTTCGTGAGACTCAGAAAATACACTAGGGAGTACATATCTACTAAATCCACTATATGCAAGAGGTTTGAAGATGGTTTGAACGAATACATCAGATTGTTGGTTGGCATTTTAAAGTTAAGAGAATTCGTAGTACTTGTTGAGAGAGCATGTAAGGCCGAAGAATTGGCCAAAGAGAATAGGAGAGCTGACATTGACTCTCTTCACTCAAGGAAAATATAGATGGGGAAATCACACTAGTCTTCATCTAAAAGATCGAGAGAGTTCACTACTCGATCAAATGCTTCAGTGGGATTTTCGAATAATATAAGAATAAACAGTACACGGTGTCTAAGGCTCAAATCACTCCTATCGTGAGTGTTGGTAGTGCTCGACCGAACAGACCAGAGTGTTCACAGTGCAGTAGAAGCAATTTGGTAAGTGTCGAAGGAATGAAAGAAGTTGTTTCAAATGTGGATCGTTAGATCATTTCATCCCCCTGAAATGGGTGAGAAAGACGAAAAGCAAGAGGTGAGAGCGAGTAATGCTCCTTTGAGGGGTAGACCATAAAAGAATTAAGGAATAATGACTAGCAGCAAGGTGCGCCTAGAGATTTTTCTGTGAGGTCTGAGGGCCGAGCACCTGCAAGGACTTATGCCATTTGCGCTCGCGAATAGGCATCGTCACCGGTTGTGATTACGAGTACTTTCTCTCTTCATGATATTTTTGTTGTTGCTTTGATAGATCCGGGGTCTACTCATTCATATGCTTGTGTGAAATTGGTGTCTAGCATGAATATGTTTGTGGAGTCTACAAAATTTGTGGTAAATGTGTCAAACCCATTAGGCAAGCATGTATTAATTGACCAAGTATGTAGTAATTGTCCCTTAATAATTAGAGGCCATTATTTTCTGGCTAACCCCATGTTATTGCCGTTTGATGAATTTGATGTTATCCTTGATATGGATTGGTTGTCTACCCATGATGTCATAGTAAATTGTGGGAAGAAATTTATTGAACTAAAATGTGAAAATGGGGATATTCTTCGGGTTGAATCAGGTGAACCGGACAACTTACCTGTAGTGATTTCTTCTTTGACTGCTAAAAAATATATGAGAAAGGGGTATGAGTCTTATATCGCATTTGTGTTGAATATCCAAGTGTCAAAAATGAAGATTGAGTTAGTTCCAGAGGTATGTGAGTTTTCAGATGTGTTTCCAGAGGAGTTGCTCGGACTACATCCAGCTAGGGAAGTCAAATTTGGTATTGAGTTAGTTCCTGGTATTACGCCTATATTGATTGCACTGTATAGATGGCACCATTGGAGTTAAAAGAGTTGAAAGCTCAGCTACAAGAATTAACTGATAAAGGTTTTGCAAGACTGAGCTATTCTCTGTGGGGTGCTTCGGTACTTTTTGTGAAAAAGAAAGACGGGTCGATGAGGTTATGCATAGACTACATACAGTTCAACAAGGTGATAGTGAAGAACAAGTACCCCTTGCCAATGATCGACGATTTGTTTGATCAATTAAAGGGAGCCACGGTGGTTTCTAAGATAGACTTGAGATTCGACTATTACCAGTTAGGAGTTAAGGAACAAGATGTGCCGAAAACCACGTTTCAGATGAGATATGAGCACTATGAGTTCCTTGTCATGCCTATTGACTTAACAAATGCCCCTGCCATGTTTATGGACTTGATGAATCGTATTTTTCGGCCGTACTTGGATAACTTCGTGGTTGTTTTTATCGACGATATGTTAATTTATTCTTGTGATTAGAGTTAGCACACGAAGCATTTAAGAACCGTTTTGAAGACATTAAAAGATAAGTAGTTATATGCCAAGTTTAGTAAAAGTGAGTTTTGGCTCCGGGAGGTTTGATTCTTGGGACACATCGTGTTGGGCAATCAAATTAGAGTTAACCTGAGTAAGATCTCGACTATTGTTAAGTGGAAACCATCGAAGAATGTATCAGAGATTAGGAGCTTTCTAGGCTTAGCGGGTTACTATAGACGATTCGTCAAAGGGTTCTTTATGATTGCTACTCCGACGACGAGGTTGCTACAGAAGGATGTCAAGTTCGAGTGGATGAAAAAATACCAACAAAGTTTTGAGAAACTTAAGGTGTTATTGATTGAAGCCCCAATTTTAGTGCAACCAGAACCGGGAAAGGAATTCGTAGTGTATAGCGATGCATCCTTGAATGTATTAGGATGCGTGCTCATGCAAGAAGGCAAGGTGATAGCATATGATAACTGAAGCCACATGAGAAAAATTATCTGATTCATGATTTAGAATTAGCAGCCATAGTGTTCGCATTGAAGATTTGGAGACACCACTTGATGGCGAGAGATGTCGGGTATTCACTGACCATAAAAGCCTAAAATATTTAATGACTCAAAATGATTTGAATCTACGACAACGAAGGTGGCTAGAGTTGATAAAAGATTACGAGTTAGTAATTGACTATCACCCGGGAAAGGCGAATGTGTCGCTGATGCATTAAGTAGGAAGTTATTGTTTGCCTTGAGGGTTATGAATACTCAGTTGTCTGTAATCGAGGATGGTTCGATTCTAGCAGAGTTGAGATCTAGATCTATGTCTCTTCAAGAGATTTTTGAAGCTCAGAAAAGTGATAAAGATTTGCAAGCCAAAATGACTTAGTGTGAGACAGTTGACGAATCAGATTTTCGGATTAGTACCAATGGTTGTTTGATGTTCTGAGATAGGGTCGTGTACCTAGAGATGATAAGCTTATTGGAAAAATCCTTCACGAGGCACATAGTAGTTGTATGCCAATCCACCCGGGTAGTACTAAGATGTATAATGACTTGAAGAGATTGTATTGGTGGCCGGGCATGAAAAGAGACATCTCAGAGTTTGTGTCAAAATGTTTAATTTGTCAGCAAGTGAAAGCCGAGCACCAAGTACCTTCGGGTTTACTTCAGCCTGTGATGGTTCCTGAATGGAAATAGGATCGAGTTACCATGAATTTTGTGATGGGATTGCCGTTGTCACCCAGAAAGAAAGATGCTATTTGGGTCATAGTTGATTGACTAACAAAATCAACTCACTTTGTTCCAGTTCATACCGACTACTCACTCGATAAGCTAGCCAAGTTATATATTTCTGAGATTGTGAGACTTCATGGAGTATCATTGTTGATTATTTTAGATAGAGATCCGAGGTTTACTTTGAGGTTTTGGAAATAGTTACAAGAAGCTTTAGGGACAAAGTTGAATTTTAGCACGACTTTCCATCTGCAAACTGACGATCAGTAAGAGAGAGTAATTTAGATTCTTGAGGACATGTTGCGGTGTTGCATCCTAGAATTCCAAGGTAGTTGTGAAAAATATTTACCGCTGATAGAGTTTGCCTACAATAATAGCTATCAGTCGAGTTTAAAAATGGTGCCTTATGAGGCTTTATACGGGAGTAAGTGCCAGACGCCCTTGTTTTAGACTGAACTTAGAGAAATTCAGATTCATGGGGTCGACTTAGTCAAAGAGAGTGAAGAAAAAGTTAAGGTAATTCATGATTGTTTGAAGGCCGCTTCGGATAGACTGAAATCCTACGTGGATTTGAAACGAAAGGAAATTGAGTTACAAATGGGTGATAAGGTGTTTTTGAAAGTATCCCTGTGGAAGAAAGTCCTCAGATTCGGTAAGAAAGGAAAATTAAGTCTACGTTTTATTAGACCTTATGAGGTGACTGAGAAAATTGGACCGATAGCTTATTGGCTAGCCTTGCCATCTGAATTAGAGAAGATCCACAATGTTTTCCATGTGTCAAAGTTGCACAGTTACCATTCTAACCCTTCGCACATTCTTTCTCCAACAGAGGCTGAGATTCGATCAAACATGACTTATGGCGAAAAGTCGGTTAAGATCTTAGCCCAAGAGGTCAAGCAATTGAGAAATAAAAGTATAACACTCGTGAAAGTACTGTGGCATTGACATGGGATTGAAGAGGTCACAGGGAACCCAAGGAGACAATGAG
The DNA here is from genome assembly GCF_007990345.1 of Gossypium hirsutum. NCBI lineage: Eukaryota > Viridiplantae > Streptophyta > Magnoliopsida > Malvales > Malvaceae > Gossypium > Gossypium hirsutum. The sequence goes on along the minus strand of NC_053425.1, from coordinate 36,036,127 downwards.
ATATCAATACCCTAACCTTTTTAACGGTAAGATTTTCGAGGACGAAAATCCCTAAGGGGGAGAATCGTAATAGCCCGATTGTTGGGCCTTGTCGAAACAGTGGTTTCAGAACCACTAACCTAAGGTCGGAGAAATTATTTTTAATATTATTTTATGTGTTATAGCATGTTTATATGAGTGCATGAAAAATTTGGTGAAATAATTTTAGCGATTGCATGCTCAATTACGAAAGAGGACTAAATTGCATAGAGGGCAAAAGTTTTGTTTTTCTAGAAAATATTTTTTCTTTCTAGCAAATGGTGTTAAATAACTAGAGAATCATAATTAGGGGTCTTTAAAGGGTAAATGACCCATTTTAATAAAGGTGGTCGGCCATAAAGACAAATAGGAGTAGAAAAGTCAAAATTAGGTAAAGTTAGTAGTTTAATTTTGACTAGAAATAAAACAAAAAGAAAGGGATTGTCATCTTTTTCATCTCTTGTACATACCATCGAAAATATCTACCGTTTTAGGGGTTTTGGAACCACAAAATTTCAGCCACTCTTTACCCTTACAAGTAAGTGATTTTGATGACCTTTCTTAGTAATATTTGTACTTTTGGGACCCTTGTAGCATAATCTAACTAATGAGAAGACTATTTTGCAAAATGATTGAAAGTCTAGGGCTTTTCCATGAGATTTTTCATGTTGTTTTCCGAATTTTTATGGAAGAAAATGAATCATGGTTGTTAAACAAACAACTTTTGAGAAGTAGTTATCATGAAAACCCTAACTAAGGACCATTTTTGCATAAGTTATAAATTATGTGGTAATTGTGTGAAATGATAAAAATTGTGGCTGCTTCTAGTATATAAAGAATTCGGCTAGCTTGGTTAGTGAGAATATTTGATAAAAATTAATTTACGAGCCTAGGGGTAAAATCATAATTTTGTGAAATTCTAGGGGCAAAATGGTCATTTTTCCAGAGTATGATTTATGAAATGCATTGATTAATATGATGATTAAATTAGTGAATTTTTATCATTTTAGATCAAGAAATACAAAATCCAGGCCTAGACCGGGGGAAGGCTAAACAAGTAGACTAAATTCAATTAGTTGCCAACTTTTTGTATACCGAGGTAAGTTGTACGTAAGTAAGGCAACTTTATCATTATTATGTATTGAATGATTAATTTTGTGTAATATGGTTGAAATAGCTTATGAATAATGCATGATGAAATTCAATGTAGTGAATTTTTATCATTTTAGATCAAGAAATACAAAATCCAGGCCTAAACCGGGGGAAGGCTAAACAAGTAGACTAAATTCAACTAGTTGCCAACTTTTTGTATACCGAGGTAAGTTGTACGTAAGTAAGGCAACTTTATCATTATTATGTGTTGAATGATTAATTTTGTGTAATATGGTTGAAATAGCTTATGAATAATGCATGATGAAATTCAATGTAGTAGAGTCCCAATTGAACCTAGGAATAGATTGGATATCCATGCTATGACATTTGGGTGATATGTGTGCCAGTGTAAGACCATGTCTGGGACATGGCTTCAGCCATGATATGAGAGCCAGTGTAAGACCATGTTTGGGACATGGCATCGGCCACAACATGAGAGCCAGTGTAAGACCATGTCTAGGACATGGCATCGGCATTTATATGTGCGCTAGTGTAAGACCATGTCTGGGACATGGCATCAGCTTCGACATGTAAGCCATTGTAACACCATGTTTCGAAGATGGCATCGACAATTCACCCTCTTGTGTAAAGCTTGTCATATATCCTTTAGTAGTTTCAAATGGTTTCACGGGTTATTTTAAAACAATGATATGGAATGATATAATCATGTTGTGAGTGGTACAGGTTCTTATCTGAAACTCATGAGATATGAGTCTAGTTATGTTTCCTTGATGGTAAGAATGACGTAAGTAAGTTCTAGCTATGAAAATGATTTTGGTACGATACGAAAATCTTTGGTTTATACTTGTGATATATATATAAGCATGTAGTGATATTTACTCATGTTCACTCAAGAATGTTGTGTTGATTCATAATATGCATGGTTTTTGTTGTTACTTATTTACATGCAACTTACTAAGCTTTATGCTTACTCCCTCTCCTTTCCATTTTCTTATAGTGTCGCCAAGCTAGTATCAGGGATCTAGGGACGTTAGAGGCATCGATCACACTATCACCTAAAGCTTTTGGTACAACTAGTTTAAATGTTTTGATTGTGGCATGTATAGGGACTTTAATCTTTTGTTTAGTGTCTTGTTTGTTTATCCACAAGTGTTGGCTCTTATGATGGATGTGATATTTATTTTTGTATAGGCCATTAATACTTGGATTGGTCTTGGTTGATATTGTGTAGGTTGGTGCAAGTAAGGGTGGCAAAAAGGCTTGGTAAATAGCCTTATTTTTGTCCGCGCGGGCAGACACACGGGCGTGTGTCTAGGCCGTGTGTGACACACAGTCTACCCCATGGGCGGTAGTCTGGCCGTGTGTCCCCTACACCTAAGTTTTACAAGTCAGTATGCATGGTAGTAAACACACGGGCAAAGACACGGTCGTGTGTCTCAGCCGTGTGGAGGATACAGCCTAACACACGTGCATGTGCGTTGGCCGTGTGCCTTTAAAGGGTTGCTGACGTTAGAAATAGAATGTTAAGGATTTTGCACAGGGGCTGAGACACGAGCGTGTCATGGCTGTGTGGGAGACACGGGTCTGGACACGGGCATGTGCCAAGCCATGTGAGAAACCCTATAGGTTCAAATTAAAAAATAAATCCGCATGGGCTAAGGACATGGGCGTGTCTTGATACGTTCAGGTTATGTGAGCCACACGGGCCTTCAACATGCCAAGTTTAAGACAGCACATGGGCGTGTGGCCCTATCAGCTTGAAATTTTACAAAGTTTTCTTGAATGCATAGATTAGTCCAGAATCAATTTCTAAAGTGTGCTCGGGGCCTCGCAGGCCCATAGTAGGGACATTAAGGTATTGTGAAAAGGTTTAAATTGGGGCGAAATTTCATAACTAGGAAATGTATGATTGTATATGTTTAAGTCCGGTAACACCTCATATTGTTGTTCCGGCGTCGAACTCGGGTAAGGGGTGTTACATTTAGTGGTATCAGAGTTATGGTTTAGTCGATTCTCGAACTCGGGTAGGGGGTGTTACACTCAATGTCTGCAATACAGTTCTCAAGTGTTTGGCATGCTCGGACTCGTCTCGAGAATAAATTAGGATATCATGGATGAACACAACCGCAAACTTATCTAAATGGGGTCGGAAGATTCTATTCATCAAGTCCATAAAAATAGCAGGTGCATTAGTTAGCCTGAAAGGCATAACAAGAAATTCATAGTGCCCATACCTTGTCTTGAAAGCGATTTTTGACACATCCGCCTCTTTACCTCTCAACTGATAGTAGCCAGATCTCAAATCAATTTTCGAGAACACCGTTGCTCCTCTCAATTGATCAAACAAGTCATCAATCCTCAGTAAAGGATACTTGTTCTTTATAGTCACCTTGTTAAGCTGACGGTAGTTGATACAAAGCCTCATGATCCGTCTTTCTTCTTTACAAATAATACGGGAGCACTCCATGGAGAAAAATTTGGTCTCGCAAAACCCTTATCTATCAGCTCTTACAACTGAGCTTTCAATTCTTTCAATTCAGTCAGGGCCATCCTATATGGAGCAATAGATATAGGTGAGGTCCCTGGTACTAAATCAATACAAAACTCAACTTCTCTAACTGGTCGTAACCCGGGCAACTCTTCCAAGTACACATTCGGATATTCACAAACTATCGACACTGACTCAATTTTCAATTCAGACATCTTTGTATTCAACACATAAGCAAGATAAGCTTCATAACCTTTCCTTACATATTTCTAGGCAGACATCGAAGAAATCACAACAGGTAATTCACCCGACTCATCTAAATCAATCTGAAGAGTTTCACCATTTTCAAATTTCAGTTCAATAATCTTTCTTTTATAGATCACTACGACATCATGCAGTGTCAACCAATCCATACCCAAAATAACATCGAATTCATCAAATGGCAACAACATTAAATCAGCATGAAAACAGTGACCTCGAATCATCAAGAGACAATTCTTACAAACTCTATCAACTAATACATGTTTGCCTAAAGAGTTTGATGCTCTAATCACAAACTCAGTAAGCTCAACAGGCAAGTTCTTACTAGTTACCAACTTCACAAAAATATAAGAATGGGTTGATCCAGGGTCAATCAATGCAACTACATTAGTATTATATAGAGAAAAAGTACCAGTGATAACATCGGGAGATGTCAGTTCTTCGCGAGCAAGGATGTCATAGGCTTTAGAACCAGAGTATTGCTTCCCACAATCTTTGTGTGAATACCCAGCCGAAACATTCGAACGGGAATACATTTCTTTAGATTTTTTTGACTGAGATGGAAATGACTTACTCATCAGTCTTTTCCTCGAATCTATAGCTTCACAATCAGCTTTCCTCTTCTCTTTATTCAACTCTTCGGCCTTACAAGCTCGCTCAACTAACACCACAAATTCTTTCAGCTCTAAGATCTCAACTAACACACGAATGTCCTCATTCAATCAGTCCTCAAATCTCTTGCACATGATGGCCTCAGTGGAAACACAATCTCGAGTATATTTACTAAGTCTGAAAAATTCTCGTTCATATTCTGTCACTGACATTCGACCTTGTTTCAATTCAAGAAATTTCTTACATTTCTGATCGATGAACCGCTGAATAATATATTTCTTTCCGAACTCCTCTTGAAAGAATTCCGATGTAACCCTCTCTCTTGGTACCACCGATAATAGTGTATTCCACCAGTGATATACAGAATCTCTCAATAATGAGACGGCATACTTTAAACACTCATCTGGTGTGAAATACAGCTCATCAAATACCCTGATTGAGTTTTCGAGCCAAAACTCGACTCTCTCGGGATCATCATCCATATTAGCCCTTAAATCTTCGGCTCTATGTTTTCAGATCTTATCAACCGGGGGCTTGTTCATTCTTACAAATTCTATACCTTATGGAGCTACGGGAACCGATCAATGAATAGGTGGGAGTGGAGGAGGTTGGGCATTCGGATTTGTTCGAACAAACTCTGTATACCACTCGTTCATCATATGTAGAAAAGCTTCCCTACCCCCTTCTCCTTGACTAACCATAGGAAGTCTACTATCAGACGGTGCTGTCCCTTGAGCAGGAGTCAGTGCATAACTTTCAACGTCATCAGCCTTAACTCGATTAGGATCCATTTACTATACGAAAACACAATTTAAAATTGTTAGGAGTCATCACACTATTACAGTTTATTTATGGAATGTATAGCTAAACTCATACACAAGCTACGTTAGTCCGAGAATCGACTAAATCATAGCTCTGATACCACTAAATGTAACACCCCTTACCTGTATCCAATGCTAGAATAGGGTATGAGGTGTTACTAGACTTATACAGAAGTAATCATACAAAACCGATACGTAAATTTCCCTCCAAATTTAAAACTTTTCATATACATTCATACCATCCTTAAAACAAGCCTACGAGGCCCAAAACATACGTTGAAAATGGTTCGAGACTAAACCGAAAACTTTAGAAAATTTTACAACACTTAGAATTTTTTTTACTAAACAGGAGTCACACGTTCGTGTGGCTTTGGGATACACCCGTGTGGGCAGGCTGTGTGGTCATACACGCTTGTGTCCCTAACCCGTGTAACTCTCTATTTGGAACCCAAGAACAAATTGAAGTCACAAGGCCAATGCACACTCCCATGTGCTTAGGTCGTGTGGTCAATTTAATTTTCATAATGTTCTTAAAATAGGTGCAAACTTGACAAGGCTGGAATACACGCCCATGGGGCAAGCCATGTGTCACACACAACCTAGACACACGCCCCCGTGTCTACCCCTGTGGACAAAAACAAGGCTATTTACCAAGCCATTTTGTCACCCTTTAATGCACTCACCTACAACACAAAACATATCTCCAATCCAAGCAATTACATTCAACCAGTTCAGCCACAATCAAGACATCCACACACCATTCACATGCTACCATTTATCACATATGATCATCACACACTTAACAACTTAAACCATGAAAATTTCCACATCCATGAAAATATCATCTTATGCATATATACTTAAACCAATATTAGCAAACTTCAATGGTCATTTACAAAATAAATTATCAACCAACATAAGCCAACATATTTGGCCAAATCAATTATGACACATAACAAAATGACCAAGTCCCTATACATGCCATAACTCAAAATGTCGCATTCATTGGTACCCAAAATAATCAGTTAATAGTGTGATGGAGTCTCCGACGATTCCCAAATCCGAGCTAGCTTGGTGACACTATAAGACAAAGGAAAAGAAAGGGGAATAAGCTATATAGCTTAGTAAGTTCCTATGCAAATAATAAGAATTATATCCAACATTTAACATACAATTAACATGATAATAATTTGCATAAAAATTATTAAGGTCTTATAATCATAACTTACTCAATCTTAACCTTACCGAGGGTTCCTCACATAAAAAGCTCATTACGCATGAGTTTTACGTACATACCTGAGTCATCTCGAATTGGATTTACACACAATTCATCTTTGACATAGGATACTCGGGAGTCTCGTACACACGGTACCGTACCAATGCCATATCCCAGATATGGTCTTACATGTAATCTCGTATAGATGCCAATAGCCTAGCTATGGTCTTACACAAAGTCTCATATCGATTCCATATCCCAGATATGGTCTTACACGTAGTCTCATATTGATGTCATATCTCAGATATGGTCTTACACATAGTCTCATTAACCCTAATGTCATGATATTTGTATCCCATCTATTCCTAAGGTTCAACTAGGATTTCATGCTTTTCGAAACTTTATCGAATGCATCCAAGGCTCAATCACAATTCATACAATAATAAAGTATTTAAAATATAATTAAAATAATGCATTATTTACATACAAACGTACCTCAGTACAAAAATAGTAGAAATGGGACCTAATCGTCAAACACTTTGATATTCCCTCGATCTAGGTTCGAACCTCGTTTCTCTTGATCTACAATAGAAAATTTAACTCATTTATTATTCAAATTACTCAATTTAGTTCAAAAATCACATTATGGAAAAATTATGTTTTTGCCCCAAAACTTTGTCATTTTTACACTTTGGTCTCTAGGCTCATAAATTGAAATGTATTCAATTTCTTCGATTCCCAAGCCTAGCCAAACCTCTTTCATGCTTAAAATAGCCCACATTTTTCATTTAGTCACACTTTTACACACATTTTATAACCCTTTTACAAATAGGTCCTTTTGGACATTTTCATAAAACATCACCTTGCAAAAGTTGTTTATCATTCACCAAACATACATTTTCTATCATTAGACATCAAAATACACAAATATCCCTCATGGGTAAAATTTAAGACCTTGATTATTTCTTAAATTAGTGGTAGAAATAGATAGGTCAAGTTGATCTCAAAAACATGAAAATAATTAAAAATGGGGATAGAACAGACTTACAATCAAGCTTGGAAGTGGCCAAACCCTAGCTATGGCTTCCCATTGAAAAATTCGGCTATGGTGAGAAAGATGGACAAGATTTGGTTTGATTTTTTCTTTTTAATTCATTTAATTACCAAATGACCAAAATGCCATTTTCTTAAAACACTAAAATTCTCTTACCTCATGTCTATTTTTGTCCAACTTAAAGTAAAATGGTCTAATTACCATCTAAGGACCTTCAATTTGAAATTTCATAGCAATTAGACACCTCTAGCATGTAGAACTCAAGGTTTGTACTTTTTACAATTTAGTCCTTTTTGCTAAATTGAGTGCTCAAACATCAAAATTTTCGAATGAAATTTTCATGAAATCATTCCATAAAACTGTAGACCATAAAAATGTAATAAAAACAAGTTTTACTACGTCAAATTCATGGTCCCAAAACCACTGTTCTAATTAGGCCCAAAATCGGGCTATTACAGAGATGATATACATAATGAAATAGTCATAAGTTGTGAAATATGGACAAATTGTCATGTTCCGGTTGAATGTCGAATTTTGATGGATTAAGGTGATTTCTTGAATAAGAATAATACTACATATGTTGCAGATAGAATTTAACCCGAATGGGAAATTCTAATGTAAGCCTTTTTGAGCTTATGTTATAGATTGGATTTAGCCTAGACGGGTAATCCAAATTAAGCTCTTTAGAGCATATGCTACAGATAGGAGTTAGCCTGGACTAGTAATCTTGTTGTAAAATATGTGGCTCAAGAGTGTGCCTTTTTATTATGTACCATAATGGGTAATTTTTCACATGTGTATATTACTCGAACATCCATCGAGATTTCAATAGTTCGACAGAAAAGACTCTTGAAGTGTGGAAAGGTGAAATTTATGGAAACTTGTAATGTGATAAGCCCATCTATGTTTACTTGAAATTCATATGAGATTATGTGACTAACTTGTTGAATAAGTGTATGTGTTTGGGTAACTTACCCAAAATCGATGGAATGTAAATTTATGTATGCTTGTATTAATAAATTTGACCGGTAAGTTTCTTTTTTGTTATACGAACTTACTAAGCATAAAATGCTTACTATATTTAATTTTCCCTATTTTATAGTGCTTAAAGCTCACGAAGGTTGGAAGTCGATTGGAGTAGTCATCACACTATCCATTATCTCATTTTGGTATAAATAGAAATCTCATTTTGGTATAATGGCATGTATAAGATTATCTAGCCAATGATGGCTTGTAATTGTTGTTTTGTAATCTAGCCATTGGAGTGGCTAGTGGTGGTCTAAGTTTGGCTATTTTTGAAGTAATATTTTGGTAATCACATAAGTGCTTATTATGTGTTAGTTTGTTGGAATTATGCTAGCACATAAGTTTATGATAAGATTAAGTTTATATCCTTTGATGCATGAGATAATACCATATGATTGATGGCTAAATTCATGTGAATATGATGTTGGATTGGTGGATATATGCTTGTGAGTTTTGATGCAGGAAAATGGTAAGTTTTGGGTGAAAAATGAGGCTAGGAAATGGCTTTATTTTGTCCACACAGGTAGACATACGGGCATGTGTCTTAGCCGTGTGTCACACACGGCTTGTTCCATGGGTATGTGGTCCAGCTATGTGTCCTGTACATCTTAGAAATGAGAAACAGAATGCTCAGAATTGGGTACACGGGCAGAGACACAGGCCTATGTCTCAGTCGTACGGTTGACACGGCCTTGAACACAGGCGTGTTACACGGTTGTGTGAAAACTGCACCTGAATTTTGAAAATAAAATTTTCCACACAGCCTAGCACACAGGCATGTGACTTCAATTTCTTCATGCCTTAAAAGTCAAAGAGTTACAAGGGTTAGGGACACGGGCGTGTGTAGTACATGGCTTGACCACACGGGCGTGTCCCTAAACCACACGGATGTGTGAGCCCTACACCTTGGAAAATTTTTGAAATGTCATGAAAAATTTTGAGTTTTTGATTAAGTCCTGACTTGATTCTAATGCTCGTAATGGACCTCGAGGGTTCAATTAAGGGAGGTTTTGAATGTTCTCAGCAAAGGAGTAATAATTTATGTAAATCATTTGTAAAATGTTCTGAATGTTCTGGTAATACTCCAAAACCCTGTTTCGACAACGAATATGGGTTAAGGGTGTTACAGTGAATCAGTTTGAAATCCCTTGTTTCCCATTCTCCTATTAATTGGTGAACAACTAATACTGAGTCACCAAAAACTTTTAAAAGCCTGATCTTTTACTCAATAGCAATCTAAAGTGCCAAAATGCATACCTCATATTCAGCTACATTGTTCATACATGTGAACATTAGTTTAGTTATAACGAGAAAATACTGGCCACTTAGGGAGATTAGTACTACCCCAATCCCATGCCCAATCATGTTTGATGCTCCATTGAAATACCCCCTCTAAATTTCTTCTTCCAGCTTCAAAATTGAAATGATCTCTTCATCTGGGAAATTAAAACTTATGGGCTCGTATTCCTCTTTCGTGTGATCCGCTAAAATTTTCGCTACTATACTTCCTTTTATAGCCTTTTGGGACATGTAGACAATGTCATAGTTGGACAATACTGCTTGCCACTAATCAAATCTCCCTGACAATGATGGCTTCTCGAAAATGTACTTCAAAAGGTCTAACTTCGTGATGAGGAAGATAGTGTGATACAACGTATTGCCTTAGTCGATGCGTGGTCCATGCTAAAGTGCAACACATCTTTTTATATGGTAATACTCGGCTTCATATCCCGTGAAATTATTGTTCAGATAATAGATTGCCTGCTCTTTCTTTTTTGAACCATCTCGTTGCCCTAGAACAGAACCTATAGAATAATCCAGCACTACCAAATATAAAATCAAAGGTCTTCCTAGCATAGGGGGAACCAAAATTGGTAGCTTAGCCAAATACTCTTTTACTTTCTTGAATGCTTTTTGACAATCTTTATTCCATTCACCATCATTATCCTTACGTAAGAGCTTGAAGATGTGATCACATTTATCTGTCAACTGTGAGATGAAACAAGACACGTATTTCAACCGTTCCAAAAAATCTCTTACCTCCTTTTGAGTTTTAGGGGTGTCAAATCTTGAATTGCTCGAACCTTGTTTGGATCTATTTCAATTCCCCATTCACTTACTACTAAACCCAATAGCTTTCTCTAATTTACCTCGAAAGTACATTTTGCTGGATTCAATCTCAATTTATATTTCCTCAATCCTTCAAATAGTTTGCGGAGGTTTTCCACATAATTTTCCTCTCTAATAGACTTTTCTATTATATCTCCCACATAAACTTCAATCTCTTTATGCATCATGTCATGAAACAGTGTCACAATTGCTTGTTGATATTCGACCCCAGCATTTTTCAGACCAAACTGCATGACCTTGTAACAAAAATTTCCACAAGTTGTACTGAATGTGGTCTTTTCCATGTTCCTCTTTCCATTTTGATTTGATTATACCCCAAGAATCCATCCATGAAAGAGAAAACACAATGTTTAGCAGTGGTATCCACCAATGTGTTTATATGAGGTAATAGAAAATTGTCCTTGGGGCTGGCTCGGTTCAAATCTCTATAATCAATGCACATTCCGACTTTCCCATCCTTTTTAGGCATTAGTACAATATTCCCCACCCACTCTAGGTATTTAGCTACTTCCAGAAATCTCGCATCGAATTGTTTCTTAACATCTTCTTTAATCATCAACAACATCTCAAGTTTTCATCCTTCTCAACTTTTGGTATACAGGCTTGCAATCTGATTTCAAAGGTAGCTTGTGTTCCATGATATTGGTGTCTAAACCTGGCATATCTTGGTATGACCATGCAAACACATCTAAGAATTCAATGAGTAGATCCTTCACTTTGTTCTGGCATGAAATTGGTTCCAATCCTAATTTCCTTTATTACTTCATCATCACCCAGATTGATTAATTCTATTCCCTCCAAGTGGGGTTTTGTAAGCTTCTTTTCTTGTTCAACTAGCCTAAAATACTCCTCTGGTACAACTTCCTCCTCTTTTGTCTCATGATTATTATAGTGAACATAATTTTAAGAATTTGATTCAAAGATGTCATTTGGATCATTTATCAATTCACGATGTATATCCTTGAAATAATTATGAGTATGTATTTTGTTTTATTTATTAAAACACTTATTAGCTGTTTTACTATATTAACCTTCACTACTCCAACTACCCCTCCACTATCATCCATTATCACAAAAATGGTCTAATATCTTTATAAGGACTTTCACTTTAATAAACCATTGTAATTAAATACTTTAACAAATAGAAAGTTGCTTTTGCATTTTACGCTATTAAGTCCTTTTTATCAAATCGAGCACGTAAACGATAAAATTTTCATACGGAATTTTCACACATAACAATTCACATGTTATTAGCACAAAAAAATAATATTAAAATATTTTTTTGACTCGGATTTGTGGTCCCGAGACCACTGTTTCGACTAGGGTCTAAACCAGGTTTTTACAACTCTCCCCCTTAGGGATTTTCGTCCTCGAAAATCTTACCAAAAAATAATTAAGGATTCGCTTTCACACAGTACATTGCAAATTCACATATAGCTTCGGATTACATATCTCTTTAATCTCACAGTTAAGATTTTGATTTATTTTCCGTTACATGTCATATCCAACTGAATCTATTTTTAACTATATTGAGTTACCTTCATTTTCTACTTTATTCGCTGATGATATTAATCTCATGAATTACTTACTCACAAAGCTTGATCCTGAAACAACGGAGTTAGGTAACTGCCACATACGATATCTCATACAATGTCACTTTTATACTCACCTAATAGTTTATCAAACAGCAACAATCTTTCTTAGTTGCTTTGAAACTCTAAAACACAGTGATACATAAATGTTTCGAGAATTAGATTTGCATTCTTCGATTTCACTGCAATCTTATACTCACATATTACTATAATTTCCCTCAGAATTATCATATGAGTTTCAAATCTAAATCCAAAACAACAATAACTGGCACCATAAGCAGATTTACCATCACAGAAACATATAAATCAGCTGTTTTATAAATAGAGAAAATCTATACGTACAGAGAGATTTTTTCAGAAAATTAACAATGTTACAAATAACTCTATCCTTTTCAATAATAAGGATAGTTTTTGATACAGAATTCATCCACACTCTATTTCTATAATCAACAAAGTCAGAAATATCACATTTCATACTCAATCATCGATATCTTGTCTCAGACTGTTATACATCTTGTTAATCCCATATGAACAGATAAACTACCACTGAGAGTTTCTTGTAACAATTGTTGTATATTCGTAGAGCTTTTCTTGAAATAACAGATAATCATCGATACCACATCTAAGGTTCTGAATCAGAATCAATTTATGCTAAACCCCTTTTTAACTTATAATTCGCTGACACATTTCTGGATTTCACAACTTCACTAAATAAACATTTATTTAACCTCTAACTCAGCTAACAACTGTTCATTACTTGATAAGATCAATCACGTATTCATCACTCAAAAAGCACACAAAAGTTTCCCATTCAAACATCCAAAACTATAATCATTTTCCTTGGATAAGCATCACTTACAGACTCACAAGTTTTTCGACGATTCGAGCTAACTTTTCTGTACTAAGTTCGAATCTTTCTTTGACATTAAACATTTTGAACTCTTATAGTCAACATATATATATCACATAACTCTTTATTCAACTCAGGCGAAACTAGAACTGACATTTCAGTTGATAATGTCTTCGTGCAAAATAAAGCTCTAACATTCGAACTAACTTTAATTTACCACAACATTTCTTAGATAGAATTGTTCCAATAGATATAACTTTGTATTAAATCTTCAAGAATACAAACTATTCTTCCAGATTATCCCTCAATTCACACATGTACATTTAAATTTTATTTCCAGTCTATTGAATAGATTCAAACATATATAACTCAATCATCTTTTCAATCAATTAATTCAAGTCAGACTAAATCACTGAATCAATCTTTTCAAAGAAAATCTTTTCTTCCCGTTTAAAAGGATAACCCAGACATATCATTATACAGATGCCACAATCATCAAATAGAAATCATAATGTCATAATAAGATCGACGTCTTACCAGTAGCAATAGATAATATCCCGATTGTTAATAAAACATTTGAACCCAAAGGAAAATCAAATATGATTTGGATAGCAACCAATGCAGAAACATAAATTTTATAACTTTGATAACGGTATTGTAGTACTCCCAAATTTCAGAACAGAAATTATGATTATAATAGATATAGCCATTTCCGTCAAGTAGATATCTCTTATAGATAATCACATAGAATCATAAGAAAACCGAAATAGCAAAATTTCAATGTCTAAAGCTGCACAAAATATCAGAAAGTTACAACCCATGTAGAATGATATCAATTCTGATGATATTCCAAAAATTGTCCAGAATGAATAATGTCACTCATAAATACTAAAATCCAAAGTAACAGAAGCAATATAATCTTCACTTATATTCATCAGAACAATAGCCAGTAGAAACAGAACATTTGCCTCATACGAATTTTACCGATGATTTTCATATTCCTCAAGGGAATAAATACCAGAAATGAACATAGCAATATCGAACATAACCCAAATAGACCAACCATACTTTCATCTTTTAGTATGTTTAGGTAATGTCCTCATATGATAAGCATTCTGTAACACCCCTAACCCATATTCTTCGCCAGACCAGGGTAACGAGGTATTACAAAACATAAGTACAATTTCGAACATTCTCATGTTAACACAGTTCATATTCATATATATATATATACAAATATATCATTAAATTAACTAATTAAACTATTCAATGATTAAAACAAAATTTACACATAATGTGCTATTTTAAAATAAAAAAAAAAGCCACATTAATATTTTACTTAATCGACTAAAAAAAGCCACAAACTTATTAATTTCGGTTAATTAACAAGCCATATAATTAAGCATATTTTTATTTTATAGCCAAAACATATGTTCAAAGAATATTATATACTTATATATCTAGAAGTCATGCACATATATATATATCATTACCACGCAATTTACAAAAGCATACCAAAATTATACATTAATAGAACCCACAAAACCATAAACACATAATTACTCAATTTGATCTACTTATATTCGGCATTTGTACATTATATCATGTACAATCAATTTTTATAATCGTAATTAAAGTACTAACATATACATTATACAACTTTCATATAACATTAAATCACTTTAAGTATACATACATTTACCATGCAAACCATACCAGCAAAATCAATTCATATTCAAACATCCATGTATCTCATTAACATTTTTAAACCATTAATAATCAAACCAAGTTTCATTCATTAAAAACATAACATAACCTATTTATCCATATCATTTCTGAATACAAGCACATAACATAAATTGTAATCAACCATGGTACTCGGCATAATAATCAAAATAAACTTAAACTATAATTTAACCAACACTGAACTCAAGCATAGTAATTAAGCCATTTTCGCATGGCTTACATTTAACATAGACCAAAATACAATATTCCAAAACATAATCTAGTCTATACATGCCATAGGTTCGAAAATTCGCTTATTCAAATACCGAAGACAGTCGATAGTTTGAAAGACTTTGCTGATGATCCCCGAGCTTGTAACTTGAATCCAAAATCTATAAAACAGAATAAACATAACACACAGAGTAAGTTAACTTAGCTTAGTAAGGCATAAGCAAATAAACATTTCAATAATATTATCAACTTAATTAAACCAAACCAAATATCATTATATATCCAAATATACTTCCACACATTTACACAAACTCACAAAACAAAATTAAACTTCGTATACCAACATCACTCATTTGGTCAAATATACAAGATCAAATATAACATCACATATGTGCTAACCTATATGGCCGAATATGCAAGATCAAATTTAATATCACATATGTGCTTACCTATATGGCCGAATATGCAAGATCAAATTTAACATCACATATGTACTTACTTATATGGCCAAATATACAAATTCAAATATAATATTACATTTGTGCATATCTTCATGGCCGAATATTCAAGATCCAATACAACGTCACATATGTACATACTTATGTGGCCAAATATACAAGGGCATTTAGCTTAATTTTACTTGCTCAATTCCCACATCAACTTGAAATCTTATAGGCATAGGCTTGAAAATAAATTGACGATATAAAATGTAACACCCCGTACCCGAGACCGTTGCCGGAGTCGAACGCGAGGTGTTAACAGACTTAATTACTTTGTTTTCACAGTCCATTAAAAAATTTCCAGACAGGCTGGCTAACCGCGTCACTGTCGCCTTAAAAATCATATCTCGAGTTCAAAGACTCGAAAACTGATTCCGTAAATTTTCCCCGAAATTAGACTCATATATCCATCTGTGGATTTATTTCTAGAATTTTTGGTCTGGCCAATTGGTACAGTTTATTAGTTAAACTCTCCCCTGATTCTGGGTTCGACTACTCTGACCTTCATGTATTCTGACTTGGATATCTCCCTGTACAGAGATTCAATTCTCATGCCGTTTGTTTCTAATGAAACTAGACTCAAAGGGGAATCCATAAATATAAGTAATGACTTCTAATTATCTCTGGATAATTTATGGTGAATTTTCAAAGTCGAAACAGGAGATCCAGAAACCGTTCTGGCCCTATTTCACGAGAACTTTAATATCTCTTAATATACTGTTCATATGATTGTTTCGTTACTTTCATATGAAATTAGATTCATCAAGGTTCGATTACATAATTTATTCACTATTTAATTCCATTCCTACAAATTTTAGTGATTTTTCAAATCCACACCACTGCTGCTATCAGCATCTGTTTTCAAGGTAAACTTTACCTATTTCGTGGTTACCATGGACCAACTAGGGTTTTGTCATACATAGGTCCACATATGATCATATTTAGCCATTCCAATGGCTGATCATTTGCCCAACACTTCTATTTCAATCCATAGTCACATCATGAAACCATATATATATACATAAACACAAATGGTCTAATGCCATACTCCACTTCTACGAGCCATTTTCGCATGGCTGTACACACATACATCACAAAAAGTACTTAAAAACAACAAGGGGTAGTCCTATACATGCCATATCCAGAGTTCAACTAAAAGAGTACCAAAAGGGCTTTGATAGTGTGGATGACTTCGACTTCGATGATCCCGAATCCGATAGCTAACGAACAAAATCTATAAAACAGAGAGCCAAAGCAACGGGGTAAGCATTTTAAAGCTTAGTAAGTTTCAAGTAATGAAATCGGCTTTGACTAAAGTATTACATTCACATAGCTAAATGAATCACTTTATTAATACACATTCTCATAATCATACTTACTTCACACTTCATCAACATATACACACACAAGGTATCAACTTATCTAAAAGCCGAAAGTTCGTTAGTCGATTGAACGAATACTATTTAAAACGAATCGACTTTTCCGAAGCACATGCAAACATACCTTATCGTTTGGGTTTGTCGAGCGTATTAATTGAATTTATTACAGCACAAAACGCTCACATCCAAACCCAAGTTTCTTCGGAATTTAGCCGGATATAACCACAAGCACAGTTGCCTTCGGGTCTTAACCCGGGTATAGCAACTCGCACGAATGCCTTCGGGTCTTAGCCCGGATATATCATCTCGCACAAATGCCTTCGGGTCTTAGCCTGGATATATCAACTTGCACAAATGCCTTCGGGTCTTAGCCCGGATATATCAACTTGCACAAATGCCTTCGGGTCTTAGCCCGGATAAAATCACTAGCATAAATGCCTTCGGGACTTAGCCCGGATGTATTCAAATGCTCATGCACACATATATCAATAATCATAACACATCCATATCTTATTTTCATTACTAAGGCTCAAACACAAACATTTATTAAACCTTTCCAATTTCGGCTCAATAGCCACACACGAAGAGTGTGATTTCAATTGGCTTTATAACATAGTCTCTATGCACATTCGGCTATCTGTCATAGTATGACTAATCATTTCAATATAATTCAAGTAGGGTCATTACTCGAAGACTTACCTCGGATGTTGTCGAACGACTTCAATGGCTATTCAATTACTTTTTCCTTCCCTTTATCGGATTTAGTTCCCCTTTGCTCTTGAGCTTAAGTTCAACAAATTTTAAAATAGTCATTAATCGACTATTCAAGTATTACTTTCAGAATATAATACATATAGATTCGACTTTCACACACATAGATTATAGTAAGCTTTATAAAAATCAATAAATAATTCATTAGCAAATTTTCATTAATGTTTACAATATAATTACAATTTCCCGATAAGCTGACTTCCTGAGCAACAGTCACTAAAGTTTTATAACTGGAGCTACGAAACTCCAAATCAATTGCCGTAAATTTTCCTTGACAGAAGACTCATTTATCTATTATCCATAAAAATTTCAAAATTTTTAGTTTAGCCCATCAATACCATATTTTTCTTAAAGTTCACCTTGTTTCACTGTTTGACTAAACTGACTATCCTTCACTACGAATCAAATTTCTCATTGTACAGAATTCAAAATATGTTCTTGTTTATTTCATTTGAAACTAGACTCATTAAGGAGTCTAAGCACATAAATTTTATCTTAGGGCCATTTTTGTACAATTTACACTGATTTTATAAAAACAGGACAGGGAATCTAGTAGTCATTTTGACTCAGCCCCACAATACTTCAAATATCTCAAGATCGGTAACTCTTTTGTTTTTATAGTTTCTTTTGTAAGAAACTAGACTCTTCAAGCTTTAATGACATAATTTACTCAGCTTCTAATTCAACTCCTACAAATTATGGCGATTTTCCAAAATCACCTTACTGCTGCTGTCCCCAAGCAGATTATTACCAAATCAAATGCTAACATTTGCATTTCACCTTAGTAGCTAGCTTAGCAAACCTTAATTAAACATATAATTCACACATATCACATTCCAAGCATTCACTCTATTCTATCACTTAAGGTACAAACATTACTCAATAACTTCCTAATTCAAATTCGGCAACTACGCCATGACCATCTTAACTCGTTTCTCATCTTGCTAACAAAAACATAGTAAAGCAAATCTTCATACACAATGGTTATCAATTCATCCATTCACTAGGGACATAACCTAATGTTCAATAACAACCCCTCCTTTATCAAGTACACATTCGGCCTTGGTACCTAATAAGGTAGTCGATTCCTTTCCCTTTAGCACCCATTGCTCACATATGATTATTTGTATAGTTCAAACACTCATCTATCTTTGCTCATCTAAATTTAACATGGAACAACAAAATTCACCATTGTCAAATACCATAGCCGAAAGCCCTAGTCCATAACACAAATCAAAGTTTCTACATGGGTTACCAAAGTAGCTTGATATCTTACTCAAGATTAACCAAAATTTCATGAACTAATATAAATTTCTTACCTTGCTATTAGCCTAGGATGACCGAATGCCTCCCTCCCAACTTCCTCTTTACAATCGGCCAAGAAAAACCAAGGATACAAGCTTTGTTTTCATTACTTTTTCTTTTTATTCTTTCTTTTATTTATTTCCTTTCTTTTGCATAAAATAATGGCCATTTAATTAAGATTTAGTACATATTATATATATGTGACCATCATGGCCGGCCACCACTTATAAAAAAAGGGGTATTTGACATGCAAGTACAATTATTTGCAACATGCATAAATGGGCCACTTTACATTAGCCTAGCACATTTCTAATTTTCTCACATAAGTCCCATTTAATAAAATTCACTTACAATTAACAAAATTCAGACATGAAATTTTCACACATGCATATATACATATAAGAAACATCAAATATGACGGTCAATTATTTTTACGACTCGGTTTAGCAGTCCCGAAACCACTTCCTGACTAGGGTCAATTTTGGGCTGTCACATAAAACCTGCTAAGCATAAGCCTGAATCACACACCGGCACAAGACCTGCTACACTCAAGGTCTAATTTTTTTATTCACCGACAATAAGCCTGCTATGCATAAAGCCCAATCAAATTCACTAGCACAACGCTTGCTAGGCTCAAAGCCCGAATATCACTATTATAAAGCTGTCTCATACACAATTCATATAAAAAAAAACTCCAGATATTTCATATAGATTATACGTACTTTCAAATGATATAACTCAATCGAATTAAACTCAAATACAATATTTCTATGCTTAAACACATTCGGCTAGCTATTTTATGAATCTATAGATTCCAAAAAGCATATTAAACCAAGTTACATTCAGTATAAATGATGTTTAATTGCTTAAAGACTTACCTCGGATATCGAAGAACATTATAAATCGGCTATTCGACTATTTTTGCTTTTCCCTGATCCAAGTCTGATTTCTTTTGTTCTTGATCTATATAAGTTCAAATTAACCTCATTTAAACACAATTTCATTCAATTTAATCCAATAACACATAAATGGGTAAATTACTATTTTACCCTTGATATTTCATACTTCTACAAATTAGTCCTAATTGTATAAAACACAAAATACACAAAATCTTCATTCAACAGGCTTTGGCCGAATGTTCATCTAACACATATAAATACACACATTTCATTTATTTTTCATTTTAGTCCTTCAATTTATTATTTTTGCAATTTAGTCTTAATTACTCAAATTTTCAAAAACTCCAATACAAAACATGTTAATCTAAAACATATCTTTAATATTTCATCATCAAACATCACAAAACCCAAATATTCATCAATGGCATAACTCAAAATATTCATCAAAATCAAAAATTCTAGCATGGGTCGGATAGTATTCGAAGCAACGATCTCAAAAATGTAAAAATTATCAAAAACCGAAACCAAACTAACCTTGAATCAAACTTTAGAATGGCTGAATATCACAAAGCTATATTTTCTTTCTTTCTTTCTCAAGTTTCAGCAAGAACAAAGAATTATGCATGCTTATTTAATTTTTTTATGTTTTATTATAATATATGTTATTTCATAAATTACCATATTAACCTTTAAACATAAATATAAAACAATTATAACTTAAGGTCACTACCGTCCACTACAGGCTATCATGGACAAATTACAACTTAAATACTCCATATTAAAAAGCCACTAACAATTTACCCCTTATGCTTTAAACTATCAAGTTTTCAATTTACGCGATTAAGCGCTTTTATTAAATTGAACATCGAAACAGTAAAATTTTCAAACGAGATTTTCACACACATAAATTCACGCATAATAAACACAATAAATAATTTTTAAATATTTTTCTGACTCGAATTCATGGTCCCAAAACCACCATACCGATTAGGGTCTAAATCGGACTGTTAGAACTCTCCCTCATTAGGAATTTTCGTCCCCGAAAATCTTACCAGTGAATAGGTTCGTATAACGCTCTTTCATTGTATCCTCTAGCTCCTACGCTGCTTCCTCAACTCCGTGTTTATGCCACAATACTTTAACAGAATTTTCTTATTTCGTAACTCTTTAATCTCATGAGCCAGAATACGAATCGATTTTTCCTCGTAAGTCAAATCTGACTTAATCTCAATCTCTGATGGACTAATCACATGCGAGGGGTCGGATCTACGTCGCCGAAGCATCGAAACATGGAATACATTGTGGATCTTTTCTAGTTCAGATGGCAACAACAGTCTATAAGCAACTGGTCCAATTCGTTCAATAATCTCATACGGCCCAATAAATCTCCGACTCAATTTGCCTTTACAACCAAATCTGAGTATTTTCTTCCATAGTGAGACTTTAAAGAAAACTTTATCTCCAATATGAACCTCTATATCTTTTCATTTCAAATCAGCATATGATTTCTGATAATCTGATGCTGGTTTCAAACTTTCACAGATCACTTTCACTTTCTGTTCAGTTTCTCTGGTCAAATCGACCCCATGTATCTTTTTTTCACTGAGCTCAGTCCAGTACAATGGTGTATGACATTTACGACCTTACAAAGCCTCGTAAGGTGCCATTTTGATACTCGATTGAAACCTATTATTGTATGCAAATTCAACCAAAGCTAAATATCATTCCCACGTACCTTCGAACTCGAGAATGCAACATCTCAACATATCCTCAAGTATCTGAATGATTCACTCGGATTGACCATCTATTTGGAGATGAAAAGCAGTACTAAAATGCAGTTTAGTACCTAATGCATATTGCAGTTTCTTCCAAAACCGCAATGTAAATCTCGGATCTCTATCTGACACAATAGAAATAGGTATTCCGTATAGTCTTACAATCTGAGAAACATACAATTCAGCAAGTTTATCGAGCGAATAATCTGTACGAACGGAAACAAAGTGAGCTGACTTAGTCAATCTATCCACAATAACCCAAATTGCATCTTTCTTGCTTGATGTCATCGGTAAACCAGATACAAAATCCATCGTGACTCTGTCCCATTTCCATTCAGGTATCATGATCGGCTGAAGCAATCTAGAAGGTACCTGATGTTCAGCTTTTACTTGCTGACAGACTAAACATTTCGATACAAAGTCAGAAATGTCTTGTTTCATACCTTGCCACTAATAGTGGTTGTTTCAGACCATTATACATATTCGTATTACCTGGGTGTATAACTAGCCGACTATTATGAGCTTCATTCAAAAAGCATCTGAATCAACTCTGTACTTCTTGGAACTCATATTCAGTTTCTGAACTGCAAACATCCCTCAACATCCACTTGAAATTCTGAATCAATGTTCGAATCATATTGAGCTCGTTTTGCTATTAAATCATTATCAACCTTCTGAGCTTCGCAAATTTGCTGAATAAATGACGGTTTTGCTTTTAACTCGGCTATTATCGAACCATCATCTAATATAACCATATGTACATTCATTGCATGCAAAGCAAATAGGGATTTTCGACTTAGAGCATCAACAACAACATTAGCCTTTCCTGGGTGATAGTCAATCACAAGTTCATAGTCTTTTAACAATTCTAACCATTACCGTTGTCTCAAATTTAGATCTTTTTAAGTCATCAAATATTTTAGGCTTTTGTGATCAGAATAAACATGACATTTCTTCCTGAATAGATAATGGTGCCATATCTTCAATGCAAACACAATAGCTACCAATTCTAAATTGTGCGTTGGATAATTCTTTTCATGTGGTTTTAACTGTCTTGAGGCATAAGCTATGACTTTGCCTTCCTACATCAAAACATAGCCCAAACCATTTAAATATGCATCACTATAAATAAAAAATTCTTTACCTGATTCTGGCTGAACTAACACTGGAGCTTCAGCCAAAAGGGCTTTCAACTGATCAAAACTTTTCTGGCATTTTTCTGACCACTCAAACTCAACATCTTTCTACAGCAGCTTCGTCATCGGGGTTGCAATCATAGAGAAACCTTTCACAAACTGTCTATAGTAACCAACAATTCCTAGAAAACTTCTGACTTCAGAAACATTTCTTGGAGGTTTCCAGTCAAGTATTAATGAAATTTTACTCGAATCAACCTAAATACCTGATGTTGAAAAAACATGTCCCAGAAAGCTAACGTTGCGTAACCAGAACTCACATTTGCTAAACTTCGCATACAACTATTTTCCTTTCAAAGTCTGTAACACAAGTCTCAAACGCTCGGCATGTTTGGTTTCATCACAGGAGTAGATCAATATATCATCAATGAACATAACCACAAATCGATCTAAATACTGCTTGAAGATCTGATTCATCAAATCCATAAAAACAGCAAGTGCATTAGTAAGTTCGAACGGCATAACCAGAAACTCATAATGTCAGTATCTCATTCGAAAAGCAGTTTTTGGCACATCGGAGTCTCTGACTCGCAACTGATAATAACCTGATCTCAAATCTATCTTTGAAAACACTGAAGCCCCTTGCAACTGATTGAACATGTCGCCAATCCGTGGCAACAGATATTTATTCTTTATAGTCACCTTATTTAGCTGGCGATAATCAATACACATTCTCATAGTTTCGTATTTCTTTTTCACAAATAGTAGTGGCGCACCCTAGGGAGAGAAACTCGGTCGTGCAAAACCTCTATCTGTTAACTCTTGCAACTGTGCTTTCAACTCTTTTAATTCAATAGGTTCCATTCAATACGGAGCTATTGAAATTGGAGTCGTCCTCAGTACTAACTCAATACCAAACTCTACCTCTCGGCTAGGTAGCAAACCCAACAATTCTTCAGGAAACACATCCGGATTCTTGCACACAACTGGTACAGATTCAATCTTCTTTTAAGTTACTTTACTATCAAGCACATAAGCAAGGTAAGCTTCACAACCTTTTCTCACATACTTCCGAGCTAACATCGAAGATATTACTACTAGTAAACCATTCAGATCATTAGATTCAATCCGAATAATCTCGTTGTTCTAACATCTCAAATCAATGGTCTTTCTTTTGTAATTAACAATAGCATCGTGCAAAGTCAACCAATCCATACCCAAAATTATATCGAACTCGTCTAAAGGTAACAACATCAAATTAGCTAGAAAGCATGAATCTCGAATCATCAACGGGCAATTTTTACATATTTTATCAACCAGAACACACTGTCCTAGGGGGTTTGATACTTGAATCACAAACTCAGTAGACTCAACAGGAAAAGTCTTATTGGATACTAATGTTTCACACACATAAGAATGAGTCGAACCAGGATCAATCAATGCAATAACACTAGTATCATAGAGAGTGAAAGTAGCGATAATAACATTTGGGGAAAAAGCTTCTTCATGAGCTCGTATAGCATATGCTCTGGCAGGTGCACGAGCCTCAGATCGAACTGCTGAATCTTTCGTCCCTCTCTAACTGCCACTCATATTACCTTAATGCCTTGGTGGTCTACCTCGTACTGACATGTTACTCGGTCTCGCGTTATGAACAGTGTTTTGCTCGACTAACATCACGCAATCTTGGATAAAATGACCCATTGATCCACATTTAAAACAAGACCGATCATGCAATCTACAATTTTCGAAATGCCATTTAATGCAATGCTTACACTCGAGTCTGTTCTGTCGATAATTGCCAACACTAGCAATCGAAGTGGCTCGTGAATTCACAGGAGGTCGATCTCGGTGTCGTCTAGAAAAGTCCGAAGTAGCTTTGAATCGACTAGAATCATCTTTGAACTTCTTCGATGCTGAGTGAAAAGTCTTACTTGTTGATCTCTTATGGGAATCTCTGGCTTCAAAATCAACTTTTCTTTTCTCTTTCCCGAGTTCTTCGACTTTGCAAGCTCTTTCAACAAGTACCACGAACTCTTTGATTTCAAGTATACCAACCAGCAATTTAATGTCTTCATTCAAACCGTCTTCAAATCTTTTACGCATGATAGCTTCAGTTGAAACACATTCACGAGCATATCAAATTAGTCTCACAAATTTTTGTTCATACTCAGTTTCAGTTATACGAACCTGTTTAAATTCAAGAACTTCTTTTGCGTTTCTGATTAATAAATCTCTGGTTGATGTATTTCTTACGGAACTCAGTCTGAAAGAATTCCCAGGTTACTCATTCTTTCGGAACAGTGATATGCGGTGTCTCATAATAAATATATGGCACACTTTAAACATTCATCCAGAGTACAAGATAGCTCGTCAGACACACGGATAGTATTACCAAGCCACAGCTCAGCCCGCACATCATCATCATCATCATTAGCTTTAAACTCTTCGGCCTTGTGGTTTCTAATTGTATCTATAGAAGGCTTGCTAAATCTCATTGGATCAATCATCAAAGGTACCACAAGTATCGAAGATGGATTATTCAGGGGTGGAGGTTGTTGTGTAGCCGGGTTAGTTCGGATATATTGAGTAAACCACTCGTTTATCATTTGATAGAAGGCTTGTTTAGCGTCCCCTTCATGACTACTCGAGATTGGCCAAGATTCAACTACCGCTGTCCCATGCGCGGGAGCAGGCACTACACTCTCGACATCATCAACTATAGCTCTATCGGGATCCATTTACTATACGAAAACACATTTTTGTCAGAAGTCATCACACTATCACAGCATATAATATGGCATGTATAACTAGACTCACACCCGCTACGTTAGTCCTAGAACCGACTAAACCATAGCTCTGATACCAATAAAATGTAACATCCTAACCCGTATCCATCGTCGGGCTAGGGTAACAAGGTATTACAGAACATAAGTACAATTTCGAACATTCTCATGTTGACACAGTTCATATTCATATATATATAGATATATCATTAAATTAACTAATTAAACTATTCAATGATTAAAACAAAATTTACACATAATGTACTATTTTAAACTAAACAAAAACCACATTAATCTTTTACTTAATCGACTGCCCAAATTACCTATACAAACTTATTAATTTCGGTTAATTAACAAGCCACATAATTAAGCATATTTTTATTTTATAACCAAAACATATGTTCAAATAATATTATATACTTATATATCTAGAAGTCATGCACTTATATATATATCATTGCCACGCCATGTACAAAAGCATACCAAAATTATACATTAATAGAACCCACAAAACCATATACACATAATTACTCAATTTGATCAACTTATATTCGGCATTTGTACATTATATCATGTACAATAAATTTTTATAATCGTAATTAAAGTACTAACATATACATTATACAAATTTCATATAACATTAAATCACTTTAAGTACACATACATTTACCATGCAAACCATACCAACAAAACCAATTCATATTCAAACATCCATGTATCTCATTAACATTTTTAAACCATTAATAATCAAACCAAGTTTCATTCATTAAAAACATAACATAACCTATTTATACATATCATTTCTGAATACAAGCACATAACATAAATTATAATCAACCATGGTACTTGGCATATGTAACATCTCGAAATAGGGCCTAAATGGAATAGTGGTTGCGAAAGAACAAATCTGAGATAGAAAAGTTTATTTCAATTGATTTTTATGATTTACCGACTGATTAGATGCATGTATTAGGTATTGATAAGAAATTTTATAGATTGCATGTTTAATTTGCCTATTAGGGCTTATTTGCAGAAGTTGCTGTAACAGCCCAATTTAGGGCCTAAACCGAACGGTGGTTTTAGAACCACGAATTCAAAGTTGAAAAATTTATTTCGATTAAGTTTTAAGTTTTATTTATTGATTAAAATATTGTGTAAAAATATCGTTGAGTAACTTTACTGATAAAGTGCTTAATTGGACTTTTAGGACTAAGTTGCAAAAGCTACAAAATATGTGTTCTAATTCATAAGTACTTGATTGAAATGGGGGTTTAAAGAGGAGGTCGTTAAATGGAATTAGAACATTATATTTCGTTTGACAAAAATGGGCATGAATAGGACAAAATTTTAAAGAAGGGCCTTAAGGGCATTTTAGTCATTTGGTAATTAAAAGAAATAAAAAGGGAAAATAAAGCCAAAATTGACTCATCTTTTTCATGGAGGCCGAAATTAGCATGGGAGAAGCCATGGCTAGGGTTTTCAAGCTTTCCAAGCTCAATAGTAAGTCCGTTCTAGCCCCGTTTTTCAATTTCTTTACGATTTTGGAATCCCGGTAACTTGATTAAGCTTATTCTAGCAATAATTTAAGCTAGGGTTCATATTTGGAAAAATACCCATGGGTGAAATGTGTTTATTTTGATGTTTTATGGTAGAATATTAAGGCTGAAATTATGTTAAACAACTTTTGCTAAGCGGTTTTAAGCAAAAATGAGTAAAACGGCTTAATCGGTAAAAGTTTTTATTGTTCATAACTATGTGTTAAAGTGAGAATTTGATGTTTCCATAGAAGCAAAAAATGATCATCGTGTCATAAAACATAAGAATAAGGGATGAAGTTTACTTCCCGAGCCTAGAGGAAAAAGTGTAAATATGCAAAAGTTTAGGGGCAAAATTGTAATTTTTCCAAAGTTTGAGTTAAGGACTGTTTTGAATAGTACATTAATTAAATAAGTAAAATATGATGTTTTATATCTCAAAAAACGAGATTTGAATCTAGAATGGGAGAAAAATCAAAAATCAGGAAAGTTGGTAAAATGGCTGTTTTAGTATTGAGGTAAGTTCATATGTATAATAAGCATTAATTTATGCATGTTTCAATGTAAAATTGATATATTTACTATGATTGCCGAGGTGTTGAAAGTAAGTATAATTATGATGGTTTAAATGTTCAATATTAATTCGACATGGAAATGAGAAAGTATGTAAGTTTGTATGTAAATAATACATTATCTTTATTAATGTTTCGTATTTCAGCATATTTTATGTATTGTAGCTGATTTTTGAATCATAATTGACTATTGGAAGTATGGAATAGAAAGAGAGAGAAATTCCAGTTGAACCTTCGGAAAGATTGGATGATACAGATGGTATGTAGCTAGGTCGCATGTATGGTGCTGAGTGCACATCATGTGTACAAGAGAGCTACGAGACATTATGATGTAGCTAGGTCGCATGGGTGATACTATGTGTACACCATGTAGACAAGAGAGCAACGGGATATATGTAGCCAGGTCGCATGTGTGGTTCCAGGTGAAGGGCACCATGTAGACAAGAGAGCTAAGAGATAAACTGGCTAGGTCACATGGGTGGTACTAAGTGTTCACCATGTGTACAAGAGAGCCAAAATTATGTGTACCATCGAGCTAGGTCACATGAGTGGTGCTAAGTGAAGGCCACTATGTGTACAAGAGAGCTTTGATTTTAAAGGTGGGTTGTGTGCGATACCATTGTGTATCTATTATTATTCCGAAGCGTTCAACTGAGAAATTGATTAAATGAAATTGTGTATGACTTTGTGATGATAAGTGTAAGTATATACGTGTGTAACTTATGAGCAATATGCTCGATATGTGATTGGAAATTGGAAAGATTGTTATGGGAAAGTGATGAATACAATTGAAGTGTGAAAGATCAAAATTGACAATAAAACTGTTCTGGATAGTTGCAGTGACGTGAATCTAAAAATTTACCAAAAATAGTAGAAATTGAATCAGAGATGAATGAGAAATCAAATTAGAACTTAATGAGTCTATTTTCATATAAAAGAAACAGAGCAAGAAAAGGAATTCTATATTATGAGATATATAAGTTTTTGAGGAACTGGTTCAGAATGACTACGTGATCCCCTGTTCTAACTTGGAAAAATCATTAACAATTGTAAAAATATAATTATGGGATATAATTTATATGATTGGAATCCTTAATGAGTCTAGTTTCAAATGAAATAAATTAGAACATCCTTTTAATTCTGTAAGAGGAGAAAATTGATTTGTAGTGAAGAGTGGTCAGAACAGTTGAGGAGTGAAATAGGGTAAATTCAATGAATAAACTGTACTAATTGGCTTGACCAAAAATTTTGAAACGTTTATGGTAAGAATATATGTGAATCTAGTTTCAAGTAAAATTAACGGTTTGTAATTTGGAGTTCTGTAGCTCCAGAAATAAATAATTTAGTTGCTGGTACTCTGCTAGACAGCTTATTTTGAACCTGTTTATGATTGTAATAGTGAAAGTATGTGTGTTTGTGATGGTAATATTCCGGGAACATATTGTGACTTTGTTTAAAGTATGATAATGTATTGTTTATTAATATTTACATACTCACTTACTAAGCTATAATGCTTACCCCCTTCCTTTCCTTTTTCCTCTAGTGTCGCAGATATTAGCTCGAGTTGGAGGTCACCGGAGGTTAAATCACACTATCAAACTATTGATCGATATATAAAGGTTTTAAATTATTTTAAGTCTTTGGCATGTATGGAGACTCGTTTAAATTATTATTAAGTTGCTAGGAATTGGCTTAAAATACTGACCTATGTTATTTGAAGGTCTCTATTGTATAAAGTCATTTAATGTAGATATACTTGATTATGTTAGTAATTAAATGATGCAATTTATGAATGTGTATGCTTGCCTATGTGTGTGGTTGAATTAAAGCATGATATGGGCCTTGTAAGCTCTTTTTAAGGGATAGCTTGAATGTGTTTGAAAAAGTTTTAAATTAGAGTGAAATTATGAATCGGTTTTTATACGATGATTAGTGATTAAGTCCGGTACTGCCTCGTACCCTGTTTCGGCGTCAAACACGGGTAAGGGGTGTTACATTTAGTGGTACTAGAGCTATGGTTTAGTCGGTTCTCGGACTTACCTAGTATGTGTAAGAGTTAAGCTATACATGCCATATTACTACCTGTGATAGTGTAATGCCTCCCGATCCCGATGAAATAGTTCTATTGAGACAGAAGTGTTTTCCAACCGAGCTACCATCGACAGTGTAAAAAGGTGTTAAGTAAGTTCGTATAATTTGGGGGATATATTGGTGTACTTAAATTGATCTTGGTGACTTGTGATGATATGTGTGAGATCAAGTGTAAAATGAAATAGA
The DNA here is from genome assembly GCF_007990345.1 of Gossypium hirsutum. NCBI lineage: Eukaryota > Viridiplantae > Streptophyta > Magnoliopsida > Malvales > Malvaceae > Gossypium > Gossypium hirsutum. The sequence continues at coordinate 36,006,055 of NC_053425.1, read as the reverse complement.
CATAAGTGGAGAAATATAGAAAAGTGAAAAGAAACGAAAGTTTACCTCGTTATAAACTCATCCATGTTCGTTTGACATTGACATGATATTATGTGTCTAACTTATTTGATTAAGTGAATGTGATAAATAGATTTACTCAAATTTGTCGAATGTATGTTTGAGTGCATTTTTCTTAAAATATGAATATGTGTGTAAGTTTGTCCAAAGTGAATTATATAACTGTGTTAATATTAAGATGAAATGAGACTTGTAAAAGGTAAGAGTACTAGTTCATGATGTTTATGTGATAATGAATGAGTCGTGAATAAGAATTTCTCTTGGAATATGAAAGATGAGATGAAGGGAAAGTTTATATTATGATAGGTGTACATGTTGATTGGCAATTGTGTGATGCTATGAGTGTAACTTGTGAAATTAAATGAATGTTATGAGTAATTCTATTTGAGAATTATGAAAGCATGTATAAGTGTATTTGTTTGTATAAGATGATAGGAGGGTTGTGTAAAATGAATATGCATGTTGAGTTATTTGAAGCAAATTATATATATATTGATGAGTATTAAGTTATATGCATGAATATATAAGAGGCAAGTTAGAAGTGTTACAGCCTCACCCTCTTCCAATAAGATTAATTGACAATGTGATAGCATTTAAGAATGGTTTAATAAATGAACTCAATTGCAGAAAAGATGTGAGGTTAATATGAAGATTTTCTGAATTCTGAAATGTTACAGTTAAAGAAAGATTAGACTTAGTTAATTAACTCATCCATATATGATGCTTAAAGTATATGATTGCTGGATTTTTTTTTTAAAAAATAAATTTTGATTGTGAATGGGATAATGTGGATTTAGTAATGATAAAATTAGACAAAAGATTAATGATTGAGCTGTATTAATAGCTGAATGCAGAATTTTTGGTTTAAAAAAAAGTGAAAGCAAATGTCAGAATTGGAAATAGTTTTCGATTAATATAGAGGTCATACCGAGTTGAAAATTAGATATATCGGATTTCAATTTAATAGTGGGGTGATTTTGAAAGTACTGCTTTGAAGAAAATTTGTTTGGAGATGTTTAAGAAATTTTGAGAAAAGATATAGAATCTTTTTACCGGTAAGATTTTCGGGGACGAAAATCTCTAAAGCGGGAAGAAATGTAGCATCTCGAAATAGGGCCTAAATGGAATAGTGGTTGTGAAACAACAAATCTGAGATAGAAAGTTTATTCCAATTAATTTTTCTTATTTACCGAGTGATTAGATACATGTGTTAGGTATTGATAAGAAATTTTATAGACTGCATGTTTAATTTGCATATTAGGGCTTATTTGCAGAAGTTGCTGTAACAGCCCAATTTAGGGCCTAAACCGAATGATGGTTTTAGAACCACGAATTCCAAGTTGAAAAATTTATTCCGATTAAGTTTTAAGGTTTATTTATTGATTAAAATATTGTGTAAAAATATCGTTGAGTAACTTTATTGAAAAAGTACTTAATTGGACTTTTAGGACTAAATTGCAAAAGTTGCAAAATATGTGTTCTAATTCATAAGTACTTGATTGAAATGGGGGTTTAAAGAGGAGGTCCTTAAATGAAATTAGACCATTATATTTCGTTTGACAAAAATGGGCATGAATAGGACAAAATTTTAAAGAAAGGCCTTAAGGGCATTTTAGTCATTTGGTAATTAAAAGAAATAAAAAGGGAAAATAAAGCCAAAATTGACTCATCTTTTTCATGGAGGCCGAAATTAGCATGGGGAAAGCCATGGCTAGGGTTTTCAAGCTTTCCAAGCTCAATAGTAAGTCCGTTCTAGCCCCGTTTTTCAATTTCTTTACAATTTTGGAATCCCGGTAACTTGATTAAGCTTATTCTAGCAATAATTTAAGCTAGGGTTCATATTTGGAAAAATAGCCATGGGTGAAATGTGTTTATTTTGATGTTTTATGGTAGAATATTAAGGCTGAAATTATGTTAAACAACTTTTGCTAAGCAGTTTTAAGCAAAAATGAGTAAAACGGCTTAATCGGTAAAAGTTTTTATTGTTCATAACTATGTGTTAAAGTGAGAATTTGATGTTTCCATAGAAGCAAAAAATGATCATCGTGTCATAAAACATAAGAATAAGGGATGAAGTTTAATTCCCGAGCCTAGGGGAAAAAGTGTAAATATGCAAAAGTTTAGGGGCAAAATTGTAATTTTTCCAAAGTTTGAGTTAAGGACTGTTTTGAATAGTAAATTAATTAAATAAGTAAAATATGATGTTTTAGATCTCAAAAAACGAGATTTGAATCTAGAATGGGAGAAAAATAAAAAATCGGGAAAGTTGGTAAAATGGCCGTTTTAGTATCGAGGTAAGTTCATATGTATAATAAGCATTAATTTTTGCATGTTTCAATGTAAAATTGATATATTTACTATGATTGCCGAGGTGTTGAAAGTAAGTATAATTATGATGATTTAAATGTTCAATATTAATTCGACATGGAAATGAGAAAGTATGTAAGTGTGTATGTAAATAATACATTATCTTTATTAATGTTTCGTATTTCAGTATATTTTATGTATTGTAGCTGATTTTTGAATCATAATTGACTATTGGAAGTATGGAATCAAGTATTAGAAAAAGTGAGAAATTCCGGTTGAACCTTCAGAAAGATTGGATGATACATATGGTATGTAGCTAGGTCGCATGTATGGTGCTGAGTGCAGATCATGTGTACAAGAGAGCTACAAGACATTATGATGTAGCTAAGTTTCGTGGGTGATGCTATATGTACACCATATAGACAAGAGAGCAACGGGATATATGTAGCTAGGTCGTATGTGTGGTTCCAGGTGAAGGACACCATGTAGACAAGAGAGCTATGAGATAAACTGGCTAGGTCACATGGGTGGTACTAAGTGTTCACCATGTGTACAAGAGAGCCAAAATTATGTGTACCATCGAGCTAGGTCACATGAGTGGTGCTAAGTGAAGGCCACTATGTGTACAAGAGAGCTTTGATTTTAAAGGTGGGCTGTGTGCGATACCATTGCGTTTCTATTATTATTCCGAAGCGTTCAACTGAGAAATTGATTAAATGAAATTGTGTATGACTTTGTGATGATAAGTGTAAGTATATATGTGTGTAACTTATGAGCAATATGCTCGATATGTGATTGGAAATTGGAAAGATTGATATGGGAAAGTGATGAATACAATTGAAGTGTGAAAGATCAAAATTGACAATAAAACTGTTCTGGATAGTTGCAGTGACGTGAATCTAAAAATTTACCAAAAATAGTAGAAATTGAATCAGAGATTGAATGAGAAATCAAATTAGAGCTTAATGAGTCTATTTTCATATAAAAGAAACAGAGCAAGCAAAGGAATTCTATATTATGAGATATTTAAGTTTTTGAGAGACTGATTCAGAATGACTACGTGATCCCCTGTTCTAACTTGGAAAAATCATTAACAATTGTAAACAAATTATTATGGGATATAATTTATTGATTTGTAGTGAAGAGTGGTCAGAACAGTTGAGGAGTGAAACACGGTAAATTCAATGAATAAACTGTACTAATTGGCTGGACCAAAAATTTTGAAAAGTTTATGGTAAGAATATATGTGAATCTAGTTTCAAGTAAAATTAATAGTTTGTAATTTGTAGCTCCAAAAATAAATAATTTAGTTGCTGGTACTCTGCTAGACAGCTTATTTTGAACCTGTTTATGATTGTAATAGTGAAAGTATGTGTGTTTGTGATGGTAATATTCCGGGAACATATTGTGACTTTGTTTAAAGTATGATAATGTACTGTTTATCAATATTTACATACTTACTTACTAAGCTATAATGCTTACTCCCTTCCTTTCCTTTTTCATATAGTGTCGCAGATATTAGCTCGAGTTGGAGGTCGACGGAGGTTAAATCACACTATCAAACTATTGATCGATATATAAAGGTTTTAAAGTATTTTAAGTCTTTGGCATGTATGGAGACTCGTTTAATTGTTATTAAGTTGCTAGGAATTGGCTTAAAATACTGACCTATGTTATTTGAAGGTCTCTATTGTATAAAGTCATTTAATATAGATAGTCTTGAATATGTTATTAATTAAATGATGCAATTTATGAATGTGTATGCTTGCCTATGTGTGTGGTTGAATTAAAGCATGATATGGGCCTTGTAAGCTCTTTTTAAGGGATAGCTTGAATGTGTTTGAAAAAATTTTAAATTAGAGTGAAATTATGAATCGGTTTTTATACGATGATTAGTGATTAAGTCCAATAATGCCTCGTACCCTATTTCGGCATCAAACACGGGTAAGGGGTGTTACAGCATAATAATCAAAATAAACTGAAACTATAATTTAACCAACACCGAACTCAAGCATAGAAATTAAGCCATTTTCGCATGGCTTACATTTAACATAGACCAAAATACAATATTCCAAAACATAATCTAGTCTATACATGCCATAGGTTTGAAAATTCGCTTATTAAAATACCGAAGACAGTCGATAGACTGAAAGACTTTGCTGACAATCCTCGAGCTTGTAACTTGAATGCAAAATCTATAAAACAGAATAAACATAACACACAGAGTTAGCTAACTTAGCTTAGTCAGTCATAAGCAAATAAACATTTCAATATTATTATCAACTTAATTAATGCAAACCAAATATCATTATATATCCAAATATACTTCCACACATTTACACAAACTCACAAAACAAAATTAAACTTCGTATACCAACATCACTCATTTGACAAAATATACAAAATAAAATATAATATCACATATGTGCTTACCTATATGGCCGAATATGCAAGATCAAATTTAATATCACATATGTGCTTACCTATATGGCCGAATATGCAAGATCAAATTTAACATCACATATGTATTTACTTATATGGCCGAATATACAAATTCAAATATAATATCACATTTGTGCATACCTTCATGGCTGAATATTCAAGATCCAATACAACAACACATATGTACATACCTATGTGGCCGAATATTCAAGGTCATTTAGCTCAATTTTACTTGCTCAATTCCCACATCAACTTGAAATCTTATAGGCATAGGCTTGAAAATAAATCACCGATACAAAACCTGCAAGGCATAACCCTGAATCACACACCAGCACAAGGCCTGCTAAACTCAAGGTCTGATTTGTTTATTCACCGGCAATAAGCCTGCCAGGCATAAAGTGTAAACCCCAAACTCGGCCCAGACGTTACGATCGAATCCGGCGTGTCATATTGAAGCGTTACTAGAAAAGTCATTTTTATCTAAAGTCTTTCTTAGTGTTTAAAGAATATCTTCGTTAAAGATTAAAGTGAATGGAAGCTGTGCACCAAGTAGGACGCCAGAAAAGAGGAGGTGAGTCAATTAGACTGCTTAAGTACCCAGCTTTTCACAGATATAATCCTATACATGCACATAACCATTGCCACACTTCAACTGAGTGATTGTTCAGGGAAAACCAATTCGTTTAAAACCATTTGAAAATGTTATTAATTTTGAAAACGTTTTCATTGCGGAAGCTTTGCTTTGTTATCGCGATATTTTCAAATCAAGTAACCTTTTTAAAATGCACCCTAGAGCTATTCAATTTCAAACAGTTAAAACAATATCATATATAAGCTAAAAAAATACTAAAAACAACTAAAAATAATTAAAGCGGCCTTATTACAAATTAAAACCCGAAAACATAAAGGAAATAATCTAAAATAAAAGTGAAGGTATAAACACATATTTTCAGCATTTTGACTTTTAGGCTTTTGTCGATCTAGTCTATGAGTGGGTGTCATTTATACACCTGATTTGCGAAAACTGCTACCGAAATTTCCCATGATATCCTACAATCGTAACTAGACATATTAGATCCAAAATACAATGACAACCATTATAAACTTACTTACCATAATCGGCCATCCATACCTATGGCCCTTGAGATCCTACCTTTGCCAAAACTAGAGACTAGATCTAGATCTAGTCGTTCCACTTGTCCAAGCCTTCAATCAGCAGCCTCTGGAAAACAAATCAATTGTTACAACCCTTAGAGCCTTAAGCTCTAATCGACAGCCTCCCTATTGCCGATTCTTTCAACCAAAACGATTCCACTTCAGTTTCTACTCAGATCTGACGTAGATCCAGCCCTTAAACACTAGCAGAACTCGAATCTTAGAGATCTAAAGATTCGGCTATATGTCCTTAAAAACTATGGTGTTTTCGGCTTTTAGAACTGTGAAGAGGAAGATGATTTGGTATGGTGGTTTTTGCAGTGGTATTGCCGACAGGGGTTAAGGTTTAGAGGATGTGAAAATCGACCAAAAGAGATGAAGAAAATAGGAGGATTTTGGCTAGAAGAAATTGGCACAAGAAACAACTTTTGGGATTTTGGCTTTTATGGCAATCGACTATAGAGGTTTAGAAAAGAATGGGAATGAAAGAGGAGATGAGTAGAATGGTAGGAATGTTTTGGCTAGAGAAGAAAAGAAGGAGAAAAAGAAAATAGAAGAAGAGAGGAGAAGAGAAGGAAGAATTCGGCACTTAGGAGATCTAACTTTGCGTTTTTCAGCTTTTTGAGATACTGAGAAGAGAATAGAATGAAAGGGAAGGCTCTAGGTGGCTAACCCTAATTTGGCAAAAAAAAGAAAATAAAGCTTACCCTAATGGCCATTCGACACACTGCCCAACCTTCCTAAAGCCCTAACCGAATTTCCACTTAAGCTCTATCACATGCCTGGCACATGCACACAATAAAAAAATAAAAGTAACAATACGCTTACTCTGTGACTTGAACTCTGGCTCCCCCTAAACATCCACACGTCACTCCCCAAACACCTAGGTGGTGCCACATGCCACTTTACCATAGATCTTTTTGTGTCCTACTTTACCATCTCAACTTTAAAAGCCCATATCACCAGAACCCTCTCTCCCAAAATTAAACCACGAATTAAATTTACTCTTGGGCCTTTTTTCCCACACCATAAACCCTTCGTAATTTATTTAATTACTAAACTAAAGATACGAAATAATAATAATATCCAAATTATTCAGGCCGTTTTCCACCCGAACCTAGACTCAATGCCCAATACTTCCAGGCCCAAAAATTGGAGCGTTACAACTCTACTCCCCTTAAAGAAATTTTGTCCTCGAAATTTTCAAACTATCAACTAACCGTATTACTCAAGTCAAACCACTATACTTCTGCTGCGCACTCTAATTAAAAATAATTCTTAGTATGACCCAGAACGTCTAATTATCGAAGTAAAGAAACATCTATCAAGTACACATACAACTCGTAACACACACTTAAATAAAATAAGCTTGGCAATCCTAAGCTCGATGCTCCTTGGACCCACATCTTCCTATTGCATTCACCTGGATGATGCCCATTGCAGTTCTTGCAGGTTAGAAAGTTTGGTCGTGTCTTAACATGTTTCACAGAACGAGGCTCAGTCTTCTGAGAACTAAAATCCTTCCTCTTCTTACACTCCAAGCACCCTGCTTGAAGCGTTTCCCTAATTTCCTTAACCTTGGTCTCCAATACTTCTTCTACCACTTTCCTTACTAACTCGGCCAGTGCCTCAGTCCCAAGCTCCGAGTTACCGCTACCTGAAGTTGGCATACTTCGCTTACCCTCAAAATCCATATCAACACTCTACATTATCAGCATGCATAACAATAACTACCAAGATCTCGATTCAAAAATTTTAGTATTTATACAGATGTCCTATGCATAAAGAGTATTTCAAAGTTCTTGTTTTCGCAGTATCGTATCCTAGCTACAGTCTCAGTCTTCTAAAGTTTTCAGTTTTCCCTACTGTCTCAGTTTCTATAGTTTCAGTATTACCCTAACTACAGAATCATAGTAGGGTCTCAGTACTATCTATAGTAGTATAACAATATTTCAGCACAATACAGAATAAAAATACTTATAGACTTGGTGCTGGGGATTCAATGTGCCACTTCTTCGGTTATCAAATTTCAGAAACCCAGAAAAACTTAAACCATTTTAAGATTGAACCTTAAAACATGTATACCTTGTAAAATATCTTTGAAAAGAATTTTCCAAAACTGTTTCCAAAATACCCTTCTTGGGGCTAAGTTTAGCAAAGTTTTTCGAAAAAATTTTCGGACCCAGATCCAAAGCCGAGTTGTTGTAACTGGGCTTTGATACCACTAAACGTAACACCCCAAACCCGGCCCAGACGTTACGACCGAATCCGGCGTGTCATATTGAAGCGTTACTAGAAAAGTTATTTTTATCTAAAGTCTTTCTTAGTGTTTAAAGAATATCTTCGTAAAAGGTTAAAGTGAATGGAAGTTGTGCACCAGGTAGGATGCCAGAAAAGAAGAGGTGAGTCAATTAGACTGCTTAAGTACCCAGCTCTTCACGGATCCAATCCTAGACATCCACACAACCATTTCCACACTTTAATTGAGTGATTGGTCAGGGAAAACCAATCGTTTAAAACCATTTGAAAAGGTTATTAATTTTGAAAACATTTTCGTTGCGGAAGCCTTGCTTTGTTATCGCGATATTTTCAAATCAAGTAACCTTTTTAAAATGCACCCTAGAGCTATTCAGTTTCAAACAGTTAAAACAATATCATATATAAGCTAAAAAACATACTAAAAACAACTAAAAATAATTAAAGCGGCCTTATTACAAATTAAAACCCGAAAACATAAAGGAAATAATCTAAAATAAAAGTGAAGGTATAAACACTTATTTTAAACAGTCCACATGGCCACTCTGAATCCCTCTAGCTCTAAGTCCACCAATCTAAGGCTCACATACAAAGATGGGAAAAAGGGGGTGAGTTTGGAAAACTCAGTGTGTAAAGTATCCCAACCAGAGCCCAAATCAGTTCAAACTTTACTGGGCCTAAGCCCTATTCAGAAATCAGAGTTAACTGGGCCTTAGCCCATATCAATATTAATCTAGGCCATAGCCCCTTACAGTATCAGAGTATACTGGGCCTAGCCCATGTCAGTATCAATCTGGGCCGTAGCCCTATTACAACTCGAGATATATTGGGCCTTGCCCATATTAACACAGTTGGGCCCATTTTAATACAGTTGACCCATAACAAATCAGCCTCATATGATTAATGCATGATAACCCCATCCAACCCTGCACTTGCCTCCGTCCATCCCTACACTTCCTGTGGGGAATAAATCACCCACGCTATCCTTACACTTACAGTGTTAGCACCAGTTGCGGCACTAACTATAATCCGCAGCAAAGCTGCTTATATCAGAATATGTGGCACAGCCACCAGAACGGGTTCTTCCTCCAGAACAAAACCCAACCCCATGCAGTATGACATGTATGCAGAATATATATATAATTAACAAGGCATGCTTCAGAAAGACAGTCAGATTATAGGGTAAGAACAGTTATTTACCCTTGAGGGGCGTAATCGTAAACTTACCCCTTTAGGGGTATTACGGTAATTCTACCTTATAGAGGTATTTCAGTAATTTTATCATTCCTTTTAGGGTTTCATGCTCATTACAGCTATTAACGTATTAACAGAAACACTTACCGAGCGTTTTTACCGAATTGAGCCCGTTGGCCTATTAACCGAGTTTGGCCCATTAAGCCCAAATATACCGAAGTGCAAGAATTTGCGCACTCTACAATCTTACCGCTTGTGATTACCAAAATTAACAACCAAACCATCTCATGATCGCTCGGACGCTCGCAAGTTCACATAATGTCGGCTTTTCGGCATTTCAACTTTTCGGCTTTTGCCGATCTAGTCTATGAGTGGGTGTCGTTTACACACTTGATTTGCAACAACTGCTACCAAAATCTCCCATGATATCCTACAATCGTCACTAGACATATCAGATCCAAAATACAATGACAACCATCATAAAGTTACTTACCATAATCGGCCATCCATACCTATGGCCCTTGAGATCCTACCTTTGCCAAAACTAGAGACTAGATCTAGATCTAGTCATTCCACTTGTCCAAGCCTTCGATCAGCAGCCTCTAGAAAACAAATCAATTGTTACAACCCTTAGAGCCTTAAGCTCCAATCGACAGCCTCTCTATGCCTTTAGGGATTTCGGCTTTTCTAAAACCCGAAATAAAGAATAGATTTGAGTACCTACCTCAGGTTCTTTCAACCAAAACGATTCCACTTTAGTTTCTACTTAGATCTGACGCAGATCCAGCCCTTAAACACTAGCAGAACTCGAATCTTAGAGATCTAAAGATTCGGCTATATGTCCTTAAAAACTATGGTGTTTTCGGCTTTTGGAACTGTGAAGAGGAAGATGATTTGGTATGGTGGTTTTTGCAGTGGTATTGCCGACAGGGGTTGAGGTTTAGAGGATGTGAAAATCGACCAAAAGAGATGAAGAAAATAGGAGGATTTTGGCTAGAAGAAATTTGCACAAGAAACAACTTTTAGGATTTCGACTTTTATGGCAATCGGCTATAGAGGTTTAGAAAAGAATGGGAATGAAAGAGGAGATGAGTAGAATGGTAGGAATGTTTCGGCTAGAGAAGAAAAGAAAGATAAAAAGAAAATAGAAGAAAAGAGGAGAAGAGAAGGAAGAATTCGGCACTCAGGAGATCTAACTTTGTGTTTTTCGGCTTTTTGAGATACTGAGAAGAGAATAGAATGAAAGGGAAGGCTCTAGGTGGCTAACCCTAATTCGGCAAAACAAAAAGAAAATAAAGCTTGCCCTAATGGCCATTTAGACCCACGGCCCAACCTTCCTAAAGCCCTAACTGAATTTCCACTTAAGCTCTATCAAAAATAGGGCTATTTACCAAGCCATTTTGCCACCCTTTGATGCACACACCTACACAACACAACATAGCACTAATCCAAGCATTTGCATACAACCAAATCAACCACAACCAAGACATCAACACACCATTCACATGCTACCATATATCACACCCAAACATCTCATACTTATCAACTCAAATCATGCAACTTCTCACATCCATGAAAGGCATCATTATATACATTACATATACCAATAGTAGCCAATTTCAAAAGAGCCTTATACAAAATGAACTTTTAACCAATATAAGCCAATACATTTGGCCAAATCAATTATGACACATAACAAAATGACCAAGTCCCCTATACATGCCATAACTCAAAATGTTGAAATCATTGGTACCAAAATAATTGATGATAGTGTGAGTGGATCTCCGGCGATCTCCAATTCCCGAGCTAGCTTGGTGACACTATAAGACAAGGGAAAGGAAGGGGAGGAAGCTATAAAGCTTAGTAAGTTCATATGCAAATAATAAGCATCATAACCACACATTTAACTTACAATTAACATGATGAAATATAGTATAAATGTCAATAAATTCTTTTAGTCATAACTTACTCAATCACAATCATACTAAGGTTTCATCACATCTCGAGCTCATTACGCGTGAGTCTTACGTACATACCTGTACCAATTTGCAACATAACCATAGTCTTTCACAACTTTGACATTCTCATTGGACACTTAGAATATTAACGGATACTCGGAATTCTTACATATAAGTGCCATATATGTAGCCATAGCTACTTCACATCTCATAATACATATAGGCTCGTTTTTGAGCTATTCACAGGCCTACTCACACAAGCTTTCAGTCAGGACGTAGCTACCCAGTGCTGCTCAACAAACCTGTCAGGTATCCGCAACACATGCCAGACTACCCATCCACTGGTAGGACGTACAAGACCAGCACCCTGATCACATAAACACATGGGTTCCTACTGACATGTCACTCATATCCTATTCCATTCCTAAGGCTCAAACGGGAATTCTCACTTGTCAAAAATTTTTCGAATACGTCCAAAGAGTCAATCACAATTCATACTATATTAAAGCATTTAAAACATAATTATAACAATGCATTATTTACATACGAACTTACCTCGGCATAAAAAATGGCGAAAAGGGTCTAACCGTTAAATACTTGTTTCTCTCCTATTCCAATTTCGAACCTCGTTTTTCTTGATCTATAATATCACATTTAACTTATTTAATCTTTATACTGTTCAAATCAGCCCAAAATCATATTATGGAAAAAGTTACATTTATACCCTAAAGTTTGACATTTTTACACTTTAGTCCCTAGGCTCATAAAATGAAATGTACTCAATTTCTTCAATTCCCATGCCTAGCCATACCTTATACATGCTTATAGAAGCCCACATTATTCTTTTATTCACATTTTAACACCCATTTTACAACTTTTTACAAATAGGTCTTTTTTGACATTTTTACTCGAAAATCACCTAGCCAAAGTTGTTTTTCTAACAACAAACATAAATTTTCTACCATTGGCCATCAAAATACACACATGTCTAACATGGGTCAAACCCTAGACCTTAATCATTCTTCAAATTAGTGCTAAAAATAGGTAGATCGAATTACAACAACTTCAAAAATGTAAAGAGAATTAAAAACGGGACAAGAATGGACTTACAATCAAGCTTGGAACTGGACAAATCCTAGCTATGGCTTCCCCTTCTAAATTTCGGGTATGGGAGGAAGAAGATAGACAATTGTTTTGGCTAAGATAGACAATTGTTTTGGCTTTATTTTGGCTTTTTAATCCATTTAATTATCAAATTACTAAAATTCCCTTAATGAAAAACTTTAGAAACATACCTAACCATGTCTATTTTTGTCCACCAACTTAACCAATCGTCTAATTACCATTTGAGGACCTCCAATTTAAAATTTCATAACAATTAGGCGCCTTTAACCTATAGAGCTCACATTTTGCACTTATTACAGTTTAGTCTTTTTGACCAAATTGAGTGCCTAAACGTCAAAATTTTTGAAAGAAATTTTCACGAAATCATTCCATAAAACTGTAGACCATAAAAATATAAGAAAAATAAATTTTTCTACATCGGATTTGTGGTCCCGAAACCACTATTCTGACTAGACCCAAAATCGGGCTGTTACAACTCTCCCCGCTTTAGGGATTTTTGTCCCTGAAAATCTTACTAAAAAAGAGGTTAGGGTAACGTTCTCGTAGTTTCTTCTACCTCATCGAAGAGTCCTCTTTGAGGGCAATACGTCCAGAAGCACTTTGTCATTGATCTGGAATCCAATATCTTAAAATTTCAAATCTGTACTACTTATGTCAGTTTGAAGTTGCTTTCACCTTTAATGAATCACTTTCACCTTTTTCCTCAGAATCACAAATAAATTCCACCTCGTATATCTCTTTCCAATCACCTTTAAACTCTGAAACACAGTGTCAGAGCATATTGTCAAATATCTGAATTACTCTCTGAAGGAACAAATGAGCTACTACTGAGTCTCGTACAACATTTTCTGCATAAGCTCTGGATAATTCATTGCACGAATTATATCTTGGAGTAATAATAACAGAAATCAAAATCAAAAGTCGTTTCACACTGTGCTCGTTTAGTTTACCACTCGCTATCACATTTCAGAGGTTCTCAATCTTGCAAAGAAAATATCGCTTCAGCTGTTTAATTTAGCTAGATTCAGACTTCCATCAAATAAGATTAATCATGTAAATAACACTCACAAATGAACAAAGGCTTTCCATTCAAGCATCTGTAACTATACTTGCTTTCCCAAAAGTTAATTGATAACTACTCACAATCTTTCAATAATTCAAGCCCTCAACATTGTCTTAATTTCAGATTTTTCTGTAACATTAGATACTTTATACTATTGGAATCAAGAAGCATATGACATTTTTCATCGAACAAACGATGTCATCAATTTCTCAACACAGACATACTAGCGGTCGACTCTAAATCACTCGTCGAACAATTCTTTTAATGAGATTTTAATCATCCGAAAGCATAAACTGTCACTTGACATTATTGTATTAAAACAATTCCAATCCATTCGATAGTGCATCACCGAAAAATCGCGAATTCTTTACTCAATTCAAATAGAACTCAGAACCAGTGCTTTGGTTAATAACACCTTCGACTATTTTCAACTTTGCTAACATACAACAGACGATTCAAACTTTAACAAATGTGATAACTTTATCAATCAGAACAGCTTTAACTCATAACGATATCATTCGATTAGAACAAATCTTATAAGTATATCTTTGTATCATACTTTCTAGAATATGAATTCTTCCTTCAAACTGTCCGTCTATTCACCTAGGCATGTACAAGATTTTATTTTCTTACCTGCGGATAAACTTAAATGCATATAACTCAATTTACCTTTCAACTGACCAACTCGCTCATATAAAAACAACTGATTCGATCTCAACTATCAAATAATAACATATCAAAGTACTCATTTCTTCATATTGTTAAACAACTCAAACATACAATCTTTTATAATTCCCTTAACAAGCTAATCAAAGATCTTTACAACTGCATTAGCTCAAGGAAACAAAATATCCTGATTGAACTTATTGACCTTAATTAAACTTACCTGAGAAAAGAAATCCATCATACAATTTGAGCTTGAGCTTCCACTATCCATACCTTTTCCGATGTCAATTCCTTTCACGAAAGTTAAAGAAATCCTGATACCAAAATCACCACGTTCCTATGATTGAACTAGAGATACATTCATAAAAAACATAGTTATCACAAGCCAAAGAACACTCTTTAAAGATGAGCCATGATTGATAATCTACGAAATAAGGATGATAAGAAGACCAAGATAAAGAAATCCAAGATGCGATACCCTACTGGAAGTCCGAGAACATAACTCATAAGAAAATGATAAAGATCTTGATGATTTCACAAAGAAAACCAGAAGAAAAACAATGCTTACACGCTCTGGAATCAATTGTAACAGAGATAATATATTTTCCAAATATATATATATATATAAAACAAAACAACATCTAGTAGAAACAGAAGAATAGCCTCACCTAAATTTTCGCCATCAACTTTTATTCCAAACATAATAAAATAGAACCCTAAAGAGAGAGATAAGATATGCTGGTCATCAACTAACCTAATCAACAGTGCTTTCATCTAACATTATAATCAGCTAGCATTCTCATACGATAAAAATTTCATTAGAAAATGAACAATCACAAATATCTCTGAGGATAAATGAATATATGAAATACGCAGGAGAGATCATTATAATCTATTCAATTACAACTCTTACACTCAGACATCATTTCTCCAACTAATTCTGTCATCACTAATCCCGTATTATTCCATTCACTAACGAAAACCAATCCGAAAGAAATTCCTGCAAATACATACTTTAAACATCATATCTGAATGAGTCGATTAGTCGAGATTAACTTTTTCTATAACCGTGACATTGCAAAAACCGAATGATCTTTAGAATAACCTGGCATCTTTTCCAAAACTATATTCACTTGCCAAACTATTCTCAACTCTGACCACATTATTAGTTATTTCACTACTGAACTCTTTAGTCCCTCACTTGTGAGCTCATTTAACATAAATCTCGTGAAATTTCGTTATAAAATACCACATTGGTAAGGGGGTGAGGTCGTAAAGCCTTTAACTCAACTCTCACATATACACACATGTGACTTAACATTCATCATCATTATAATATTATCACAGTTACATAATTCATTTTAGGAAAATTAACATACATATTCATGTTATGATTCATTTTAGGAAAATTAGCATACATATTCATGTTACACGAACTTTTCAATTATCTTATTCAAAGAAGTTAGGCACATAACATCACATGAATGCCAAACAAACATGGATGAGCTTATCACAATATAAACTGTCATTTCACTTTTCCATATTTCAAGAATAATTCCCGTTGAACTATTGTAAATTCAATGGATATTCGGGTAGTATACTCAAGGTATGCATGTCAACAATCCATCAATTCACATTCAAAAGTGCCCTTTTGGCCCATATTCATAAAGCACACTCTCGAGCCACATATGATATAACAGGATTACCAGTCCAGGCTAAATCCTTTCGGTAACGTATGCTCTAAAGGGCTTACTCTGGATTACCCATTCGGGCTAAATCCATTTCATAACATTTTTAACATTTTATTCGTTTCCTAAAATCACCATAATCCATTGAAATTCAACATTCAACTGGAACAATGACATTTTACCCATATTTCTCAACTTATGGTTATTTCATTTTGTACATCATCACATACATATCATGAACTCTTATTCATACCTTTCCAAGTTTTGACTCATTACAAACACATTGTCAAATATCTTAGTATAACTTTGAGCATTATTGAAAATAGCTCGGCTGGAAAGCATCTCTGTCTCAACAAAACAATTTCATCAGAGTCGAGAGATATCACACTATCATAGGTAGTAATATGGCATATATAGCTAGACTTACATATGCTATGTTAGTTCGAGAACTGACTAAACCATTGCTTTGATACCACTAAATGTAACACCCCTTACCCGTATTCAACGCCGAAATAGGGTATGAGGCGTTACCGGACTTATCACACGAAAAACATACAATTTCGAGTCATCAATTTGCGTCCAAATTAAAAAAATTTTCATTCCATCATAAAGTCCCTAATACGAGCCTACGAAGCCCAAAACATACTTTAGAAGTGATTTAGGACTAAACCGAGAACTTTAGAAAATTTTACAAAACTTAGAAAATTTTTCACTAAGCAAGGTTCACACGTCCGTATGGATATGGGACATGCCCGTATGGGCAAGCCGTGTGGTCACACATGCCCGTGTCCAAACCCTGTGTAACTCTCTGTTTGTCACCCAAGAACAAATTGAAGACACACAGCCAAGTCACACGCCCGTGTGTTAGACCATGTGGTCAAAATAAAGTTTATGATTTTTTATAAAATAGGTGCAGACTTCACACGCCCAGGACAAACATTCGTGCATAAGGTCGTATCGTCCATACGGCTGAGACACAACCCCGTGTCTCTACCCGTGTACCCAATTCTGAGCATTCTGTTTTGTAAAAATTATGGTGCAGGGGACACACGGCCTAAACACATGCCGGTGGGGCAAACCGTGTGTCACACACGGCCTAGACACTCGCCCGTGTGTCTACCCGTGTGGACAAAAGTAGGGCTATTTACCATGCCATTTTGCCACCCTTTAATGCACACACCTACGCAACAAAACATAGAACTAACCCAAGCATTTTCATGCAACCAAATCAGCCACAACCAAGACATCAACACTCCATTCACATGCTACCATCTATCATACCCAAACATCTCATACTCATCAACTCAAATCATGCAACTTCCCGCATCCATGAAAGGCACCATTATATACATTACATATACCAATAGTAGCCAATTTCAAAAGAGCCTAATACAAAATGAACTTTCAACCAATATAAGCCAACACATTTGGCCAAATTAATTATGACACATAACAAAATGATCAAGTCCCCTATACATGCTATAACTCAAAATGTTGAAAGCATTGGTACCAAAATAATTGATGATAGTGCGAGTGGACCTCTGACGATCTCTGATCCTTGAGCTAGCTTGGTGACACTATAAGATAAGGGAAAGGAAGGGGAGTAATCAATAAAGCTTAGTAACTTCCTATGAAAATAATAAGCATCATAACCACACATTTAACATACAATTAACATGATGAAATATGGCATGAATGTCAATAAATTCTTTTACTCATAACTTACTCAATCACAATTTTACCAAGGTTTCATCACATCTCAAGCTCATTACGCATGAGTCTTATGCACATACCTGTACCAATTTGCAACATAACCATAGTCGTTCACAACTTTGGCATTCCCGTTGAATACTCGAAATATTAACAGATACTCAGAATTCTTGCACATAAGTGCCATATATGTAGCCATAGCTACCTCACATCTCATAATACATATAGGCTCGTTTTCACACTATTCACGGGGTTGCTCACACAAGTTGTAAATCAGGACATAGCTACCTAGTGCTGCTCACACAAGCTGTCAAGTATCCGTAACACATGGCAAACTACCCAGCCAGTGGTAGGACGTACGAGACCAGCACTCAGATCACATAAACACACAGGTTCCTAGTGACATGTCACTCGTATCCTATTCTATTCCTAAGGCTCAAACGGGAATTCTTACTTGTCGAAAATTTTTCAACTAAGTCCAAAAAGACAATCACAGTTCATACTATATTAAAGCATTTAAAACATAATTATAAAAATGCATTATTTACTTATGAACTTACCTCGGCATAAACAAATGGCGAAAAGGGTCTAACCGTCAAATACTTATTTTTCCCCCGTTCCAATTCCGAACCTTGTTTTTCTTAATCTATAATATCACATTTAACTTACTTAATCTTTATACTATTCAAATCAGCCCAAAATCACATTATGGCAAAAATTATATTTTTTCCCCTAAAGATTGACATTTTTACATCTTAGTCCCTAGGCTCGTAAAATGAAATATACTCAATTTCTTTAATCCCATGACTAGTCGTACCTTATACATGCTTATAGCAGCCCAAATTATTCTTTTATTTTCATTTTAACCCCGATTTTACAACGTTTTACAAATAGATCCTTTTTGACATTTTTACCGAAAATCACTTAGCAAAAGTTGTTTTTCTACCAACAAACATAAATTTTCTACAATTGGCCATCAAAATACACACATGTCTAAATGGGTCAAACCCTCGACCTAAATCATTAGTCAAATTAGTGCTAGAAATAGGTAGATCGAGTTACAATGACTTAAAAAATGTAAAAATCATTAAAAACGGGACAATAACGAACTTACAATCAAGCTTGGAAGTGGCCAAACCCTAGATATGGCTTCTCCTTCTAAATTTTGGCTATGGGAGGAAGATGATGGACAATTTTTTCGGTTTTATTTTGGCTTTTTAATCCATTTAATTACCAAATTACTAAAATATCCTTAATGAAAAACTTTAGAAACATACCTAGCCATGTCCATTTTTGTCCACCAACTTAACCAATGGTCTAATTACCATTTAAAAACCTCCAATTTAAAATATCATAACAATTAGACACCTTTAACCTATAGAACTCACATTTTGCAGTTATTACAATTTAGTCCTTTTCACCAAATTGAGTGCCCAAACGTCAAAATTTTTGAACGAAATTTTCACGAAATTATTCCATAAAACTGTAGACCATAAAAATATAAGAAAAACAAATTTTTCTATGTCAAATTTTTGATCCCGAAACCATTGTTCCGACTAGACCCAAAATCGGGCTGTTACAAACCAACTCCATGGCTATATATAAAATCAAACTTCAAACATTTACAAGCCAATTCAAATGACTAAATTCATTATCAATCTATAACCAAAATTACCAAAGTTCCTAGACATGCCTTATACTCAAAATACTTATGTTCAAAAGTACCAAAGTGATAGTAGGATAGTGTGATGAAGTCTCCAACGATTCCCGAATTCGAGCTACCTTTGAAATCCCTATAAAACATAGAAAAGTAAACAAAGTAAGTTATAAAGCTTCGTAAACTCGTATGAAGATAATAAGCAACACTCACCATTTAATTTACCATTCAAATTATGTATATAACATAACACAAAATAATTAACTACAATGTTAACATGTATTCAATCATCTATATAACCATGAGCTCAATTTTTTTTTTCATATGTTCAATGCATATATACATACCTGTATTGATACGTATCTATTCTCACCATTTCATATCTTCGATATACCTGTTGAACCATTTGGAATAATACAGGATACTCGAGAATCCGGAACCTACGTGGCAATATATATAGCTAAAGCTACCTCAATAAATCTTGCACCGAAGTGCTAATACATAGTCGAAGCTATCTCAATATCATATCTCAATAATGCTCATTCTCAAGCTATCAACGGGTCTGCTTACACAAGCTAACATTCAAGACATAACTACACGGTGCTGCTTACACAAGCTGACGAGAATCCACAACACATGCTGGAAAACTCAGCCACTGGTAGGATGTACAGACCAACACCCAAAAAAATAATAACCCCTAATGACATGTCATTCGTATTCTAATCTATTCCTAAGGTTCAACCAGGATTTCTCATTGCTAAATCGTCATCAAACGTATTTACCAGGTCGTATTTACAATTTATGCAATATCAAAGTATTTAAATTACAATTATAATAGTGCTTATTACAAACAAACTTCCCTCGAATGCAAAAATAGTGAAACGAGTCGATTAATCCAAAACATTGTTCTTTCTCCGATCTAAGTTCGTATTTTACTTTTTCTTGATCTATATAATATCGAATTTAACTTAATTAATAATCTCTCTATTCAATTTAATCCAAAAACACACATTAAGGCACTTTTACATTTTTGCCTCTAACATTTCAACATTTTTACAATTTAGTCCTTATCTCATAAAAATAAAAATTCATGAAATTAAATCAAAATCGATGTAATCTGGATTTCAATTAGGTCCCTAGCAGCCCATATTTTTCATTTATTTCACAATTTAACCATAAACTTTCAAGATTTCTCAATTTAATCCCTAATTGACAATTTTACTAAAAATCACATTACAAATGTTGTTTATGTAACAACAAGTATGCATTTTCTATCATAAAACATCAAAATACTCATGTATTCATCAATGGAAAAACCCTAAACCTTTAACAATTTTGCAAATTAGCCCCTGAGCTAGCTAGATTAAGTTGTAACGATCTCAAAAACATAGAAATTAATAAAAACGGGACAAAAACCAATCACCTATTGAGCTAGGAAGCTTGGCCAAATATTAAAGCTTAGAAAATGGCTTTC
This sequence comes from Gossypium hirsutum, assembly GCF_007990345.1. Classification (NCBI taxonomy): domain Eukaryota; kingdom Viridiplantae; phylum Streptophyta; class Magnoliopsida; order Malvales; family Malvaceae; genus Gossypium; species Gossypium hirsutum. Next base: position 35,985,303 of record NC_053425.1, on the reverse strand, counting down.
TTTCCCTTGTAAAATCAGTTGGAGAAGATGATAAGAAAATAAAATGGCTTTGTTTTATTTATTTTACATTAATTTACTAAATTACTTAATTAACCTTTTCATTTCTATCAAATTTCAATAATACCAATCACATAGATGTCCACTCACATATTAATTGTCTAATTACCACTTAAGGACCTTAACTTTAAGATTTCATAGCTATTAGACACCTTTAGCTAATAGAACACCACTTTTGCACTTTATATGATTTAGTCCTTTTTATCAAGTTAAATACTCAAACGATAAAATTTCTTAACGAAAATTTCACACAACTATACTATCATGCTGTATACCTTAAAATAATAATAAAATAATTATTTTGACTTTGAATTTGTGGTCCCAAAACTACTATTTTGATTTGACTAAAACTGGGTTGTTACAATCACACTTGCGTTTAAATGATTTTTCTTAAAGTTTTTCATGAAATGGAACGTTTACCTATTGAAAGTTTCAAATGTAAATGTGTCAAAAACATCGATTTTAGTCTATTATAAAAATTATGCACTTTAGCTAAATGCTATAAATTGTCTAATGTGCCTGGAATCTGATAATCTGGGTTTTCTTTCGATTATGTTTTGATAGATGATTGTTGGAAATTTCTTGGTATTATTGATGGTAAAGTTATGATAGGACAACATCATAGTTGTTCATTTAAGTCCATACCACACGCCCATGGGATAGGCCGTTTGTCACACACGGGTTAGACACACGCCCGTGTGTCTAACCATGTGGACCTTAATAGGCTATTTTCCAAGCCTTTAGTCACCCATTTCTACTTCTTCTTTTTAATAGATACTGAATCCAAAGCAAAACATGATTATACACTTGTAAATGATTTTGATGAACTTAGTTGTATGGAAACCTCATATCATTGGTTTCATACAAAAAGGTTATTTCCCATCTAGTATTTATGGGTTCTTATGTTATTGTAGCACATTCAAAATTTGGCTCGTTTTTGAACTCATTGCCATTTGTAGCAACCCATCATATAAGAACATAAACATGCATATAAAGGCAGGTCATAGCCTACTTCCAAATGTGCCCATTTCCATAGCTTTATACAAAAAGATGAATACATCTTTACATGCCTTCATTTGGTAATTCAAATGGCACATATGAAAAAATACTCAAAGCCCTATACATGCCATTAACAAAATAGAAGTGTCCTTATACCAAAGCTTGACTAGTTGATAGTGTGTTTCTTTTCCAACCGTCTTCCAATCCTTATGAGTCCTCGAGCTCTGTAAAAGAGGGAAAAGAAAGGGGTAAGCATTTTTATGCTTAGTAAGCTTGAATAACCGGAAAGTAAACTTACCAAGTAATTAGCAGACATCCACACTTCAACCATGAAATCATCCATTATGAAATGATTTCCTATAACCTACACTCAATCAATGGATTAGTCACATAATCATGTATCATGTAATTTAACTAGATGAGCTCATCATTCAACATTCCATTCACATATATATATGACATTAATCTCGTTAAATTTCTAGGAAATCTCAATGGAATACCCATTATCTATCTATTCATACAAATGATCATTTCATATAAACACTCCCGCGAACCTCACATCATATGGCAGGATTACCAGTCCAGGCTAAATCCCCCATTATATGAACTCATAAAGTGATGTTAGGATTACCAGTCCAGGCTAAATCCCTTATAACAACAACACCTTTAATGAGCTTGGATCTAAATTACCAGTCCAGGCTAAATTCAGACCCTAATCGAATTACCCGTCCGGGTTGAAAACATCATGCACACATATTCTTCTAGAGGCTTGATTATTCAAGGAACACCCGTTCGGGCTAGATTCCTTTTCATACTTGAGATCTCGGATTACCTGTCTGAGCTAAATCCTTACTGCAACACATGCAGGATCTCAGTTCACATGTCAATGAGGGTTTATCCATCGAATTCCCTTTGTCAACCTCAGCCGAGATATTTTTCACATGTTATCATCAATATGCATTTCTATGATATTTCATACCAATAACAAATGAAATCATCAAGCATTCATAAATCATACAATTATGCATATTAGGGGTTTACTTTAAGTTATCCGAACTTACCTGGTATTCTTTTCAGAGTTGTGTTTCGATTATTCCGAAACCTTGTGTTTACCACGATCGACCTTCGAAATTTGTTCCTCGGGGTCTATATCAACAAAATTAACTCATTAATATGATACATTATGTATTTCAAGTTTAATATCTACTCCCGGTCCAAATGACCATTTTGCCCTTAACCTTTCACCTTTTTACAATTTCGTCCCCAAGCTCGTATAATGAAAGACATGCACTTTCTATCTTACCCAAGCCTAGCCGAACACTTTTCCTTCTTATGGTAGCCCACATTATCTATTATTTTCTCATTTCTACCACACATTTACATCTTTTGCAAAATATTCCCTACAAAGGTTTTTCATGAAAATCAACTAGGAAAAGATGTTTAATACACATTAATCTTTCATATTCCTCCATAATCCATCAAAATACAAGCAACTCATGCATGGGTAAATTTTTAAACATGAACCCTAGCATGAAATATGGGTAGAAATGGAGAGAGCAAGCTACCGAGATTTCAAAAATACAAATAGCATGAAAAATGGGGCTTAGGAGCACTTACTATTGAGCTTGGAAAGCTTGAAACCCTAGCTATGGAGAACCCCAAATTTTTGGCTGGATGAAGGAGAAAATGGCTGATTTTGTCTTGATTTTTCCCATTTTAATTCATTAAAATGACAAATGACCAAAATGCCCTTATGCCCTTTCTTTAAAATTTCATCCATGCAAGCCCATTTTTGTCCAAAAATTTAGAAGTTGGGCAAATTGCTCTCCAAGACCTTCTAATTCATAATCTAAAGCAATTTCATACAAATTCTTCTAGAAATCAAGTTTTGCAATTTATTCAATTTAGTCCCTAATTTCCAATTGGACATCTTATACTTAGAATTTCTTCATGAAACAGAATTTCTTCATGAAAATTTAACACATGCATATATTCATATTCTAGGCCTCACAATAATCAGAAAATAAATATTTTGATGTCGAATTTTTGGTCCTAAAACCACTACTCCGACTAAGCCCTATTTCGGGATGTTACATTTCTCCCCTCTTAGGGGCTTTCGTCCTCGAAAGTCTTACCAGAAAATAGATTCGGATATTGACTTCTCATGGTTTCTTCCAGGCCCCATGTAGCCTCTTCTACACCATGTCGATGCCATAGAACTTTTACAAAAGCCACATCTTTATTTCTCAACTGTTTAACTGCTCGAGCCAATATCTTAACCGGTTCCACTCCATAAGTCATGTTCGGTTGAATTTCAATCCCAGTCGGTGAAATCACATGAAAGGGGTCTGATCGGTATCTCCTTAACATGGATACATGGAATACATCATGAATCTTTTCCAGTTCGAGTGGCAACGCCAAACGATAGGCTAATGGTCCAACTCTTTCGATAATCTCGTACGGTCTGATAAATCGTGGACTCAGTTTACCTTTTTGACCAAATCTCAATACCTCTCTCCATGGAGATACTTTCAAGAATACTCTATCTCCTACTTGAAACTCAATTTCCTTTCTTTTTAGATCAGCATAAGACTTTTGCCTATTTGATGCCGCTTTTAAACAACCCCGTATCACTTTAACTTTTTCTTCTATTTTTTAATCAGATCAACTCCATGAATCTGATTTTCTTTGAGTTCTATCCAGTACAATGGAGTTCGACACTTCCTACCATACAAGGCCTCATAAGGCGCCATCTTCAAACTTGTTTGGAAACTATTGTTGTAGGCAAATTCTACCAATGATAGGTATTTTTCCCAGCTACCCTGAAATTCGAGGATGCAACAGCGCAACATGTCCTTGAGAATCTGAATCATCCGCTCAGACTGGCCATCGATTTGAGGGTGAAAAGCTATGCTAAAGCTCAACCTTGTACCCAAGGCTCCTTGCAACTTCTTCCAAATTCTCGAAGTGAACCTCGGATCTTTGTCTGAAATAATCGACTGTGGTACTCCGTGTAATCTTACTATTTCAGAAATGTACAAATCGGCCAATCTATCAAGGGAATAATCTGTGTTTACCAGGATAAAATGAGCCGACTTTGTCAACTTATCCACTACAACCCATATGGAATCTATCTTTTTTGGAGTTAATGGAAATCCTGTCACAAAATCCATAGTAACTCTGTCCCACTTCCATTCGGGGACCATTACAGGTTGTAACAAACCTGAAGGCACTTGATGTTCAGCTTTAATTTGCTGACATACTAGGCATTTCGTTACAAATTTCGAAACATCTCTTTTCATGCCGCTCCACCAGTACATCTTCTTTAAATCATTGTATATCTTAGTACTTCCCGAGTGAATAGACAAACGACTGTTATGGGCTTCTAGCAAAATCTTCCGAATAAGTTCATTGTCTTTGGGTACACAAACCCTATCTCTAAACATTAACCATCCATCAGGACTGATTTGGAAATCTGATTCAACACCAGACTCACATTGAGCCCTTTTTGCTTGCAAGTCATCAATCTTAAGCTGAGCATCATGAATTTTCTGCAGAAATGTTGGCCTAGCCTCCAGCTCGGCCAAAACTAAATCATCATTAAGCAATGTCAAACGAGCATCCACAGCTCTCAAGGTACACAGGGATTTCCTACTCAATGCATCGGGGACAACATTTGCCTTTCCCGAGTGATAGTCGATACTCAAATCATAATCCTTAATTAATTCTAACCATCTCCGCTGTCTCAAACTTAATTCTTTCTGACTCATCAAGTAATTCAAACTCTTGTGGTCTGTGAATATACGGCAAGTCTCGCCATACAAATAATGCCTCCAAATTTTCAAAGCAAAAACAATAGCAGCTAGCTCTAGGTCGTGGGTCGGATAATTTTTCTCGTAGGGCTTCAATTGCCGTGAAGCATAGGCTATCATCTTGCCATCTTGCATAAGCACACAACCCAATCCATTTAAGGATGCATCACTGTAGACCACAAATTCTTTTCCCGGTTCAGGTAGCACTAAAACATGAGCTTCGATCAGCAATGTCTTTAACTTCTCAAAACTTCGCTGACACTTCTCAGTCCAATCAAACTTAACGTCTTTTTGTAGCAACTTCTTCATCGGAGTCGCTATCATGGAAAATCCTTTTACAAACCTTTGATAGTAACCGACTAATCCCAAAAAGCTTCTAACCTCGGTTACATTTTTAGGCAATTTCCATTCAACAATTGTAGAAATCTTACTTGGATCAACTCGGATGCCTTCACCCGAAACTATATGACCCAAAAATCCAACTTCCTGGAGCCAAAACTCACTCTTGCTAAACTTAGCATACAGTTGCTTTGCTTTTTCCACAAGGTCTGCAATAGAATTCTCAAGTGCTTCGTATGCTCTGTTTCATCTTTAGAGTAGATCAAAATGTCGTCAATAAACACAACGACAAACTTATCCAAATATGGTTGAAAGATCCTATTCATTATATCTATGAACACAGCCGATGCATTTGTCAGCTCAAACGGCATGATAAGAAATTCATAATGGCCATACCTCATTCTGAAAGCTGTTTTGGGTACATATGAGTCTTTAACTCGCAGCTAATAATAGCCAGACCTCAAGTCTATCTTAGAGAATACGGTGGCTCCTCTCAACTGGTCAAACAAATCATCGATCCTTGGGAAAGGATACTTATTCTTAATAGTCACCTTGCTCAGTTGCCGATAATCGATACATAGTCTCATCGAACCATCTTTCTTTTTTACGAACAACACAGGGGCACCCCAAGGTGAAAAACTTGGCCTAGAAAATCCTTTATCCGTCAGCTCTTGCAGCTATGCTTTTAACTCCTTCAGCTCGGTAGGTGCCATTCTGTACGGGGCAATAGAAATGGGAGTCATCTCTGGCACCAATTCAATACCAAACTCTATTTCCCTTTCAGGAGGTAATCCGGGTAATTCCTCCGGGAACACATCTGGATACTCACATACTATCGGCACCGACTCAATCTTCAATTTAGTTTCCTTATTGTTCATCACAAACGCAAGGTAAGCTTTGTATCCTTTCCTTATATATCTCTGAGCAACCATTGTAAGCTTTGTATCCTTTCCTTATATATCTCTGAGCAACCATTGTCGTAATTACAACAGGCAGTGAACCCAATTCACTTTATTCGACCCGTAGAATCTCACTATCCAGGCATTTTAACTTAATATACTTGCTACCACAATTCATAGTTACATCATGAAGGGCTAACCAATCCATACCTAGTATTACATCAAATTTATCAAATGGTAACAACATAAGGTTAGCAGGAAAACAATGACCTTGAATCGTCAAAGGACAATTCTTATAGACTTTATCAACTAGGATGGATCTGCCTAGTGGGTTCGACACTCTAATGATGAATTTTGTAGGTTCAATAGATATGTTCATACTAGATGCCAATTTCATACAGATAATGAATGCATTGACCCCAGGTCAATTAAAGAAACAACACTTGTATTAAAAAGAGAGAAAGTACCCGTAATAACATCGGCAGCAGAGGCTTCCTCTCGATCACGTATCGCATACATTCTTGCTGGGCTCGAACTTCTAATTCTGCAGCATCTTTCATCACAACTCGACTGCCACTAGCTCTCCCAGGGTGTCTTGGAGGTTTACCTCGTGGAATGGGAGCACTCGACTTTGGGGCTATTTCCAATTCTTTTTCAGCTCATTTTGGGCAGTCTCTGAGAAAATGTTCAAGAGAGCCACATCTAAAACATGCACTACTTTTCATTCGGCACTCTCCGAAGTGAAATTTGTTGCAGCTCTTACACTTCGATTTTTGATCATCTATACTCCCCACACTAGTTACCATCGAAGAGGAAGATTTTTGACCTCGTCGCATAGAGCTTCTTGATCTACCCGAATATCCCACTGACGAAGTGGAGCGTTCATGTTGGCTCCTGGCTTTCTTCGTGGAGAATGATAGTGTTTTACCGTTAGGCCTCTTGCTTGCAACTCGAGCCTCTCTTTTAGCTTGTTTTCTTTCATTATTAAGTTCTTCGGCCTTCTTGGCTCGATCGGCTAATGCGGCAAACTCTCGTATTTCCAAGATCCCAATCAACAACTTGATGTCCTCATTCAGGCCTTCCTCAAAGCGTTTACACATTTTCGATTCCGTTTGGACCCATTCAGTCACGTACTAACTTAGTCGTACGAACTCTCTCTCGTATTCTGCTACAGTCTTGTTCCCTTGTTTAAGTTCCAAGAACTCCTTTCGCTTCGAGTCCAAAAACCGTTGGCTAATATATTTTTTCCTAAACTCTGCTTGGAAGAAATCCCAAGTAATATTTTCCTTTGGCATACCGAGGATACAGTCTTCCACCAATTGTATGCAGTGTCCTTTAAAAAAGGACACAGCACACTTCAAACATTCCTCGGGTGTGCATGACAAATCATCTAGCACCCGCTAGTATTCTCGAGCCAAAACTCGGCTCTTTCAGCGTCATCATCAACTTTCGATCTGAATTCCTTAGCCCCATACTTTCTAAGCTTATCTACCGGGGCTTTACCGATTCTCACCGGTGTCATACCTCGTGGCACATCCTCATCAGGTTGGTTAGGGGCCGGGGGAGGTCTTGGTATATTGGGGCAATTTCTCAGATAATCCCTAAACTATTCATCCATCATATCAAAGAAGGCAGCTCGGGCCTCTTCTCGGCCTTCTGACATCAGCCTTCTACTACTACTAGATACAGCTCATTGTACAAAAGCTGGAGCATGGCTATCGGTTCCCTCAGACTCATCTTGTGCTTGATTGCAAGACATTTACTATATTCAAAACAATTTAAACAATTAGGAGACATCACATTATCAACATTCAAATAATGGCATATATAGCAAACTTTAACATCCTCTACGGTAGTCCTAGAACCAACTAAACCGTAGCTCTGATACCAAAAAATATAACACTCCTCACCCGTATCCGTTATCAGGATAGGATTCGAGGTATTACTGAAACTTTATATTTAAAGCATACTAAATCGACTTACCAGGTTTAGCTCAGATTTGAAACTTTCAGACATTCACATCTTGCCCCTTAAATGGGTCTTTAAGGCCCTAAATATACATAGATATAGTCCAGGATAGGACCGGGAAAATTTAATAACTTTAGAAAATTTCCTTATTTAGAAGTGTCACACGCCCGTGTATGATGGGCCATATGGTCACCCACGCCCGTGTGGCCTAGGGCACGTCCATGCCTTTAACCTGTGGGCAACACTGACTTTTAGGCATGGCCAAGACACACGCTCGTGGGCTCACCCCGTGTCCAAAACTTGAGCATTCTTTTAAATTAACACGGCCTAGACACACGCCCGTGTGTCCTACCCGTATGCTAATTTGACTTAAAGTTTTAGGTGCAGGGGACACAAGGCCATACCACACGCCCATAGGGATAAGCCGTGTGCCACACATGACCTAAACACACGCTCGTATGGCTAACCATGTGGACCTTACTAGGCTATTTTCCAAGCCTTTAGTCACCCCTTTCTACTTCTTCTTCTTAATAGATACCGAATTCAAAGTAAAACATGATTATACAATTGTAAATGATTTTGATGAAGTTAGTTGTATGGAAACCTCATATTATTGGTTTCATACAAAAAGGTTATTTCCCATCTAGTATTTATGGGTTCTTATGTTGTTGTAGCACATTCAAAATTTGGCTCATTTTTGAACTCATTGTCATTTGTAGCAACCCATCATATAAGAACATAAACATGCATATAAAGGCAGGTCATTGCCTACTTCCAAATATGCCCATTTCCATGGCCTTATACAAAAAAATGAATACATCTTTACATGCCTTCATTTGGTAATTCAAATGACACATATGACAAAATACTCAAAGCCTTATACATGCCATTAACAAAATAGAAGTGTCTTTATACCAAAGCTTGACTAGTTGATAGTGTATTACTTCTCCAACCATCTTCCAATCCTTATGAGTCCTCGAGCTCTGTAAAACAGGGAAAAAAAGGGGGTAAGCATTTTCATGTTTAGTAAGCTCGAATAACCGGAAAGTAAACTTACCGAGTAATTAGCATACATCCACACTTAAACCATGAAATTATCCATTATGAAATGATTTCCTATAACCTACACTCAATCAATGGATTAGTCACATAGTCATGTATCATGTAATTTAATTAGATGAGCTCATCATTCAACATTCCATTCACATATATATACACAATGTTATTCTCGTTAAATTTCTAGGAAATCTTGATGGAATACCCATTATCCATCTATTCATACGAATGATCATTTCATATACAGACTCCCGTGAACCTCACATCATATGGCAGGATTACCAGTCCAGGCTAAATCCCCCATTATATGAACTCATAAAGTGATGTCAGGATTACCAGTCTAGGCTAAATCCCTTGTAACGACAACACCCTTAATAAGCCCGGATCTGAATTACCAGTCCAGGCTAAATTTAGACCCTAATCGAACTACCCATCCGAACTGAATCCATCCTGCACACATATTCTTTGGGGGGCTTGATCATTCAAGTAACACCCGTCCCGGCTAGATTCCTTTTCATACTTGAGATCTCAGATTACCTGCTGGGCTATATCCTTACTACAACACATGCAGGATCTCAGTTGACATGTCAATGAGGATTTATCCATCGAATTCCCTTTGTCAACCTCAACCGAGATATTTTTCACATGTTATCATCAATATGCATTTCTATGATATTTCATACCAATAACAAATGCAATCATCAAGCATTCATAAATCATACAATTATGCATATTAGGGGTTTACTTTAAGTTATCTGAACTTATCTGGTATTCTTTTCGGAGTTGTGTTTCGGTTATTCTAAAACCTTGTGTTTACCATGATCGACATTCGGAATTTGTTCCTCGGGGTCTATATCAACAAAACTAACTCATTAATATGATACATTATATATTTCAAGTTTAATATCTACTCCCGATCCAAATGACCATTTCGCCCCTAACCTTTCACATTTTTACGATTTAGTCCCTAGGCTCGTATAATGAAACACATATACTTTCTATCTTACCCAAGCCTAGCCAAACACTTTTCCTTCTTATGGTAGCCCACATTATCCATTATTTTCTCATTTCTACCACACATTTACATTTTTTGTAAAATAGTCCCTACAAAGGTTTTTCATGAAAATCAACTAAGAAAAGATGTTTAATACACATTAATCTTTCATATTCCTCCATAATCCATCAAAATACAAGCAAATCATGCATGGTTAAATTTTTAAACATGAACCCTAGCATGAAATATGGGTAGAAATGGAGAGAGCAAGCTACCGGGATTTCAAAAATACAAATAGCATGAAAAATAGGGTTTGGGAGCACTTACTATTGAGCTTGGAAAGCTTGAAACCCTAGCTATAGAGAACCCCAAATTTTTGGCTAGATGAAGGAGAAAATGGCTGATTTTGGCTTGATTTTTCCCATTATAATTCATTAAAATGACAAATGACCAAAATGCCCTTATACCCTTTCTTTAAATTTCATCCATCCCATTTTTGTCCAAAAATTTAGAATTTGGGCAAATTGCTCTCCAAGACCTTCTAATTCATAATCTAAAGCAATTTCATACAAATTACTTCTAGAAATCAAGTTTTGCAATTTATTCAATTTAGTCCCTAGTTTCCAATTGGACATCTTATACTTAGAATTTCTTCCCGAAATTTAACACATGCATATATTCATATTCTAGGCCTCATAATAATCATAAAATGAATATTGTGATGTCATATTTGTGGTCCCGAAACTACTATTCTGACTAAGCCCTATTTTTGGATGTTATAGGTGAGTAATTTCAAGGATGAAAATTCCGTAAGGGGGAGAGTTGTAATAGCCCATTTTTAAGTGGTGTCAAAAATAATGGTTTAAGGGCCACAAATCTGATGAGTGAGTTCGTAAATATTATTTTATGAATATTTACGAATCAAATATGGTTTTTAAAAGGTTTTTGATATGGTAATTTATGCTATTCAAAAGATTAATTAAGTTCAAGTGCTAAGACCCTAAAGTCAAATGGTTTTAGAAAATGAGGTATCGGGACCTTGTTTCTATAAACCAAGCTGTAAATATTTTTATAAATATTTACGGAGTGTTATTAAGGTTGTATTAAAATTTCATTCAGAAATTTTAATGTTTCGATAGTTAATTAAGTAAAAAGGACTTAATCGTAAAAGTTGAAAAAGTAAATCATTATTAGTTTAAATGAGTAAATTGATTAAAGAATTATATTTGGATGACCTTAATGGGTAATTTATCCATACCTAAGATGGTGGGACGGTTGTAAGCTTTAAAATCTTTGAATTTTATATGTTTTATAAGTTCATTTATTATTATAATAAAGTACAAAGGTTAATAAAGTAATAGTGATACAAAAGCTGCTATTTTCAACCTTAAGTTTTCTTTGTTTCAACCGAAAACCATGGCTATGGAGAAGTTAGGTTCGACCATGTTTCACTTTATGCATGTAAGTCCATTTTGCACCCGTTTTTAATGATTTTTATGCTTTTCATGTTGTTGCAATTAGGTCTAGCTAACCCATACCTCTATTTTTGAAATTATCAAATGATTTAGAATGTGCCATGAATTAATTTGAGGTGTTTGTGAAAGTTTATGATATCTTGTTAAGCTTTATTGTTAAATAGACATTTTATTAAGTAATTTTTGATAACTTTTAATATTAAGGACTAAAATGCGAAATTAGTAAAATTACATGGACTTGTTATGAAATAATAGTCAATATGGTTGTAAAGGAGTTCCACACAATACATCTAAGCTTTAAATTTATTAAAAATGGTTAATTTACATGTTTTAGGCTCAAGGACTAAATTGAATAAAAGTAATTTGTTAGGGGCAATTTCGTAAAAATGTTAAAAATGAAAAAATTGCATAAAATAAATTATTTTACTATCTAAATTAATAAATTAAATGAAATTATTAATTTAGATTAAGAACAAGTGGAAAATCGAGAAGAATGGAAAATTACCAAATAACCCTTAAACTTTGACATTTCTGCAATTTAGCCAGGTAAGTTCGTATGAACTATAATCACTTAAATGTTGATTAAATTGAATGTTTGATATGTTATTGTAACAGCCCATTTTCAGTGAAATCGGAATAGTGGTTTCAGGACCACAAATCTGAGCTAGAAAAAATATTTTAATATTATTGCATAGTCTGCATTATGATAGAAATGTTATATGAAAATTCTGATAAGAAAATTTTACCGATTATGTGTTTAATTAACAAAAGGACCAAATTGCATAGAATGCAAAAATTGATTTCTAGTAGCTAGAAGGATTAAATAGCTATGGAATTCAAAATTGAGGTCATTATATGGTAATTAGACCATTAAAGAAAAGTTAGTAGATATTTTTTGTGATTCATCCATGGAAAAATTAGAAAAGGCTAATGACTAAATTGGAAATCAAAATAATTAAAGATGAAAAATAATTAAATAGAAATATCATGCAACACCCCCACGCCCGAAACCGTCACCGGATTCAAGCTTGAGGTGTTACTAAACTTATCTTACCTTTTAAACAACTCTAAACCACTTATTTTAATTTTTGGAATAAACTGTTTTTCTGCATCATGGTTGCTTAAAAATTCATTTCTCTAGTTTCAAAACTCGAAATTAAGATCCGTAAATTTTTCCGGAAACTAGACTCATATATCTATCTACTAATTTTTTCTAGAATTTTTTACTTAGCCAATTAGTACAGTTATTAGTTAAAGTTACCCCTATTCCAGAATTCGACTACACTGGTCTCTACTTACTACGAACCACTTTTCTCTAATTAAAAAATCATATGACTATACCGTTTGTTTCTATTAAAACTAGATTCAATAAGGATTCTAACCATATAAAGTACACCACCTAATTATTTTTTAAAATTTATGGTGAATTTCTAAAGTTGGAACAGGGGATCCAGAAATCGCTCTGGCCCTATTTCACCAAAACTCAGATACCCTATAAAATACAAAACCTTTACCTGTTTTTCTTATTCCATATGAAAATAGACACAACGAGCTTTAATTTCACATATTATTCACCATCAACCCATGTCTCTAAAATTTCTTTTGAGTTTTCAAAATCCCGTTATTTCTGATACTTGAATATGTTTTTAAGTTACTTTCACATTTTTCTTAGTTTTCATGTGATAGTTACTACTTAATCATACATACTATTAAACATGTATATCATCAGCTACTCTATTAGCTAATCACTAGCAAGTATTTACACATCATTCATTGATCATATCATATCAAAAGAAACCAAGTTCCTATACATGCCATACACACAACGAAACGTCTAACTATACCAATGTGATTTCTTCGATAGTGTGATCGGGTCTCCGACGTTTCCTTCGATCCCCGAGTAGCTTGATAAAAACTATAATAAAAAGAAAATTAAGAGAGTAAGCACTAGGCTTAGTAAGCTTACAAGCAAATAAATTACAACATTCAACATAATGAATAATTATACATAATGTTACCTAGCCTCATAAACTTTCTCTACTTCTCATTTTCTACCTTCTTCTTTTCTCACTTACCTTCTTTCTTACCTGACCTTTCACTATTCATAAATATAATCTACCTTCCCTTTTGCTGATAATTCACTATAATTTAACGTGTACAATGACCCGTTGAACCACTCGGAATGCTAAGGATACTAGGGTCATTCCTGTCTATCAATATCCTGCCAATGCCATGTCTTCGACATGGACTTACATGAATTATTCCTGTCTCCAATGCCATATATATATATCTAATATGGGCTTACATGGCTAATTCCTATCTCCAAAGCCATATATCTGATATGGACATACATGGCTCATTTCTGTCCTGTCCTGTCCTGTCAACCCCAATATCCTAACATTCCTAAGGTTCAAACGGGGCTTCCTAATGCTTTTTCTCTGTCACTTCGCCTTTATTTCGACTTTAATTATTCAAAGAAAATAAATATATAAATGCTGGAAATTGACAATAATAATGTAAAATAAAAGAATATTGCATTTATTTACTGTAAACTTACCTCGATACAAAATGTGACTAAACTTTACAATTTAGTCCTTTACTTTTTTTCCCCGATCTACTCCTGAATTTCGCTCTTCTTGATCTATAATAGCAAATTTAACTTATTTAATATTCATATTTATCAAAACATTCCTTGACCCAAACTTTGGCAAAATTACATTTTTGCCCCTAAACTTTCACATATTTGTACTTTTGCCCCAAGGCTCGTAATTTAAAATCCATCCTATTTTCTTATGTTTTATGACATGCTGAGCATTTTTCCCTTCTATGACAACATCAAATTCACACTCTAACATGTACTTATGATTATTAGGTATTTTTACTGATTAAGCTCTTTTACTCGTTTTCACTTAAAACCGAGTAGCACAAGTTGTCTAACATAATTTAAAACCTCATATTCTATCATAAAACATCAAAATAAATAGTTTTCACCTATGGGTATTTTTCCAAATATGAACCCTAACTTAAATTATTGCTAGCATAAGCTTTATCGAGCTACCGGGACTCCGAAAACGTAAAGAACATTAAAAACGGGGCTTGGAATCACTTACTATGGAGCTTGAAAGCTTGAAAGCTTGAAACAAACCCTAGCTATGGAGAACCCTTGAAATTTCGTGCCAATGAAGAAGATGATGAATTTTGTGTTATTTTTCCCTTTTTATTTCATTTAATATCCAAATGACCAAAATGCCCTTCCTTATTAAACTTTCAAAAATTTCATCCATGTCCTATTTTGTCCATGAAATTAGAAATTGGTCAAATTGTTTTTTAAATCCTCCTAATTAATATTCCAAAGCAATTTCATACTAAAAACTTCTAGAATGCAAGTTTTGCAAATTATTCGATTTAGTCCCTAATCTCAACTTAAGCACTTTATGCATAGAATTTCATCACGAAATATTCACACAATCATGCAATCATATCATGAACCTCAAAATAATAATAAAATCAATTTTTATGCCTCGAATTTGTGGTTTCACAACCACTGTTCCGTTTAGGCCCTATTTCGGGATGTTACATTTCTCCCCCCTTTAGGGATTTTCGTCCCCAAAAATCTTACTTGTGAAGAGATTTGGGTACTGTTTTCGCATAGCCTCTTCGAGTTCCCATGTAGCCTCGTGTACCCCATGTCTATCCATAGTACTTTCACAAGTGCAATACTTTTGTTCCTTAATTGCTTTATCTACTAATACATGCTTGCCTAATGGATTCGATACTTTAATCACAAATTCTGTAGATTCTATAGGCATACTTGTACTAGACATCAATTTCTTGCAAACATATGAATGAGTTGAACCCGGATCAATCAAAGCAATGACATTAATATCATATAGAGAAAATATACATGTAATCTCATCGGGGAAGGATGCTCTTCGCGTGCACGAATAGCACAAGTCCTTTCAGGGGCTCTAACATCTGGTCTCACAGCCGAATCTCTTGAGGTACCTCTGTTACTTACTCCTACTCCCGGTTGCCTCGGTGATCTGCCTCTAGTAGGAGCATTTCTGGATCTAGCACTCTGTTTTATCTCTCGATTAGCCATCTCTAGACATTCTCGTACAAAATGATCTGGAGCACCGTATTTATAACAAATATTTTCTCCTGCCCGAAAAGGACCATAATGAAGTCTACCACACCGTGAACACCCTGATCTACCCTGTCCAACATTACCTACACTCGCAGTTGAGGTGTTCTGAGCCTTCAAATCCTTAAATCTGCTACCTCTATTCTGACTAGAATACCCGGCTGAGAAATTAGATCTGGTAGAAATCTCCTTTGGTCTTTTGGATGTAGCCTGGAATGGCCTGCTCATCTGTCTCTTCTTTATATCTTGTGCCTCTGTCTCAACTTTGCCTTTTGTTTTTAACAGCTCCTCTGCCTTACAGGCTCTCTCAACTAAAATAACGAACTCTTTTATTTCTAGGACACCCACTGACAGTCGGATATTATCATTTAACCCATCCTAAAACCTTTTACACATAATAGCCTCTGTGGACACACATTCTCGAGCATATTTACTAAGCCTGACAAATTTGCGCTCATAATCGGTCACTGTCATATTACCTTGTTTCAATTCCAGGAATTCCTTTCTCTTCTGATCAATAAACCTCTGACTGATGTACTTTTTACGAAATTCCTCCTGAAAGAAATCCCAAGTGACCTTCTCCTTTGGTACAACTGATACAAGTGTCTTCCACCAGTAGTAGGCTGAGTCTCTAAGAAGTGATACTACACATTTCATACATTCCTCGGGTGTACAAGATAATTCGTCAAAAACTCTGATAGTATTTTCTAACCAAAATTCTGCTCTTTCTGCATCATCATCTTTTGTTGCTCGGAACTCTTCTGCCCCTTGTTTCCTGATTCTATCAACTGGTGGCTTTTCTCTTATCACTGTACCTGTGACTGGGGGAGCTTGAGCTACATGGGTAGCCTGAGAAGCATGAGGGGGTGGAGGTCTAACTGCCGGATTCGTACGAACGAACTAGGCAAACAAATCATTCAAAGCTTGGAAGAGAGCTTCTCGAGTCACTCCTCCCTGATTAACTATTACTGGCCTATTCTCAGATGGCGCTGCCTCTTCCGCAGGAGCAGGCGCATTACTTTCTACATCATCATCACCAGCTCGCTCGGGATCCATTACTATAAAACAAAATATCTAAAAATCGTCAAGAGTCGTCACACTATCAAAATACAGGCATGGCATGTATAGCTAGACTTTTACTCACACTAACTGTTTCGAGAATTGACTAAACCTACTCTGATACCAATAAATGTAACACCCCCACACTCGAAACCGTCACCGGAGTCAAGCTTGAGGTGTTACTAAACTTATCTTACCTTTTAAACAACTCTAAACCACTTATTTTAATTTTAGGAATAAACTATTTTTCTGCATCATGGTTGCTTAAAAATTCATTTCTCGAGTTTCAAAACTCAAAATTAAGATCCTTAAATTTTTCCTGAAACTAGACTCATATATATATTTACTAATTTTTTTCTAGAATTTTTACTTAGCCAATTAGTACAGTTTATTAGTTAAAGTTACCCCTATTCCAGAATTCGACTACACTGGTCTCTACTTACTACGAACCACTTTTCTCTAATTAAAAAAATCATATGACTATACCGTTTGTTTCTATTAAAACTAGATTCAATAAGGATTCTAACCATATAAAGTACACCACCTAATTATTTTTTTAAAATTTATGGTGAATTTCTAAAGTTGGAACAGGGGATCCAGAAATCGCTCTGGCCCTATTTCACCAAAACTCAGATACCCTATAAAATACAAAACCTTTACCTGTTTTTCTTATTCCATATGAAAATAGACACAACGAGCTTTAATTTCACATATTATTCACCATCAACCCATGTCTCTAAAATTTCTTTTGAGTTTTCAAAATCCCGTTATTTCTGATACTTGAATATGTTTTTAAGTTACTTTCACATTTTTCTTAGTTTTCATGTGATAGTTACTACTTAATCATACATACTATTAAACATGTATATCATCAGCTACTCTATTAGCTAATCACTAGCAAGTATTTACACATCATTCATTGATCATATCATATCAAAAGAAACCAAGTTCCTATACATGCCATACACACAACGAAACGTCTAACTATACCAATGTGATTTCTTCGATAGTGTCATTGGGTCTCCGACGTTTCCTTCGATCCCCGAGTAGCTTGATAAAAACTATAAGAAAAAGAAAATAAAGAGAGTAAGCACTAGGCTTAGTAAGCTTACAAGCAAATAAATTACAACATTCAACATAATGAATAATTATACATAATGTCACCTAGCCTCATAAACTTTTTTTACTTCTCATTTTCTACCTTATTCTTTTCTCACTTACCTTCTTTCTTACCTGACCTTTCACTATTCATAAATATAATCTACCTTCCCTTTTGCTAATAATTCACTGTAATTTAACGTGTACAATGACCCGTTGAACCACTCGGAATACTAAGGATACTAGGGTCATTCCTGTCTATCAATATCCTGCCAATGCCATGTCTTCGACATGGACTTACATGAATTATTCCTGTCTCCAATGCCATATATATATCTAATATGGGCTTAGATGGCTAATTCCTGTCTCCAAATCCATATATCTGATATGGACTTACATGGCTCATTTATTTCCTGTCCTGTCCTGTCAACCCCAATATCCTAACATTTCAAAGGTTCAAACGGGGCTTCCTAATGCTTTTTCTCTGTCACTTCGCCTTTAATTCGACTTTAATTATTCAAAGAAAATAAATATATAAATGCTGAAAATTGACAATAATAATGTAAAATAAAAGAATATTGCATTTATTTACTATAAACTTACCTCGATACAAAATGTGACTAAACTTTACAATTTAGTCCTTTACTTTTTTTTTCCCCGATCTACTCCTGAATTTCGCTCTTCTTGATCTATAATAGCAAATTTAACTTATTTAATATTCACATTTATCAAAACAGTCCTTGACCCAAACTTTGGCAAAATTACATTTTTGCCCCTAAACTTTCACATATTTGCACTTTTGCCCCAAGGCTCGTAATTTAAAATTCATCCTATTTTCTTATATTTTGTGACATTCTGATCATTTTTCCCTTCTATGACAACATCAAATTCACACTCTAACATGTACTTATGACTATTAGGTATTTTTACCGATTAAGCCCTTTTACTCGTTTTCACTTAAAACTGAGTAGCACATGTAACACCCCGAACCCGAGACCGACACCGGAGTCGAACACGAGGTGTTAACAGACTTTAAACCCCTTATAAAAATATTTCCCAGACGCTGCCCAATCTGCGTACTAGTCGCTTTAAAAATCATATCTTGAGTTTCACAACTCGAAAATCAGTTTCGTGATTTTTCCCTGAAACTAGACTCATATGCCCATCTACATATTTTTTTCTAGAATTTTTGGTCAGGCCAATTAGTACAGTTTATTAGTCAAATTCCCCCATGTTACAGGGATCGACTACACTGACCTTTGCGCATTACGACTTGGATATCTCCCTGCACAGAGCTTCAATACTGATGCTGTTTGTTTCTATGGAAACTAGACTCAGAGAGGAATCTATACGTATATGGTACGACTCCTAATTATCTCTGGTTAATTTATAATGAATTTCCAAATTCAGAACAGGGAATCCAGAAACCGTTCTGGCCCTGTCTCACGAGAACCTGAATATCTCTTAACATACTGTCCATATGATCGTTTCGTTACTTTCCTATGAAAATAGATTCATCAGGGTTCGTTTACATAATTTATTCACTATTTAATTCCATTCCTACTATTTTTAGTGATTTTCCAAATCTACATCACTGCTGCTGTCAGCATCTGCCTTTAAGGTAGACTTTACCTATTTCATAGTTTCCATGATTCAACTAGCCCTTTTAGCATGAGTAGCACAAATGATGATGGTGATTAACCATTCCCATGGCCAATCCTTGTCAAGCATATTCACACTAAATGATTATAACATTATACTCAAACATATATAAGCCATTTTCGCATGGCTAACCAAAATTATACAAGTCCAAAGGGTCCATGACCCACAACAAACGGGTAGTCCTATACATGCCATATCCAGAGTTCAACTAAAAGAGTACCAAAAGAGCTTTGATAGTGTGGATGACTTCGACTTCGATGATCCCGAATTCGATAGCTAACGAACAATATCTATAAAACAGAGAGCCAAAGCAACGGGGTAAGCATTTTAAAGCTTAGTAAGTTTCAAGTAATGAAATCGGCTTTGACTAAAGTATTGCATTCACATAGCTAAATAAATCACTTTAATAATTCACATTCTCATAAGCATACTTACTTCACACTTCATCAACATATACACACACAAGGTATCAACCTATCTAAAAGCCGAAAATTCGTTAGTCGATTGAACGAATATTATTTAAAACGAATCGACTTTTTTTTTTTTCAAAGCACATGCAAACATACCTTATCGTTTGGGTTTATCGAGCGTATTCATTGAATTTATTGCAGCACAAAACGCTCACATTCAAACCCAAGTTTCTTCGGAATTTAGCCGGATATAACCACAAGCTCAATTGCCTTCGGGTCTTAACCCGGGTATAGCAACTCGCACGAATGCCTTCGGTTCTTAGCCCGGATATATCAACTTGCACAATTGCCTTCGGGTCTTAGCCCGGATATATCAATTCGCACAAACGCCGTCGGGTCTTAGCCCGGATATATCAGTTCGCACAAATGACTTCGGGTCTTATCCCGGATATATCAATTCGCACAAATGCCTTCGGGTCTTAGCCCGGATATATCAATTCGCACAAATGCCTTCGGGTCTTAACCCGGATATATCAATTCGCACAAATGCCTTCGGGTCTTAACCCGGATATATCAATTCGCACAAATGCCTTCGGGTCTTAGCCCGGATATATCAATTCGCACAAATGCCTTCGGGTCTTAACCCGGATATATCAATTCGCACAAATGCCTTCGGGTCTTAACCCGGATATATCAATTCGCACAAATGCCTTCGGGTCTTAGCCCGGATATATCAATTCGCACAAATGCCTTCGGGTCTTAGCCCGGATATATCAATTCGCACAAATGCCTTCGGGTCTTATCCCGGATATATCAATTCGCACAAATGCCTTCGGGTCTTAGCCCGGATATATCAATTCGCACAAATGCCTTCAGGTCTTAGCCCGGATATATCAATTCGCACAAATGCCTTCGGGTCTTAGCCCGGATATCATTCAAATGCTCATGCACACATATATCAACAATCATGACACATCCATATTTCACTTTCGTTACTAAGGCTCAAACACAAAGCATTTATTAAACCTTTCCAATTTCGGCTCAATAGCCACACACAAAGAGCATGATTTCAATTGGCTTTATAACATAGTCTCTATGCACATTCGACTATCCATCATAGTATGACTAATCATTTCAATGTAATTCAAGTAGGGTCATTACTCGAAGACTTACCTCGGATGTTGTCGAACGACTTCAATGGCTATTCAATTACTTTTTCCTTCCCTTTATCGGATTTAGTTCCCCTTTGCTCTTGAGCTTAAGTTCAACAAATTTTAAAATAGTCATTAATCGACTATTCAAGTATTACTTTCAGAATAATATATATATTGATTCGACTTTCACACACATAGATTATAATAAGCTTTATAAAAATCAATAAATAATTCATTAGCAAATTTTCAATAATGTTTACAACAAAATCACATATTCACTACGAGCTGTTTTCCTGAGCAGCAGTCACTAAATTATTTATAACTGGAGCTACAAAACTCCAAATCATTTTCCGTTAATTTTCCCTGAATATAGACTCGTACATCTTCCATCCATAAAATTTTCAGAATTTTAGGCTTGGCCAATCAATACCAGATTTTTCTTAAAGTTTTCCTTGTTTCACTGTTTGACTAATCTGACCACTCTTCACTACGAATCAAATTTCTCATTTTACAGAATTCAAAATGTGTTGTATTTGATTTCATTTGAAACTAGACTCATTAAGGAGTCTAAGCATATAAATTTTATCTTATAACCATTTTTGTACAATTTATAATGATTTTCTAAAAACAGAACAGAGGATTACAGTGTCATTCTGCTCTGTCTCACACAACTTTAAGTATCTCATTATCGGAAATTCCTTTGCTTACACGGTTTCTTTTATAAGAAACTAGACTCATTAAGCTTTAATTTCATGTCTCATTCAGCCTCTAATTCAAATCCATAAATTTATGGTGATTTTCTAAGGTCACGTTACTGCTGCTGTCCCCAAGCAGATTATTACCATATCAAACACTAACATTTGCATTTCACCTTACTAGCTAGCTTAGCAAACCTTAATTTACTACTTCATGCCAAACCAAAGATCACATTCGGCACTTTCATCCACCATTCCACCAAGCATGTAATATTCAAACACAACCAAACTCACATTCGGCCCTAGCTCATAACAAGGTAGCCGATTCTTTTTCCTTAGTGTCTAATGCTCACCTATGATTCTTTTTGTAGTTCAAACACTCCTCTATCATCATTCACCTAACTTTAACATGAAACAACAAAACTCACCATTTCTCATCCAAATAACATGAACAACAACCATTTCTTGAACATTTTGTCATGACCGATTGCTCATGTTACCAACAAGATTCAAGATTTGAACATGGGCTAACTAAGGGACTTAGTAACTAGCTTAATACATTCAAAAATTTCCAAAAGCTACCATGCATTACATACCTTATTCAAGACTAGAAGGAGTGGCCGAATGTTTTACTTCCCCTTCCCCCTTCTTCTTAGCATTTTCGGCCAAGGATGAAGATGAAAAAGGATGAACACATTTTTTTCTCCTTTCTTTTCTTTAGCTCACGGCTAGCAAGAACATGAATGATGATCTTTTTTTTTTCATTACTTTTCTTTTATTCTCTCTTTTATTTATTTTATTACTAACATTTTATGACACAAAATAACATATTTTATTTGTGCCATACTTATGCCATAATTTCAATATAATAAAAAAAATTGCACAAATGCTTATCATGCCCATCATGGCCGGCCACTAGGTTTTAAGGTGGGAAATTTGACATGCAAATCCACCTATTTCATACTATAAGTTATTTGGCCACTATAAAGTAGCCCATAGCATTTGCAAAAATTTTCACATGAGTCATTTTTCATAATTTCACTCACAATTGGCAAAATCAAAGCATGAAATCTTCACACATGCACTTTCACATGAAATAAACATAGAATATAACATCTAATTATTTTTGTGACTCGGTTTAGTGGTCCCGAAACCACTTTCCGACTAGGGTCAATTTAGGGCTGTCACAACTCTCCCCCACTTAAGAAATTTTCGTCCCCGAAAATCTTACCGATAAATAGGTTTGGGTATCGTTCTTTCATCGAGCTCTCGGTTTCCCAAGTAGCTTCCTCGATCCCGTGTTTGAACCATAACACCTTAACTAACGGAACCCTTCTGTTTCGCAACTCTTTCACTTCACGAGCTAGGATACGAATCGGTTCTTCTTCATAACTCAAGTCAGATTGAATTTCAACTTCCGAGGGATTAATCACATGTGACGGATCGGATCTATAACGTCGAAGCATCGAAACATGAAAAACGTTGTGAATCCTTTCAAGTTCAGGGGGTAAAATCAATCTATACGCCACTGGACCAATTCTTTCGGATATTTCATACGGCCCAATGAACCTGGGACTCAATTTGCCCTTACGGCCAAATCTGAGTACCTTTTTCCAAGGCGAAACTTTAAGAAACACTTTATCTCCAACCTGATATTCAATGTCTTTTCTTTTCAAATCCGCATACGACTTTTGACGATCTGTGGCTACCTTCAGACTTTCACTTGTTGACATATTAAACATCTCGAAACAAAATCGGAGATGTCTCGTTTCATACCATGCCACCAAAATCGACGTTTCAAATCGTTGTACATTTTCGTACTCCCCGGGTGAATTGACATTCGGCTACAATGGGCTTCGTTCAGAATCATCGAAATGAGTTCCGAATTCCTTGGAACACACAAACGACTTCTGAACCTCAAACAATCATCATCATCGATTTGAAACTCCGATTCCTTGTTCGGAACACACTCAGCCTGTTTTGCAACCAATTCATCATCGACTTTCTGAGCTTCACGAATTTGATGAATCAATAATGGTTTGGCTTTTAATTCAGCTACTAACACATTGTCGGGTCGAACAGACAAGTGTACATTCATCGCTCGCAAAGAAAATAGTGATTTCCGGCTTAAGGCGTCCGCAACCACATTAGCCTTTCCCGGGTGATAATTAATGACCAGCTCATAATCTTTCAACAACTCAAGCCAACGCCTTTGTCGCAGATTCAAGTCTCGCTGGGTCATCAAATATTTGAGACTTTTGTGATCCGAAAATACATGGCACTTCTCACCAAACAAATAATGTCGCCATATTTTCAAAGCAAATACGATGGCAGCTAGTTCGAGATCATGGGTTGGATAATTGCTCTCGTGTGGCTTCAATTGTCTTGACGCATAGGCCTCCACTCGACCTTCTTGCATCAATACGCAACCCAACCCAAGTAGGGATGTGTCACTATAAATGACAAACTCTTTGCCTGATTCGGGTTGCACTAAAATTGGAGCTTCAGTCAAATGAGTTTTCAGTTGATCGAAACTTTTCTGACATTTCTTCGTCCATTCGAACTTAACATCCTTTTGAAGTAGCTTCGTCATTTGTGTGGCTATCATCGAGAAACCTTTGACAAATCGTCGATAATAACCGGCGAGTCCCAAAAAGCTCCGAACCTCAGTAATATTTCTCGGAGGTTTCCCGTTAAGTATGGCTGAGATTTTGTTCGGGTCAACTCGAATACCCGATGCGGATATCACATGACCCAAGAAGCTAACCTCTCTTAACCAGAACTCACACTTACTGAACTTAGCATATAACTGCTTATCCCGCAAAATTTGTAACACTAGCCTCAGATGCTCGGCATGTTCGGTCTCATCTCTTGAATAGACCAGGATGTCATCAATGAACACAACTACGAATCGATCCAAATATGGTCTGAAGATCCGATTCATCAAATCCATAAATACCGCAGGGGCATTAGTGAGCCCAAACGGCATCACTAAGAATTTGTAGTGACCATATCTCGTTCTGAAGGTAGTTTTGGGTATGTCCGAATCTCGAATTCGCAACTGATAATAGCCCGATCTCAAATCTATTTTTGAGGACACTGAGGCTCCCTTCAGTTGGTCGAACAAATCATCGATGCGCGGCAACGGATATTTGTTCTTTATCGTCACTTTATTCAGTTGACGATAGTCAATGCACAACCTCATGGTTCCGTCCTTCTTTTTCACGAACAATACTGGTGCACCCCAAGGTGAGAAACTTGGTCGAGCAAAACCTCTATCCGTCAATTCTTGCAACTGTGCCTTCAACTCTTTTTACTCGGTTGGTGCCATACGATACGGAGCTATCGAAATCGGCGTAGTTCCAGGTACAAGCTCAATACCAAACTCTACCTCCCGAACAGGTGGTAAACCCGGTAATTCTTCAGGAAAAACATCCGGGTATTCACAAACCACCGGCACAGATTCGGGTTTCTTTTCTAATTCTTTGTCATCAAGTACATACGCAAGGTATGCTTCGCAACCTTTTCTTACATATTTCTGTGCCAACATTGAGGATATTACAGCTGGCAACCCATCCAAGTCCGCCGGAAAACAGAAACCTCGGATTACTAGGGGACATTTCTTACACACTTTGTCGACAAGCACGTAACGACTCAAGGGATTTGACACCCGAATTACGAACTCAGTAGACTCAATAGGTAAAGTCTTACTGGATGCTAAGGTTTCACGTATGTAAGAATGAGTAGAACCGGGGTCAATCAAAGCAATTACATTAGTATCAAAGAGAGTAAAAGTACCGGTAATAACATCAGGCGAAGAAGCATCCTCGCGGGCACATATAGCATAAGCTCCAGCAGGCGCACGAGCCTCGGATCTGGTCGTAGCATCTCTAGATCCTCTCTGACCACCACTAGCATTGCCCGTATTTCTAGATGGTCTACCTCGAGCAGTGGTAGCACCCGGTTTCTCACTCTGATTTACATTCTGTTCAGACATCCTCGGGCAATCTTTAATGAAGTGGTCAACTGATCCACACTTGTAACAGGAGCGGTCATGGAATCTACAACTCCCCGAATGCCATTTACCACAATATCGACATTCTGTTCTGTCTCGGCGTTCATTCCCAACACTGGCGATCGAAGTGCCTCGGGTACCCACAGGGGGTCGATCACGATCTCGTCTAAAAAGGCCCGAAGTGCCTCTAGACCGACCCACATCATCTCAAAATTTCTTCGATGCCTGTTGAAGAGACTTTCCCGAGGATCTTTTACGAAACTTTCCAGTTCTCACATCAACTTTTTGTTTTTCTATTCTAAACTCTTCGGCTTTACAAGCTCGCTCGACATCGTCGCTATCCGTAGCCTTAAATTCAGTAGCCCCATGTTTTCGGATTTTGTCAACTGGGGGCTTATTTGACCTTATTTGGTCAGTTACCGGAGGTATTGTAGGTGCGGGGGTTGTATTAGTCGGGAATGGAGGTTGTGGAACAGCCGTATTAGTTCGAATGTATTGGTTAAACCAATCATTCATCACGCTATAGAAAGCTTGTCTAGCTTCATCATTCGGGTTACTAGCATTCGGTTGAGAGTCCGCCGGCGCTGTCCCTTGTGCGGGAGCAAGCGCTACACTCTCAAGATCATCAGCTACCACTCGGTCGGGATCGGGATCCATTACTATAATTAAACACATTTGCAAATGTCAGAAATCACCACACTATCAGATAATCACATAAAATGGCATGTATAGCTAGACCCAACGCATTACGGTAATCCTAGAATCGACTAAACCGTGGCTCTGATACCAATCAAATGTAACACCCCGAACCCGAGACCGACACCGGAGTCGAACACGAGGTGTTAACAGACTTTAAACCCCTTATAAAAATATTTCCCAGACACTGCCCAATCTGCGTACTAGTCGCTTTAAAAATCATATCTTGAGTTTCACAACTCGAAAATAAGTTTCGTGATTTTTCCCTGAAACTAGACTCATATGCCCATCTACATATTTTTTTCTAGAATTTTTGGTCAGGCCAATTAGTACAGTTTATTAGTCAAATTCCCCCATGTTACAGGGATCGACTACACTGACCTTTGCGCATTACGACTTGGATATCTCCCTGCACAGAGCTTCAATACTGATACCGTTTGTTTCTATGGAAACTAGACTCAGAGAGGAATCTATACATATGGTATGACTCCTAATTATCTCTGGTTAATTTATAATGAATTTCCAAAATCAGAACAGGGAATCCAGAAACCGTTCTGGCCCTGTCTCACGAGAACCTGAATATCTCTTAACATACTGTCCATATGATCGTTTCGTTACTTTCCTATGAAAATAGATTCATCAGGGTTCGTTTACATAATTTATTCACTATTTAATTCCATTCCTACTATTTTTAGTGATTTTCCAAATCTACATCACTGCTGCTGTCAGCATCTGCCTTTAAGGTAGACTTTACCTATTTCATAGTTTCCATGATTCAACTAGCCCTTTTAGCATGAGTAGCACAAATGATGATGGTGATTAACCATTCCCATGGCCAATCCTTGTCAAGCATATTCACACTAAATGATTATAACATTATACTCAAACATATATAAGCCATTTTCGCATGGCTAACCAAAATTATACAAGTCCAAAGGGTCTATGACCCACAACAAACGGGTAGTCCTATACATGCCATATCCAGAGTTCAACTAAAAGAGTACCAAAAGAGCTTTGATAGTGTGGATGACTTCGACTTCGATGATCCGAATCCGATAGCTAACAAACAATATCTATAAAACAGAGAGCCAAAGCAACGGGGTAAGCATTTTAAAGCTTAGTAAGTTTCAAGTAATGAAATCGGCTTTGACTAAAGTATTGCATTCACATAGCTAAATAAATCACTTTAATAATTCACATTCTCATAAGCATACTTACTTCACACTTCATCAACATATACACACACAAGGTATCAACCTATCTAAAAGCCGAAAATTCGTTAGTCGATTGAACGAATATTATTTAAAATGAATCGACTTTTTTTTTTTCAAAGCACATGCAAACATACCTTATCGTTTGGGTTTATCGAGCGTATTAATTGAATTTATTGCAGCACAAAACGCTCACATTCAAACCCAAGTTTCTTCGGAATTTAGCCGGATATAACCACAAGCTCAATTGCCTTCGGGTCTTAACCCGGGTATAGCAACTCGCACGAATGCCTTCGGGTCTTAGCCCGGATATATCAACTTGCACAATTTGCCTTCGGGTCTTAGCCCGGATATATCAATTCGCACAAACGCCGTCGGGTCTTAGCCCGGATATATGAGTTCGCACAAATGCCTTCGGGTCTTATCCCGGATATATCAATTCGCACAAATGCCTTCGGGTCTTAGCCCGGATATATCAATTCGCACAAATGCCTTCAGGTCTTAGCCCGGATATATCAATTCGCACAAATGCCTTCAGGTCTTAGCCCGGATATATCAATTCGCACAAATGCCTTCGGGTCTTAACCCGGATATATCAATTCGCACAAATGCCTTCGGGTCTTAACCCGGATATATCAATTCGCACAAATGCCTTCGGGTCTTAGCCCGGATATATCAATTCGCACAAATGCCTTCGGGTCTTAACCCGGATATATCAATTCGCACAAATGCCTTCGGGTCTTAACCCGGATATATCAATTCGCACAAATGCCTTCGGGTCTTAGCCCGGATATATCAATTCGCACAAATGCCTTCGGGTCTTAGCCCGGATATATCAATTCGCACAAATGCCTTCGGGTCTTATCCCGGATATATCAATTCGCACAAATGCCTTCGGGTCTTAGCCCGGATATATCAATTCGCACAAATGCCTTCAGGTCTTAGCCCGGATATATCAATTCGCACAAATGCCTTCTGGTCTTAGCCCGGATATCATTCAAATGCTCATGCACACATATATCAACAATCAAGACACATCCATATTTCACTTTCGTTACTAAGTCTCAAACACAAAGCATTTATTAAACCTTTCCAATTTCGGCTCAATAGCCACACACAAAGAGCATGATTTCAATTGGCTTTATAACATAGTCTCTATGCACATTCGACTATCCATCATAGTATGACTAATCATTTCAATATAATTCAAGTAGGGTCATTACTCGAAGACTTACCTCGGATGTTGTCGAACGACTTCAATGGCTATTCAATTACTTTTTCCTTCCCTTTATCGGATTTAGTTCCCCTTTGCTCTTGAGCTTAAGTTCAACAAATTTTAAAATAGTCATTAATCGACTATTCAAGTATTACTTTCAGAATAATATATATATTGATTCGACTTTCACACACATAGATTATAATAAGCTTTATAAAAATCAATAAATAATTCATTAGAAAATTTTCAATAATGTTTACAACAAAATCACATATTCACTACGAGCTGTTTTCCTGAGCAGCAGTCACCAAAATTATTTATAACTGGAGCTACAAAACTCCAAATCACTTGCCATTAATTTTCCCTGAATATAGACTCGTACATCTTCCATCCATAAAATTTTCAGAATTTTAGGCTTGGCCAATCAATACCAGATTTTTCTGAAAGTTTCCCCTGTTTCACTGTTTGACTAATCTGACCACTCTTCACTACGAATCAAATTTCTCATCTTACAGAATTCAAAATGTGTTGTATTTGATTTCATTTGAAACTAGACTAATTAAGGAGTCTAAGCATATAAATTTTATCTTATAACCATTTTTGTACAATTTATAATGATTTTCTAAAAACAGAACAGAGGATTACAGTGTCATTCTGCGCTGTCTCACACAACTTTAAGTATCTCATTATCGGAAATTCCTTTGCTTACACGGTTTCTTTTATAAGAAACTAGACTCATTAAGATTTAATTTCATGTCTCATTCAGCCTCTAATTCAAATCCATAAATTTATGGTGATTTTTTAAAGTCACGTTACTGCTGCTGTCCCCAAGCAGATTATTACCATATCAAACACTAACATTTGCATTTCACCTTACTAGCTAGCTTAGCAAACCTTAATTTACTACTTCATGCCAAACCAAAGATCACATTCGGCACTTTCATCCACCATTCCACCAAGCATGTAATATTCAAACACAACCAAACTCACATTCGGCCCTAGCTCATAACAAGGTAGCCGATTCTTTTTCCTTAGTGTCTAATGCTCACCTATGATTCTTTTTGTAGTTCAAACACTCCTCTATCATCATTCACCTAACTTTAACATGAAACAACAAAACTCACCATTTCTCATCCAAATAACATGAACAACAACCATTTCTTGAACATTTTCTCATGACCGATTGCTCATGTTACCAACAAGATTCAAGATTTGAACATGGGCTAACTAAGGGACTTAGTAACTAGCTTAATACATTCAAAAATTTCCAAAAGCTACCATGCATTACATACCTTATTCAAGACTAGAAGGAGTGGCCGAATGTTTTACTTCCCCTTCCCCCTTCTTCTTAGCATTTTCGGCCAAGGATGAAGATGAAAAAGGATGAACACATTTTTTTCTCCTTTCTTTTCTTTAGCTCACGGCTAGCAAGAACATGAATGATGATCTTTTTTTTTTTTCATTACTTTTCTTTTATTCTCTCTTTTATTTATTTTATTACTAACATTTTATGACACAAAATAACATATTTTATTTGTGCCATACTTATGCCATAATTTCAATATAATAAAAAAATTGCACAAATGCTTATCATGCCCATCATGGCCGGCCACTAGGTTTTAAGGTGGGAAATTTGACATGCAAATCCACCTATTTCATACTATAAGTTATTTGGCCACTATAAATTAGCCCATAGCATTTGCAAAATTTTCACATGAGTCATTTTTCATAATTTCACTCACAATTGGCAAAATCAAAGCATGAAATTTTCACACATGCACTTTCACATGAAATAAACATAGAATATAACATCTAATTATTTTTGTGACTCAGTTTAGTGGTCCCGAAACCACTTTCCGACTAGGGTCAATTTAGGGCTGTCACAGCACAAGTTGTCTAACATAATTTAAAACCTCATATTCTATCATAAAACATCAAAATAAATAGTTTTCACCTATGGGTATTTTTCCAAATATGAACCCAAACTTAAATTATTGCTAGCATAAGCTTTATCGAGCTACCGGGACTTCGAAAACGTAAAGAACATTAAAAACGGGGCTTGGAATCACTTACTATGGAGCTTGAAAGCTTGAAAGCTTGAAACAAACCCTAGCTATGGATAACCCTTGAAATTTCGTGCTAATGAAGAAGATGATGAATTTTGTGTTATTTTTCCCTTTTTTATTTCATTTAATATCCAAATGACCAAAATGCCCTTCCTTATTAAACTTTCAAAAATTCCATCCATGTCCTATTTTTTCCATGAAATTAGAAATTGGTCAAATTGTTATTTAAACCCTCCTAATAAATATTCCAAAGCAATTTCATACTAAAAACTTCTAGAATGCAAGTTTTGCAAATTATTCGATTTAGTCCCTAATCTCAACTTAAGCACTTTATGCATAGAATTTCATCACGAAATATTCACACAATCATGCAATCATATCATGGACCTCAAAATAATAATAAAATAAATTTTTATGCCTCAAATTTGTGGTTTCACAACCACTGTTTCGTTTAGGCCCTATTTCGGGATGTTACATATCGTCTTATTTTATTATCATTTTTATCCCCAAATTTCATGTAAACCTTAGGAGAGAGAGTGTGTGTAACAGTCCAGTTTTGACCCTAGTCGGGATAGTGGTTTCGAGACCACATATCTGAGTTAGAATATTATTTAAATATTATTTTTTGTGCTTATGATGTGTGAATTAGCTTATGTGAAAATTTCGTATGAAAATTTAATTGTTTGTGTGCTTAATTTAGTAAAAAGGACCTAATCACAAAAAAAGGTAAAAGTTGCTTACTACTTGATAAAAGTGTCTATTTGATTTGGCTTTTTTAAGTAAGAGGTCCTTATTATGTTATTAGACCATTGGTATGTTAAATGGACACTGATGGACATCCATTATATGTTTAAATGTTTATTATGGTAAGGTTAAAATGGTAAAAGATGAATTAATATTAGAAATTAAAGAAAAACATGATAATTGCTTCATATTTTCATCATTTGGCCGATTGTATCAAAGAAAAAGAAAAGAGAAAGGCTTGCTAGGGTTCAACAATATTAAGCTTGGATTTAGGTATGTTTTTGTTTCAGTTTTTGATAATTTCTACATTTTTGTAATCGTTGCTTCGTATACTATCAAATCCATGCCTCAATTTCTAATTTTGACGATGATTTTGAAATGTGTCATTGATGAAATTATGAGTTTTGTGAAGTTAGTTGTTGATAAATGAAAGATTGATGTTGGGTTTACATGTTTTATCTTTGTATTTTTGATGATTTTGAGTAAAATGGACTAAATTGTGAAATTTGTAAATGAGGGACTAAAATGTGAAATAAATGAAATGTGTGGACTTTTAGGAGAGCTATGAAAATTTGGCTAAGCTTGTGTACAAGAAAACTTTGTGTATTTTGTGATTTTGTGAATTAGGGATTAAAGTGTCGAAATGTGAAAATGTGAGGGCTAGTTTGCAATATGCCTTAATTGTGCGTATATGGATTGGTTTGAATATTATAGATCAAGAAAAGTGGAATTCGGATTTAGATCGAGGGAAGTTGAAGGTTATTGAGTAAACAATCCGAGTCGACAACTCCGAGTACGAGGTAAGTTCGTACGTAAAACATGATGTTATAAGTATATTTTGATGTTTTGATTATACATAGATTATATACATATTTGGTTGGATGAATACAACGATAAATCAATTGTATTTGGCACTAAGTGTGCGATTCAAACTAGCTTCGGCTATATAAGACACTAAGTGTACGATACCGAGATAGCTTCAGTTAATTAAGAAAGCACTAAGTGTGCGGAATTATTCTAACTTTGGCTAATCTTTAAAGCACTAAGTGTGCGGATGTTTAAAACATTGGTAATCTTCAGAAAGTTTAAAATATCCTAACGAGAGGTGAGAATGAAAATGAATGAATACGGGAAGGTTCAGGTACGTATAATACCTATGTGGTAGATGGTATTCATGAGAAATTACATATTTTGATTCTTACCACTCTTTCATGCATATAAGCATCTTTCTATTTGGTCATTTACCATTTCAATGCAATTCTTTAAAACTAACATAATAAAATCTAACCAGTAGCTTGGCACAAGCCTAAGCGTCATCAATAATACATTTAATGCATCAATTCATAATGCACTTGAATAACATAAGATAAGTCAATTAACATAAATAACCTCACTTGAAATCATTAATTCCATGAACATAGTCATAATTTCATTTAACATTTCCTTTTCATTCCTTTTCATAGTTTTCATAATATAAGTCATTTGAATACTTACCATTCCTTCCCTTTTCATGACCTACCGATGGCTGAGTTTCGGCATTTTTCGCTAATACTCGTCAGCTTGTGTGAGCGGCATCATGTAGCTACATTTCGACTGTCAGCTTGTGTGAGCAGACCTAGGTTACCATATTTCGAGTGCTGGTCTTGAATGTCCTGTCGATGGCTGAGGCCTGACATTAGTTGCGAATGCTCATCATCTTGTGTGAGCAGCATCATGTAGCTTGCATTCTGATCGTTAGCTTGTGTGAGCAGAACCATTTTACAGCTTGTATGAGCTATGACTATATGTTTAGCACACTTTGTGTGAGCTTTCTCTTGTATCCGATGTTATTCTAAGTGGTTCAACGGTCATGAAAAGGGAAGGAATGGTAAGTATTCAAATGACTTATATTATGAAAACTATGAAAAGGAATGAAAAGGAAATGTTAAATGAAATTATGACTATGTTCATGGAATTAATGATTTCAAGTGAGGTTATTTATGTTAATTGACTTATCTTATGTTATTCAAGTGCATTATGAATTAATGCATTAAATGTATTATTGATGACGCTTAGGCTTGTGCCAAGCTACTGGTTAGATTTTATTATGTTAGTTTTAAAGAATTGCATTGAAATGGTAAATGACCAAATAGAAAGATGCTTATATGCATGAAAGAGTGGTAAGAATCAAAATATGTAATTTCTCATGAAATGGTTTATTATGTAGTTGATTCTAAAAGAGTTATACTTAACTGCACTAGCTTATGGCTATGGTTAAGATTATGCTTATTTCTTTTATGTTATGCAAATGAAATTGGTGAGAATAGGTAATGAAATGATAAGTTCATCATTGAGATGTAATGTGATGAAATAAAAGGATTGTTGAGTTAAAAGGACTTACTTGTAAGGAAGATATTTACTTATGTTATATGTGAATTTACTTATGTCATGAACATCATGAGTTAACAATGTAACTAAGCTTGTGATAAATAAAGGGAATGGTAAGTAAGTAGATGAAATGATTCATCATTTGAAGGAAAGGTTGTGTAACAACCCGATTTTGGGCCTAGTCAGAATAGTGGTTTCAGGACCACATATTCGACGAGAGAAAAATTTATTTTTATTATATTTTTATGGACTATGGTTTCACGGAATGATTTTGTGAAAATTTCGTTCAAAATTTTCGACTTTTGGGCACTCAATTTAGTCAAAAGGACTAAATTGTAAAAAAGTGTAAAGTTGAGTTTATTGGAACGCCGGTGCCTCCAAGGCACAACGGAAAAATAAAATAATTAAAAACATTCCGGCGATCCAAACCACGAATCCATGTGTAAGGAACGTATCAGGGTGATAAAAGGTTTCGAAATTACCGAAACTTCAATCTGAGTAGACAGTGACGCCTAGGCAACGGGAATCCTGAACCACTATCGAACCAAGCCGCAACCTTTCCGATGTTGGCCTCTACATAGTCCACCCAGTTGACAATGAACGGTAGAAAAATCTCAAAAACTATTTCAGTGATTTTTATGCTTGACGGCTGCTAGACCCTTTAGCATAGTTTCGGGCTTATTTATATATTATCTTTTTAGGGTTTTTACCCTTGCCATATATAACACCCTTTTAATTGGTATATCTTTTTAATGAATATTAATTCATTAAAATTAATCTGAACATAATAGTCATCATTAAAATAAATATAATAATGTTTAACCGAAAATTATAATTATATTAATTATAATAAAGATTTCGGTAAACTATATTTATTTAAACTTATATACGAACCAAATTCATATACTAATGAAATTATGTTCTGATTATGTGTACAACATCCTTGTACGTATAGTATGTTCAACAATTTGATTGCCGAATTAAATTAATTTCATCTGACAATCAGAATACAATACCAACTATGTTTTACTCCGTTCATTTCAACCATAGGGTGTGACCCTATAGGTTCTTGTAACGCTAGCAATAATATTAGAACGATTCTAATGTTACAAACAATGAGTGGCATCTAGCAATGCATCATTGCTACCAAAGTTACGAGAAGTCATGATTCGACATAACCTTTTGTGATTAACCTTTCATGCATTAATCCTTAAGTCCTATATCTTTGGAATGGACACAAGTCATGGAATAGTCACACTTGCATAGTCCATCCCATGTTTCTTGATACCTTAAGTGAACTATGATACACAA
Organism: Gossypium hirsutum; assembly: GCF_007990345.1. Classification (NCBI taxonomy): domain Eukaryota; kingdom Viridiplantae; phylum Streptophyta; class Magnoliopsida; order Malvales; family Malvaceae; genus Gossypium; species Gossypium hirsutum. The sequence goes on along the minus strand of NC_053425.1, from coordinate 35,949,856 downwards.
ATAAGTATGATATCTCATATCAACTTATTTGAGCATGGCCATGCATTTCTAGTCTCACTCAATCAAGTGGCCTAAGATATTACTCTCATTATGTAGGAGGGACTTATCCTATATTGATCAACCATATCCCTCTACATAGATTGTGGTATATCCAACATTAGTCTTTATAGAACAACCAGTTACGATGTTCGTTTGACTATATCAAAATATACAACTCACGATGTTGGGATAATGATGATCTCAAGTATGAGGATCATATACCTATTAATCACTATGAGTAATTTTGTGACAATTACATAATAATCCAATAAACATACTCATAGTAGGTCAGTCCAATATGTTGTTCTCTAACACACATATTCATGCATTGATTTTGACACTCCATATCAATGACAACTCTTTATCATCAATCAAATACATGTTAGTCTTAGTGCATTATTGTTGTCCTAGCCAACAATAATACTTGACTAAGGATCTTTTAAGAATAATCATATTATTCTCAGGACATTATTATAAAATAGTTTATTTATGTACACAGAAAAGAAACTGAAATAATAATGGCAACGCCTTATATCAATAAACATGATAAATCAAGTATGTTATTACAACCATATCGTGATTGATCTTTGGGCATACTCTTACCATCTCCCACTGGCACTAAGACCAATCACTCATATATCTAATACCAAGTGACTTAGTGTGACGATCATGCTTCTACTGTGTCAGAGGCTTGGTCAAGGGATCAGCAATGTTATCATCTGTAGGTACTCTGCATATCTCTACATCCCCTCGATCGATAATCTCTCGAATAAGATGGTAGCGCCTAAGTATATGTTTAGATCGCTAGTGAGATCTGGGTTCTTTAGCTTGTACAATAGCTCCATGTTATCACATCGAAGTTCTATAGCATCTGATATGCTAGGCAGAACCCCTAGTTCAGTAATGAACTTCTTGATCCAAACAGCTTCTTTCGCTGCCTCACTAGCTGCAATATACTCGGCCTCTGTTGTAGAATTAGCTATTGTACTTTGCTTTGAACTCTTCCAGCTCACAGCACCACCATTAAGGCAAAACACAAAACCTGATTACGATCGAGAATCATCCTTTTCGGTTTGGAAGCTGGCATCAGTGTAAGCTTTTATACTTAACTCTTCCTCACCTCCATATATTAGGAATGTGTCCTTAGTTCTTCTCAAGTACTTAAGGATATTCTTGACTGTGGTCCAGTGACCTTCATCGGGATCTACTTGGTACCTGCTCATCATACTTAAGGCATATGATACATCTGGATGGGTACATAACATGGCATACATGATAGATCCAATAGCAGAAGCATATGGAATTTTACTCATGCGTTCTCTCTCTTTTGGAGTTGAAGGACACATTTCCTTCGAAAGTGAAATACCATGTCTCATAGGTAGGAATCCTCTCTTAGATTCTTCCATATTGAACCTTTTCAATACTTTATCTATATATGTACCTTGACTTAGACCTAGTAGTCATCTTGATCTATCTCTATAGATTTTGACTCCTAAGATGTAAGTGGCTTCGCCCAAGTCCTTCATAGAAAAACAACTTCCTAACCAAGTCTTAATAGACTGTAAGGTAGGTATGTCATTGCCCATGATAAGTATGTCATCTACATACAGTACCAAGAATGTGATTGTGCTCCCACTAACTTTCTTGTAAACATATGGCTCATCTTCATTTTTGATAAAACCAAATCTTTGATTGCATCGTTAAAATGAAGATTCCAACTTCGAGAAGCTTGCTTTAATCCATAAATGGATCTTTGTAACTTACATATCTTTCCAGCATCCTTTGGATTGACAAAACCTTTAGGTTGTGTCATGTACACATCCTCTTCAAGTTTCCCGTTAAGGAAAGCTATTTTGACATCCATCTGCCAGATTTCTTAATCATGAAATGCAGCTATGGCGAGCAAGATCCTGATGGATTTAAACATAGCTATAGGAGAAAAAGTTTCATCATAGTCAACACCATGAATTTGACGAAAACCTTTAGCGACTAATCGCCCCTTGTATACTTGTACATTACCATCCATGTCCGTTTTCTTTTTGAAAACCCACTTTCACCCTATAGGTTTAACCCCTTCGGGTGGGTCAACCAAAGTCCATACTTGGTTTTCATACATGGAATCCATCTCAGATCTCACGGCCTCGAGCCATTTCTCAGAGTTTGGGCTCGCCACCGCTTCTTGATAAGTCCTAGGCTCATCTTGATCTATAAGAAGAATGTCACCATGCATTGTAATGAGAAATCCATATCTCTCAGGTGCATGGCGTTCTCTTAAAGATCTATGCGGTGGTTGTGTTTCTACAGCAGTTACTTGTTCCTCAATTTCTTGTGGAATTTGCTATTGTTCTATATCTGGTTCAGTGGTATCTTGTGATTCTCGAATTTCTTCAAGTTCAATCTTTCTCCCACTTCCTTTTCTAGAAACAAATTCTCTCTCTAGGAAGACACCAGTCTGAGCAACAAACACCTTGTTTTCAGTGGGATTAAAGAAATAATATCCTTTGGTTTCTTTCGGATACCCCACAAACATACACCTTTCAGATTTAGGTTCAAGCTTAGTAGACATCTGACGTTTAACATAAGCTTTGCAACCCCAAATTTTCATAAAAGACATACTGGGACGTTTCCCAGTCCACATCTCATATGGCGTCTTTTGAACCGATTTAGATAAAACACGATTTAGTGTGAAAATAGTTGTTTCAAGTGCATGCCCCCAAAAGGAAGTCGTTAGATCAGCATGACTCATCATGGGTCGAACCATGTCTAATAGAGTTTGATTTCTTCTCTCAGAAACTCCATTCCATTGAGGAGTACCAAGAGAAGTAAGTAGTGAGACAACCCCACATTCCTTCAAAAGATCATCAAACTCTAGGCTCAAATACTCTCCACCTCGATCAGATCGAAGTGTCTTAATAGTTTTGCCTAGTTGATTTTGTACTTCATTTTTGAATTCCTTTAACTTTTCAAGGGCCTCAGACTTAAGGCGCATGAGATAAACATACCCATATCTACTGAAATCATCAGTGAAAGTAATGAAGTAGTGAAATCCACCTCTGGCTTGTGTATTTATTGGTCCACATACATTTGAATGTATTAAGCCCAATAAATCACTAGCTCGTTCACTTTTACTGGTAAAAGGAGATTTAGTCATTTTTCCTATTAAGCAAGATTCACATACTTCAAATTTTTCAAAAACAAATGAATCCAAGAGACCATCTTTATAGAGTTTGGATATGCGTTTCTTACTTATGTGGCCCAAACGACAATGCCAAAGATAAGTTCGATTTGAGTCATTTATTTTAGATCTTTTAGTATTTATGTTGTAAATGGGATTCATTTGATCTAAAATAAAGAGGCCATTAATCAATTATGCTGAACCATAGAAAACATTATTGAGATAAAAGGAACAACAATTATTCTTAATTATTATCTCAAAACCAATTTTGTCTAAACAAGAAATTGAAATAATGTTTTTAGTCAATCTGGGCACAAAATAACAATCCTCTAAAATTAAACCAAGTCCACTAGGCAAAGATAAAGTATATGTTCCCACAGCTAATGCAGCAACTCTTGCTCCATTTCCAACTCGCAGGTCCACATCTCCTCTAGCCAAAGTCCTACTCCTTTGTAGTCCCTGTACAGAAGTACAAATATGAGAACCACAACCATATCTAATACCCAAGAAGTAGTAGTTGATAAATTAATATCAATAACATAAATACCTGAAGCAGACGTTCCGCTTGCTTTGGTCTTCTTGATTTCCTCAAGATAGACAGGGCAGTTCCGCTTCCAATGTCCAGTCACACTACAATGAGAACAGTTTCCTTCCTTAGACACCCCACCTTTAGGTTTCAGTGCAGCCTTTCCTTTTCCAAGATTGGGCTTACCTTTGCCCTTAGGCTTTATCAAGACTTTAGCCTTTCCCTTGCCCTTATTATTATGGACCATCAGTATGGGCTTGGGTCCAACCTTTTTCATGTTGCCTTCAGCAGTTCGTAACATGCTAAGCAATTATGGCAGAGTCTTGTCAATTTCATTCATATTGAAATTGAGGAAAAACTGGCTATAGCTATCCGGCAACGATTGCAGAATAACATCAGTGGCCAACTCTTGGCCCAATGGAAACCCAAGCTTAGACAGGCTTTCAATATAACCAATCATCTTAAGGACATGAGGTCCTACTGGGCTTCCGTCAGCCAGCTTACATTGGAATAGGGCCTTAGAGATATCGAACCTCTCTAGCCCTTGATATAGTTCTTTCAAGTGCTCGATCATATCATGAGCAACCATATCCTCATGTTGCTTTTGAAGCTCAGGATTCATAGTGGCAAGCATAAGACATCCAACGTCTATCATATCAACGAGATGCTTCTTGTAAGCATCTTTATCAGCCCTCGAGGCATTAGCAGGTGGTTCATCAGGAATTGATTTTTCAATGACATATAATTTCCATTCTTTGTTTGAGAACAATCCTCAAGTTACGGAACCAGTCAAGAAAGTTCAAACCATTCAATTTGTCCTTCTCAAGGACCGATCGCAATGAGGGTGTATTAGTGTTTGCAGCCATAATATATCTACAACAGCAAAATATGCGTGTGAATAAATTTACTAATTTTATATCAATCATTAAAAGGACTTTATTATATGATGTTTCCCACTATTCTATTTCAAAATTAATAACCCTCATATATTAATTTAGGAAAGACTTTCTTGAAAGTATTTCTAGTGGGTCAAGGATCCATATTTCACCTCCTCTTAAGCCAGCTTTGGCTTTACTCTCAAGATTATGGTTATTTAGGTAAGCAACATTTGCTAATTACATTATATGTAACTCCTAGAATTTGGTGAACAACTCTTGTTCTAATCATCTTATGATTTATCCAAATTACTTGCCTCTAGGTTTCTAATCCTATTAGAATAACCTAGTTAAGTCATTAACGAATTTTTAACCAGCGAATATCACTTGTTTATTCTTCGCATTTAGCCAAGATAAATACTAGTACTTCGCTTTGGCAAAACCTACATAGTATTGATCGAGGCCTTAACGAGGGCATAAATTGGAAGGCCATGTTGACTTAATATTTTAATAGAGGGATTTTATTAGAGTGTTACATCTCACCAATTATGGTCTACTTTAGTCCATTTAATCTTTTAATTGATCTCATCAATTAATGGGGTTTATTATTACCAAATTTGCATGCTTTAGACATCCATAGCATCTCATACATGAGTAAGTAAAGCAATAAATAAATGCAATAGTTATAGTCCATAAACTATGGTGGTTCAACCCAAGCCAATGGGAGAACCAAAAGGGAACCTAAAGGTGTAAGCCATTTCACAAGCTGTCGATCCATACTAGTTGGCCCATCTTCCTTCTCATCTAGTCCACAGTAAATTTTACAAATTACAAAATTTAGAAACTCATTTTACATACGAGGGAGTAAGATGAGAAGAGAAATACAAAAGAATAGTAGTAAGGAACGACACGCAGGTCGTATTTATAAAATTATAACCTTTTATCAAATGGGTCATCGGGCTATAACTATGCATTTCAAACACCGTGCATTTCAAAAATAGCATATATCATTCAACGTTTTTGTCAAGTGAAATATTAAAATATCCTTTCAACCTTTTATGACCCATTAAGTTTTATTTATTACAAAACATACTAGAAGATGATGGGGATCTGAGGCGGTCGAAGGGAGCGGGCCGAAGGCCCGTGACAGTAGCCGCCTAATCCCCATCCCCGGGGGTACAGGGGCGGAGCCCCCGCGGTATGGACCAGGGGTGCGGGGGTAGAGCTCTCGCGGTACGAACTGCGTACCCTAGTCGAATGAAACGTCACGATTTGATAACCTTTATCAACAGAATCGTGTTTTTAGGATTTTAATCCTTAAGGTTTCATATCGGAACAACCCTTTGTTCCACTAGCTAGTAAACTCTTACTGGAAATTGTAAAATCACCACTACATCATAACAGATTTATTAAGGTTTACAGCAATAACATAAAATCGAATAGGCCATAACACCATGATTAACATTTAATCACTTATCGAAAGGAACAGTTATCTGATTCTGCTTAAACGATTTAAACAGAAAACCATAATAAAATTAAAACATGCATCTCATACAATTGCATCACCTAAGTATTTAAACCTAACTCCGTATCACACAAGTGGCTTTGATACCACTGTTGGAACGCCAGTGCCTCCAAGGCGCAGTGAAAAAATAAAATAATTAAAAACATTCCGGTGATCCAAACCATGGATCCATGTGTAAGGAACGTATCGGGGTGATAAAAGGTTTCGAAATTACCAAAACTTCAATCTGAGTAGACAGCGACGCCTAGGCAACGGGAATCCTGAACCACTATCGAACCAAGCCGCAACCTTTTCGATGCCGGCCTCTACGTAGTCTACCCAGTTGACAATGAACGGTAGAAAAATCTTAGAAACTATTTCAGTGATTTTTATGCTTGACGGCTGCTAGACCCTATAGCATAGTTTTGGGCTTATTTATATATTATCTTTTTAGGGTTTTTACCCCTGCCATATATAATACCCTTTTAATTGGTATATCTTTTTAATGAATATTAATTCATTAAAATTAATCTGAACATAATAGTCATCATTAAAATAAATATAATAATGTTTAACCGAAAACTATAATTACATTAATTATAATAAAGATTTAGGTAAACTATATTTATTTAAACTTATATACGAACCAAATTCATATACTAATGAAATTATGTTCTGATTATGTGTACAACATCCTTGTACGTATAGTATGTTCAACAATTTGATTGCCCAATTAAATTAATTCTATAATTAATTTAATTCATCTGACAATCAGAATGCAATACCAACTATGTTTTACTCCGTCCATTTCAACCATAAGGTGTGACCCTATAGGTTCTTGTAACGTTAGCAGTAATATTAGAACGATTCTAATGTTACAAACAATGAGTGGCATCTAGCAATGCATCATTGCTACCTAAGTTACGAGAAGTCATGATTCGACATAACCTTTTGTGATTAACCTTTCATGCATTAATCCTTAAGTCCTATATCTTTGGAATGGACACAAGTCATGGAATAGTCACACTTGCATAGTCCATCCCATGTTTCTTGATACCTTAAGTGAACTATGATACACAAATAAGTATGACATCTCATATCAACTTATTTGAGCATGGCCATGCATTTCTAGTCTCACTCAATCAAGTGGCCTAAGATATTTCTCCCATTATGTAGGAGGGACTTATCCTATATTGATCAACCATATCACTCTACATTGATTGTGGTATATCCAACATTAGTCTTTATGGAACAACCAATTACGATGTTTGTAACACCCCTTACCCGTACCCGAGGTTGGGATAAGGTACGAGGCATTATCAGACAAACATACAAACATTAAACTAAAATACAGGCCATAAAATTTCATTCATATTTCAAAACGTTCATTCACTTACACATAGTCCCTTATTTGAGTCTACGAAGCCCAAAACATACTTTAGAAAGGGTTCGGGACTAAACTAAGAACTTACGAAAATCTTGGAAATTTCATGCTTTAAGGCTCCACACGCCCGTGTCCCAAAGTCGTGTTCCATACACGGCTGAGACACATGGTCGTGTCTCTGCCTGTGTCGAATATACCTAGGCTATTTTCCAAGCTTTGGTCAACCTTAATCTCTTACACACTTATACAAAATCAAAAGCATATAACTTGGTATTCATTTAATGATTAAATATTCTCAATTAAACTAAAAACATAGCATTTGTATGTCATCATACATGTGTCTCTCATACTTATTTTACCTTGTTTATTATAGTACCATTTATACATTTATACCAAGATTATCATGTTACAAAATATCTTCAGCTTAATCATCAAGCATTCATATTTAAAACTAGATCATATCTTTATAAAATACCACAATTCAGATACGCAAAATAACATGTTTGCCTGAAACATTTCAAATTCAACTCCATACCCAACAAGCATTACATTGAGACTAGTCATATATATATATATACATTCATGATACATATCATTCTCTTTCTGTCTTCTTATAAACACATATCATTTATTTCATTATATCAATATTTCATATACCATAGTTTCCAAGTATTCCACATATATTTATTTTCCTCCTCCTCCTCTTCATTCCACATCCTTAATGTATATAGCATTCTTGTAAGTACGATTTCACAATTTACTATTAAATGCTCACATCAAACGGTCCACACGAGTCATAGTCACTTACTTATTTATAATTCAAGCTAAAGAGCTCCAAATTAAGATCTGTAAATTTCCCCTAAAACTAGACTCATATATATTTCCACCATAAAATTTTCATAATTTTTGGTTTAGCCAATTAGTACAGTTTTTTCATTAAAATTTCCCCTATTTCACTTTTTGACAGTTCTGACCTCTCTTCACTAAAAATTAATTATCTCACAATAAAAACCTCAGATAATGTTGTTGTTGATTTATCTTGAAAATAGACTCATTATGGATTTTAAAAATATAATTTTAAGTTTATAATTATTTTTATCCAAAATTTTGTGATTTTCCAAAATCAGAACAGGGGATCACGTAATCATTCTGAACCAATCTCACAAAAACATAAATATCTCAAAATATAGAACTCCTTTTCTTACTCTGTTTCTTTTATATGAAAATAGACTCATTAAGATTTAATTTGATATATTATTCAGTCTCTGATTCAATTTATACTATTTTTCATAATTTTTCAAAATCACATCATTGCTACTGTCCAAAACAGTTTTATTGCTAATTCACTCTTTCACACTTTCTTTGTATTAACCTTATTTTAACATACATATCACAAATCATTTTCACAACATTTCATACATCACAAGTATAGGCCCATGATCACAAGGTCACCATAAAATCATCCTCATGTATAACTTACTTATTTATAACCTCACCACATCCTGGTCATTAATGAACACATCATTCACATAATCAAGTTCCTGCACTTATTTATCACAAAACTCACAAAGCAATACATAGAGAGTCTCTTGTTGAACACTTCGGATCAATCCTCGATACTTGGTGGTTTCAGCACATAGCTCCACCCATCATATAGTTCGACTTTCTTGTACACATGGTGAACACTCAGTACCACCCATGTGACCTAGCCAATTTATCTCGTAGCTCTCTTGTCTACATGGTGTCCTTCACCTGGAACCACGCATGCAACCTAGCTACATATATCCCGTAGCTCTCTTGTCTACATGGTGTACACATAGTCTCACCCATGCGACCTAGCTACATCATAATGTCTTGTATCTCTCTTGTACACATGATGTGCACTGAGCACCATACATGTGACCTAGCTACATACTATCTGTATCATCCAATCTTTCCGAAGGTTCAACCAGGATTTCTCTCTCTTTTCCAACAATTTCACCAATCAAGTAATTATCCACAAACATATTTCCAATATTATTATACAATATCATAATACAAGTAATATTGATGTATTACTTACATATAAACTTACATCTCATTTAATATCAACGCAATAACATTAAATTACACATTGCCTTATTAAAAATCATATGAACTTACAATTTCCCATAATATCCCTAATCATAGAATCACATTTATGTATGATAATTCAATGCACTTCATGTACCATTGACATATTTTTAAATCAATTCATAAACTTGGCACCATAGTCATTTAATTTAATATAATTCAATTAATTCACTAAATTTAACTTTCAAATATAAATTACAGCATTATTGCTGTATTATTATCATAGCAACTTACATACTTTCAACACCTCGGAAATCATAATGAATATATCAATTTTACATTGAAACATGCATAAATTAATGCTTATTATACATATGAACTTACCTTGATACTAAAACAGCCATTTTACCGACTTTCCCAATTTTCAATTTTTCTCTCATTCTAGGTTCAAATCTCGTTTTCCGGGATCTAAAACATCATATTTTACTTATTTAATTAATGTACTATTCAAAACAGTCCTTAACTCAAACTTTGGAAAAATTACAATTTTGCCCCTAAACTTTTGCATATTTACACTTTTGCCCCTAGGCTCGAGAATTAAACTCCATCCCTTATTCTTATGTTTTATGACATGCTGGTCACTTTTCCCTTCTATGGCAACATCAAATTCTCACTCTAACATATACTAATGACTATTAGGTATTTTTACCGATTAAGCCCTTTTACTCGTTTTCACTCAAAACCGAGTAGCACAAGTTGTCTAACATAATTTAAAACCTCATATTATATTATAAAACAGCAAAATAAACACATTTCACCTATGGGTATTTTTCCAAATATGAACCCTAGCTTAAATTATTGCTAGAATAAGTTTAATCAAATTACCGGGATTCCAAAAACGTAAAGAACTTGAAAAACGGGGTTATAACGGACTTACTATTGAGCTTGGAAAGCTTGAAAACCCTAGCCATGGCTTCCCCCATGCTAATTTAGGCCTCCATGAGAAAGATGAGTCAATTTTGGCTTTATTTTCCCTTTTATTTCTTTTAATTACCAAATGACCAAAATGCCCTTCCTTACTCAACTTTCAAAAATTTCATCTATGTCCAATTTTTGTCCATCACTTAAAAATTGGTAAAATTTCTATTTAAGACCTCATAATTAATATTTCAAAGCAATTTCATACTGGAAACTTCTAGAATGCAAGTTTTGCAACTTATTCAATTTAGTCCCTAACTTCAAATTGAGCACTTTATGCATAGAATTTCTTTACGAAATTTTCACACAATCATGCAATCAAATCATAGACCTCAAAATAATCATAAAATAATTATTTCTATCTCAAATTTTGTTATCCCGAAACCTCTGTTCCAGCTAGACCCAATTTTGGGCTATTACAATGTTCGTTTGACTATATCAAAATATACAACTCACGATGTTGGGATAATGATGATCTTAAGTATGAGGATCATATACATATTAATCACTATGAGTAATTTTCTAACAATTACATAATAATCCAAGAAACATACTCATAGCAGGTCAGTCCAATATGTTGTTCTCTAACACACATATTCATGCATTGATTTGGACACTCCATATCAATGACAACTCTTTATCATCAATCAACTACATGTTAGTCTTAATGCATTATTGTTGTCCTAGCCAACAATAATACTTGACTAAGGATCTTTTAAGAATAATCATATTATTCTCAAGACATTATTATAAAATAGTTTATTTATGTACACAGAAAAGAAACTGAAATAATAATGGCAACGCCTTATATCAATAAACATGATAAATCAAGTATGTTATTACAACCATCTCGTGATTGATCTTTGGGCATACGCTTACAGAGTTCTATCTGTTAGAGATGCCCAATTGTTATGAAATTTTAAATTCGATGTCCTTAAATGGTAATTAGACCATTGGTTACTTTGTTGGACAAAAATGGACACGACATAGGTGAAATAGAATATTTTTAAGTTAGGGGCATTTTGGTTATTTAGTAATTAAAATGAATTAAAAACAAAATTAAAAGCCAATTTTTGTCCATCTTCAACCCCATAGTCGAATTTCACAAGAGGAAATCATGGCTAGGGTTTTTGAAGCTTCCAAGCTCGATTGTAAGTTCGTTCTAGCCCCGTTTTTAATATTTTTACATTTTTGAGATCCTCGTAACTCGGTTTAGCTATTTCTACCATTATTTTGAGCTAGGGTTTGTGTTTAAAATTCACCCATGAATGGCATACATGTGCTTTGATGTTTTACGGAAGAATATGAAAGTTTGGAGTGCAACTTTTACTAAGTGATTTTTTATGAAATTTCATAAAAGGACCTATTTGTAAAAGTTGTAAAATATGTGTAGGAAATGTGATTTAGAGAAAAATGTGGGCTGCTATAAGAGGGGATATGAATCGGCTAGGCTTGGGTATTGAGAAAAATGGATACATTTTATTTTACAAGCTAGGGGCAAATTTGTAAATTTTGAAACTTTAGGGGCAAAAATGTAATTTTTCCATAATATGATTTTTGGACTGATTTGAATAGTATAATAATTTAATAAGTCGAATATGATATTATAGAGCAAGAAAAATGAAGTTCGGACTTAGAACAGGGGAAAAACAAGTATTGGACAATTTGGTCCTTTTTGCCATTTTAGGTCGAGGTAAGTTCATATGTTAATAAACGTTATTGATTTGTTTTAATTATGAAATATTATTTATATATTTGATTAAATTGTGAAAATTAAAGTAAACGTTTGAATTGAGTAAAAACGCAGGATCGATCACAATCGTTGCGTAGTGAAATATGAATTGACGGTAAAAGACCATGGTTAGACCATGACAATGTGCTAAGTGAAATAAGTGATTCACATGTAAGACCATATCTAGGATATGACATTGTGTTAAGTGAAATAAGACCATGGCATCTAAGTGAAATAAGTCCATGGCAATGTGCTAAGTGAAATAAGTCCATGGCATCTAAGTGAAATAAGTCCATGGCATTGTGCTAAGTGAGAAATTTTTTGGTTGAACCTTAGGAATAATATAGGTTTGGACACGAGTGTGGTACTATGTGAAGGCCACTTTGTGAATAAAATAGCTTTGGACACAAGTGTGGTACTATGTGAAGGCCACTTTGGCTACAAAGGTGGTACAGGTACTATGTGAAGGCCACTGTGTATCCGTTATTTTTCCGATGTGTTCAACGGGAAATGACTAAGTGTAAACGAATATGACTATGTGGTGATTAAATGTGAAAGAATTATGAACCAATAATATTATTTAATGTTGAATTGAAATAATGTGTTTTCGTTGAGGCTTAAGTGTATCAACTGACATAGCCAAGATAAAAAATGAAAGTATAACTGATTTAAGCGATACAGGTACGTACGAAATCTATGTGAATGTTGAATGAAAGTTAATATAAAGAAAATGTAAGAGAGTAAAATTAGCAATAAAACAGTCTTGGACAGCAGCAGTTGTGTGACTTTGAAAAATCATAAAAAATGGTGGAAATCGAATTAGAGGTTGAATAAGGTATGAAATTAAATCTTATTGCGTCTATTTTCACATAGAAGAAACAGAGTAAGCAAAACAATTTCATATTATGAGATATTTGAATTTTGGTGAGATAGGGTCATAACGATTTTGAAATTCCCTATTCTGATTTGGAAAAATCATTAAAAATTGTAAAAAAAAATAATTATGGATTATAATTTATATGCTTAAAATACTTAATGAGTCTATTGTCAAAATAAACAAATAGAAACATCATCTGAATCCCGTATGAGAAGATAATTAATTTTTAGTGAAGAGAGATTGAAACTGTCAGACAGCAAAACAGGGAAGACTTTAAAGAATAAACTGTATTTATTGGCTAGTCCAAAAATTTTGAAAATTTTATGGTAAAAAGATATGTGAGTTTAGTTTCAGAGAAAATTAGCGGATCTAAATTTGAGATGAACAAGAGTAAATAGTGGAACTATATGCAATTATGATTGTATTATCTTGAGAACATATTGTGTGAATTGGTAAAAGCATGTTAATAAATTTATTATTATTTAAATACCAACTTACTAAGCTATATAGCTTACTCCATTTATTTTCTGTGTTTATAATGTCCTCAGGTTAGTTCGGGTTGGAAGTCGTAGGAGAACCTATCACACTATCAAACTAACAAATTGGGTATTGATAATTCTTATACTTAAGATTATGTCATGTATAGGGGACTTTGTTGTTTTTGTATGTTTCATAATTGTTTTGGCCTAAAATGTTGGCCTATGCTATTTGAAAGTTCATTGTTGTGTATGTAACACCCCTAACCCGTAATAGTCGCTGGATTAGGGTAAAGGGGCATTACCGGACATATCGGAACATTTCATAATCATTTCACAGTCAACAGTCATACATTTTCATATCATATTCAAATGTAAAAAATAAGTCTCCTTCTTAGGTCAACGAGACTTAAACATGTATTAGAAAGAGGTCAGGACTAAACCGAACACATACAAAAATATTTAAAACTAAAAAATTTTTCTAAGTTACAAAGGTCACACGCTCGTGTGAACAGGCCGTGTGCCTTACACGGCATTAGACACGCCTGTGTGTCTAGGCCATGGCAAAATAGAGCATACATACTGACTTGTCCACACGGCTACAAGACACGCTCGTGTGCCAGGCCGTGTGAAAATTAGAGAGGCTACTGACTTGGATCACAAGGCCAACCACACGCCCATGTGCCAACCTGTGTGTCACAGACGATTGAAAGACACACCCGTGTGTCTAGGCAGTGTCAAAACTGTAAGGTATACTGACTTTGAATCGTAGCGTACCCCAGGGGACACATGGCCATGTAAAGTAACTGTGTGTCACACACAACTGAGACACACGCCCGTGTCACTGCCTGTGTGGACAAAAAAAGGCCATTTACAAGGCCAACTTGCCACCCTAATTTTGGGTCCTTCCTACAAGATCTAAACCAAAACATTTCATACCAAATTCCAACTAATACATAACCAAAACATACATCATTTATGCCATATCATTAACAACCAACTTTATCCTTATAATCCATACTAAATCATGCCAAATCATAAGTCAAATTCATACCAAAACATATGACTCACAATCTCAATTTTCTTTATTCATTCACATGTCAAAACCTTACCAAATTCTAGAATAGGCACATACCATAACTTACCAAAATGACCAATTCTATTAGCCATTGATGAACACATTATAATGACCATATTGCTTCACATAGCTTATACTCAAAAGTCATTTATAAACACAACCAAAACCAAGCATATCACATGGCTAGATATACACATTACCAAATATATACAAATACTTTCAGCCTATACATGCCATATTCTAATATTCACTTTTTCAAAAGGTACCAAAATATAGTTCGATAGTGTGTTGATGATCCTTGATGATTTTCGAGCTCCCGGTAGCTTCGATAATCTATAAAACAGTTGAAAACACATACAAAGTAAGCTTTCAAAAGCTTAGTAAGCCATATACAAATAAACTCATCACATAATACATTTCTAAACCATTTCATTCATGTAGTTCATGGAAAAATATAACCACATATCTATAATTTTTATATAGCTCGATTGTTCATAATTCAACTTCATATGCACATCTCATTCAAATAATTCATACATATTTCATATGTCCACATATCTACTTATATTTACCTTTCATTCTCAATCTTAATATACATTTCAAACGTACCTGAATCATATACAAATTCATATAATCATTCATTTGCTCAGAATGCCCGTTGAACCATTCAAAATCAAATAGGATACATGGATAGCTCAGAAACCTCGTACAATGCCAATGTCCCAGACGTGGTCTTACATGTAATCAAATATTGATCCCACTATCCCAGATAGGGTCTTACACGAAATCTAATACGATGCTGATGTCCCAGACATGGTCTTACACGTAAATCTCAAATCGATGCCAACGTCCTCGACGTGGTCTTACACAAAATCACATATCAGAAATCCTATGTCATGACATATCCTAACTATTCCTATGGTTCGTACGGGACTTTTCAGACGTCTTCACATTATCGGAACTTTCTCGGATTTCACATATTTTACTCTCAAATCCATTCATCATAATTCAAATATCATATAAGCAATTAATAAATCAATTCAAAACATTTATTTGTATACCGACTTACCTCGTACAGACTCAAATGAACGGAATCGACTACTCGATGACTTTCGACTTTCCCCGATCAAAACCTGTTCTCTTTGGTTCTTGATCTATATAAATTAAAATTTAACTTTTTCAATCTCACATTCATTCAAATCAATCCATTTACACATATTTAGGGCATTTTACAAATTAGCACTCACATTTTCACATTTTAACACTTTAGTCCCTAATTCATAAAATTACAAAATACACAAAATTTCCATATACACATGCTTAGCCAAATTTTCATGTAGTTCATATAAGCCCATATATTTCATTTATTTCACATTTTAGTCCCCTTAAAATCTCTTTTTTCATAATTTAACCCAAATTACTCAAATTAATCAAAAATCCCAATACAGAACATTTGTATCTATCATCAAACTTTCATATTTCATTAACTAACATCACAAAGCTCATAAAAGAATCAACGGAATAATTCAAAATCATCATCAAATTTAGAAATTAAGACATGGGCTTGATACAATACAAAGCAACGATAAAAAAATATAGAAATTATCAAAAACTGAGCAAAACACATATCTAAATAAAAAAAGGACCAAGGTCAAACCTTAAACAAGATTTTATATTTTCTTTTCCTTTTATTTTTGGCAATGATGAACACAAAATGACTAATATCATGCCTTTGTTTTATTTTAATTATCATATTAACCAAATACCAATTTTACCCTTTGTTATAAAACCATTTAATCATTAAACATAAGGCCATTTATGTCCATTAATCTTTTCAATGGCATAACAGCAACATAAGGACCTTACAATTAATAAGCCATGGTGAATAGGCACTTTTAACATATAACATACAACTTTTACATTTTATGCGATTAAGTCCTTTTTCTACATTAAGCACATAAATGATCAAATTTTCACACGGAACTTTCACAGATATCAATTCATATATTATAAGAATAGAAAATAATATTATAATATTATTCTGACTCAGATTTGTTGTCCCAAAATCACTATTCTGACTAAGGTCTAAACTGGGCTGTTACAGTGTAAGGCCATTTGATGTTGGTATATTGGCTATATTATAAGTCCATGATGATGGATTTCAAGTATGTGTATGCGTACATATGTGGTTGAATGAGTTGTGATATCTATGTGTGACGTAAATTTGTTCGTAACGGTAAGTCAGATTAGTGCATGGGCTAGGGACATGGCTATGCGAGCCACACGGCTATGTCCTATTATCACACGGGAGTGTGCCCTTGTTTTTCATCAAATTTTTCAAAGTTTTCTAAAGTTCTCAGTTTGGTCCCGAACTGTTTCCAGAGCATGATTTGGGCTTCATAGGCCCATATTAGGGACTTTAAGATGAAATGTGAAAGGTTTTAAATTTAAACGCAAATTCATGACCCGATTTTATACAATTGCATGTGTTTATGTCCAGTAATGCCTCATACCCTATTTCGGTGTCAAACACGAGTAATGGGTGTTACATTTAGTTGTATCAGAGCCATGTTTTATTCGATTCTCAGACTAACCTAGCATGTGTAAAAGTCTAGCTATACATGCCATATATGAACCGTGATAGTGTGATATCTCCCGACTCTGATGAAATTGTTTTGTTGAGATAGAGGTGCTTTCCAACCGAGCTATTTTTGAAAATGCTGCAAATGACATTGGGATATTTGAAAATGTATTTGTGATAAATTCAAACTTAAAAGGGTATGAATAATAGTTCATGACGTGTATGTGATGAGGTACAAAAATGAAACATCTATAAGTTGAGAATTATGAGTAAGATGTTATTATTTTGGTTGAATGTAGTATTTCGATTGACTGTGATGATTTTATGAAACGGGTAAAATGTTATAAATGTTATAAAAAGGCTTTAACCTGGACTGGTAGTATTGTTATATCGTATGTGACTCTAGAGTGTGTATTATGAATATGTGCCAAAAAGGGGCATTTTTAAAAATGAAATGATAGATTGTTAATATACATACCTTGAGAATACTATCTGAATATTCCTTGAAATTAAAATAGTGTAAAGGGGAATTATTCTTGAAATATGGGAAAGTAACATAAAATGCAAATTTGTATTATGATAAGCATTCATGTTTGTTTACCTTCATATGATGTTATGTGTTTGACTTGTACGATTAAGTGGATGCAGTCAGAGAAATGAATTACGACTTGTAAAGACGTCTGAGTATGACAACAGCGATTGAGTAGATTATGATGATCTCTTCTGGGTATTATATATATGTGTGTGATTGTTCATTATCTGATGAAATTCTTACCGTATGAGAATAAGGGCTGATAGTAAAGGTAGATGAAAGCACTATGGTTTGGCTGATTGATGATTAGTATATCTTACCGTTCTTTTTGGAGTCTATTCTAATATGTTTGGTATGAAAAGTTAAAGGTGAAAATTATGTGAGATATACTTCTGCTACTACTGAGCATTGATTTAGTTAAGATATGTATAATTGTAAATATGTTTCCTTTGTTACAATTGATTCCAAAACGAGTAAGCATAATTTTCTTCTGGATTTCTCTGAGGAACCGTTAAGGTCTTTATTATTATTTCCTTCTGAATTGTGTTCTCAGACTTTTAGTATGTGTATTCTTTAACTTGTGATGGCTATGTCTATTATGGATGTTGTCTCGGTTTGATCACAGGAACGTGGTGATTCCGGCATCAGGATTCCTTAAATTTTTGTGAAAAGAATTGCTATTGGAAGAGGTATGGATAGTGAAAGTTCAAACTCAAATGGTATAACGGTTTTCTTTCCTCAGGCAAGTTTGATTAAAGACAATGAGTTCAATTGAGATATTTTGTTTCCTTGAGCAATTACAGTCATAAAGGTCTTTGAGTAGCATGATAAGAGAATTTTGAAAGATTGTGTGTTTGAGTTGTTTTAATAGCATGAAGAAAGGAGCATTTGTTATGTTATTATTTGATAGTCGAAATCGACTCAGTTGTTTTTATCAGAGTGAGCTGGTCAATTGAAATGTGATTTGAGTTACATGTAGTTAAAGTATCCTCAGTTATGGTAATAAATTTTGTACATTCACGAATATATTGATGGATAGTCTGAATGAAGGATTGATATTCTAGAGAGTATGATAGCGAGATATACCTATTAGATTTGTTCTAATCTGATGATGTTATTATGAGTTAAAGCTGTTTTGAATAATATGGTTATTACATTTATGAAAATTTGGATGGTCTATGCATGTTAGCTAAGTTGAAAACAATTGAAGATATTATTAACCGAAGCTCTGGTTCTAAGTTCAGTTTGAATTGAGTAATGAATTTATGACTTTTCAATGATGCACTATTGAACGGATGGGAATGTGTTTTATTACTAGAATGTAAAATGATGGTTCATGTTTTCATACAGTTAATGTCACATTAAAAAGAATTGTTCGACCAGTGATTTAGAGACGGTCACTTTTATGTCTGTATTGAGAATTTGGTGATATCGTTTTATCGATGAAATGTGTCACATGTTCCCTGATTTCAAGAATTAAAGTATTGACTGTCATAGAAAGATCTGAAGTTAAGATAGTGTTAAAGACTTGAAATATTGAAATATCGTGAGTAGCTATTTATTAATCTCTGGGAAAGCAGAATAGTTATAGATACTGGATGGAAAAAAATCTTTGTTTATTTTGTGAGTGGGTTACACGATTAATCTTAATTGATGATGATCTAATTTTAGCTAGATTAAAAGCTAAAGTGATGTTTTCATTAGAAGATTGAGAATTTCAGAAATGTGCTAATGAATAGTAAGTTAAACGAGTTCAATATGAGTTAATTTTTTATTTTGAATTTCAAGTCTGACCTAATGATTGATGTTATTGTTCTGAGATAGAAATTGCATGCAGATGAATTCAGAACTTATGCAAGAAATTTTTGTACGAGGCTTAGTACTAGCTTGTTGGTTCATTTTGGGAGTAATAAAAAAATGTGCAGTTATTTGAAATAGATGTTTTGGTGATCAGGTAAGTAACTTGATATTTTTGAGTTTATGCTCAGATGTCGATTTGATAATGGATAAAAGTCAAATACAAAGAGCATTCAGGTCTATTGCAGTCAGTGATAACCTTAATGTGATATGAGATAGAATTACTATAGATTTTGTATTTGAATTATCTTTATCTCCAAAAAAGAAGATAATATCAGATTGTGATTAATCGATTATGTACAGATTTCTTGTTTAACAAACCAGCCGAGTAAGATGTTTTTGGGATTATTCGATTATGTGAAGTATCAGTCTCCATTATTACGGATAGAGATCCGAGGGCTATATCCAAATTATGGAAAGAGCTACAGGAAACTATGAGTACGCAGTTGCATCTTGGCACGGTAATACATCTGTAAATCGGTGATAAGTCTGAGAGAGTAATTCAAAACTTTGGCGTTATGCTCCGACACTAAGTGTTAAACTTCAAAGGTGATTAGAAAGAGATATACGAGGTTTATATGATTTGTAATTCTAGGAAAAGTAGTGAAAGTCATTCATGATAGTTAAAAGCAATCTCTTCTGGTAAGATTTTCGGGGACGAAAATCCCTAAAAGAAGGAGGGTTGTAACAACCCGATTTTGGGCATAGTCGGAACAATGGTTTCGGGACCACAAATCCAATGAGAAAAAAATCTTATTTTTATTATATTTTTATGGTCTAAATTTTCATGGAATGATATTGTGAAAATTTCGCTCGAAATTTTCGACGTTTGGGCACTCAATTTAGTCAAAAGGACTAAATTGTAAAAAGTGCAAAAGTTGAGTTCTAAATATTAGAGGTGTCCAATTGTTATGAAATTTTAAATTGGAGGTCCTTAAATGGTAATTAGACCATTGGTTACTTTTTTTGGACAAAAATGGATATGAAATAGGTGAAATATAATATTTTTAAGTTAGGGGCATTTTGGTCATTTAGTAATTAAAATGAATTAAAAACAAAATTAAAAGCCAAGTTTTGTCCATCTTCAACCCCATGGCCAAAGTTCACAAGGGGAAACCATGGCTAGGGTTTTTCAAGCTTCCAAGCTCGACTGTAAGTCTGTTCTAGCCCTTTTTTTTAATGATTTTTACATTTTTTATATCCTCGTAACTCTGTTTAGCTATTTCTACCATTATTTTGAGCTAGGGTTTGTGTTTAAAATTCCCCCATGGATGACATACATGTGTTTTGATGTTTTATGGAAGAATATGAAAGTTTGGAGTGTGATAAACAACTTTTACTAAGTGATTTTTGATGAAATTTCATAAAAGGACCTATTTGTAGAAGTTGTAAAATATGTGTAGGAAATGTGATTTAGTGAAAAATGTGGGCTACTATAAGAGGGAATATGAATCGACTAAGCTTGAGTATTGAGAAAAATGGATACATTTCATTTTACGAGCCTAGGGGAAAATTTTTAAATATGTGAAACTTTAAGGGCAAAAATATAATTTTTCCATAATATGATTTTTGGACAGATTTGAATAGTAAAATAATTTAATAAGTCATGTAACATCCCAAAATAGGGCCTAAACGGAACAGTGGTTGCAAAACAACGAATCCGAGATAGAAAAGTTTATTCCGATTAATTTTTATAATTTACTGAGTCATTAGATGCATTTGTTGGAGTATCGATGGAAAATTTTATAGATAGCATGCTTAATTTACCTTCTAGGGCTTAATAGCAAAAGTTGATAAATATGAGTTTTAGATGCTAAAGGATTAAATTGAAGAGTATAATTGAAATAGAGGTCCTTAAATGGTAATTAGACCACAATGTTTTCATGGACAAAAATGGACATACATAGATAAAAATAACTAAAGTTTTAATGAAGAATATTTTAGTCATTTGGTAATTAAAAGATTAAAAAGGGAAAAAGATGGCAAAATGTGCCCATCTTCTTTATTAGGCTGAAATTTCAAGGGTTCTTCATAGCTACGGTTTTTTCAAGCTTCCAAGCTTCATAGTAAGTGATTCCAAGCCTCGTTTTTAATGTTCTTTACGTTTTTGAAGTCCCACTAACTTAATTTAACTTATTCTAGCAATAATTTAAACTAGGGTTCATATTTGGAAAAATACCCATAGGTGAAATATGTTTATTTTGATGTTTTATGGTAGAATATGAAGCATGAAATTATGTTAAACGACTTGAGCTAAGCGATTTTAAGCGAAAACGAGTAAAACAACATAATCGGTAAAAATACATAATGGTCATAAGTACATGTTAGAGTGGGAATTTGATGTTGTCGTAGGTAAATAAATGATCAGCATGTCATAAAACATAAGAATTAGGGATAAAGTTTCATTTATGAGCCTTAGGGCAAAAGTGTAAATATGCAAAAGTTTAGGAGCAAAATCGTAATTTTTTCAAAGTTAGAGTTAAGGACTGTTTTGATAAATGTGAATATTAAATAAGTTAAATCTTCTATTATAGATCAAGAAGAACGAAATTTGGGGTTAGACTAAGGAAAGAAAAAGGTTGAGGACTAAATCAAAATATTTGATCGTATTTTGTATCGAGGTAAGTTTGCGGTAAATAAATGTAATGTTTTATTATTTATAATTAATGATGTTATTTTTTAGCATCTACATATTTATTTTGTAAATTTATTCCTTGATGATTCAAGCAAAAATTGACGGAGAAATGATATTTAAAAGTCCCGATTGAACCTTAAGAATGTGTAGGATACAAATGTCATGACATTAGAGTTTAAGGATACCAAGTAAGATCATGCCAAGGCATGGCATTGGTAAGTTTTTCAAGGCAAGGAAATCATGTAAGACTATGTCTAGACATGGCATTGATAAACTACTATAAGACAAAGATCTCATGTAAGACCATGCCAAGGCATGGCAATTGTGAGTTCATAAGGGAAGGATGCCACATAAGACCATGTCAAGACATGGCAATGATAAGTTTAAAAAACAAAGGTACCCGTGTATCCTTAGTATTCCAAATGGTTCAAAAAAAAATTCAAGAGTGTACCAAAGGGAAGGTAAGATAACTCCATGTTCGAAAGGTTCAGGTTATCTTGATAATTCATTTAGAATGTTGTTATTTATTTACATGCAAACTTACTAAGCTTTATGCTTACTCCATTTATTTTCTCTCTTTTTTATAGTAAAATAAAGCCAACTCAAAAAACCGTAAGGACGTCGGAGATCGCCTCACACTATCAACGAGCTATCTCGGTATTTTGTGACTAGAAATACTTTAAGTTATGGCATGTATAGAAACTTGGCTATTTTGTGTGTATGTCCTTATGATATGATTAAAGAATGGCATCTGAATACTTGGTAATGATTAGATTATGATATAGCTAAATAAGAACATGTTTTGGTATTATGTATGCCTAAATGAGGTTTGATGTAAAGAAATTATAAAGGAGTAAGAGTTGGCCATGGAACAGTTAGGAAATAGTAGCATTGACGTGGTTTTGAAAAATCACTAAAAATCGTATAAATGGAATTAAATGGTGAATGAGATATAGAATTAAAGCTTATTGAGTCTATTTTCATAGGAAAGAAATAGAACAAGAAAAAAAGTCTATATTCTAAGATATTTAAATTTTTGTAAGACTGGTTCAGAGTGACTACGTGATCCTTTGTTCCAACTTTGGAAAACACTAGAAATTATACAAAAATAATTATAAGTCATAGTTTATATTTATAGATTCCTTAGTGGCCTATTTTCATTAAAAATAAATGGAAACGTTATCCGAATTCGGTATAATGAGATAATTGATTTTTAGTGAAGAGAGGTCGGGTCCGCTAAACTGCGAAACAGGGGAACATTTAATGAATAAAATGTACTAATTGGCCAAACTAAAAATTTTGGAAAGATTATGGTAAGAAGACATATAAGTCTAGTTTCAGGAAAAAAATACGGATTTAAATTTTGAGTTTCGTAACTCAAGTTATAATTAATTTAGTAACTGTTACGCAGATGGATAGTTTTATTATGAATAGTGAAATTAATTGTTTTGATTTGTGTAAGTAATTGGAAAATTTTTAATGTTCCTGGTTTGGCCCCGAACCGTTCCAATTGCACGTTTTAGGGCCTCGAAGGCCCTTTTTAGAGATTTATTAGATGAATGCGAGCGGATTAATTTTTAAAAGTAAATTTTTTATGCCTCGAACAAGCAAGATAAGTCTGGTAACACCTCGTGCTCGACTCCGACGACGGTCTAGGGTAAAGGGTGTTACATTTATTGGTATCAGAGGAAGATTTTAGTTGGTTGTCAAAATATTCAGTATGAGTAAGAGTATAGCTATACATGCCATACTTATATTTTGATAGTGTGACAACTCTTGACGATTTTAAAATGTTTTTCTTTTATAGTTATGGATCTCGAACGAGTTGGTGCAGATGATATAGAAAGTAACGCACCCATTCCCGCAGAAGGGACGTTGCACTAGATAGTAGTGAAAGGCTCGTTATAGTTAGTCAGGGAGGAGGGGCTCGAGAAGCCTTCTTCCAAGTTATGAATCAATGGTTTGTCGAGTTCATTCATACGAATCCAACCGTTAGACCTCCACCCCCTCATGATCCTCAGACTACCCATGTAGCTTCCCCAGTCATAGATACAGTCAGAAGAGAGAAGCCACCCGTTGATAAAATTAGAAAACAAGGGCCCGAAGACTTTTGGGCTACTAAAGATAACGATGTAAAGAAAGCTGAATTTTGGCTCGAGAATACTATCAGGGTCTTTGATGAGTTATCCTACACACTTGAAGAGTGCATGAAGTGTGCTGTATCACTTTTACGAGACTCGGCCTACCATTGGGGGAAGACACTTGTGTCAGTAGTACCAAAAGAAAGGGTTACTTGGGATTTCTTTCAGGAGGAGTTTCGTAAGAAATACATTAGTCAGAGGTTCATCACTAGAAAAGAAAGAATTCCTTGAACTAAAGTAGGGTAAGATGACACTGACTGAATATGGACGTGAATTTTTCAGACTCAGTAATTATGCTTGGGAGTGTGTGTTTACTGAAGCTGTTATGTGCAAGAGATTTGAAGATGGGCTCAATGATGATATTCGATTGTCAGTCGGTGTTTTAGAAATAAAAAAGTTTTGTATTTTAGTTGAAAGAGCTTTTAAGGCAGAGGAGTTGCTGAAAGGAAAGGGTAAAGCTAAAATTAAGATACAAGACACAAAGAAAAGATAGATGATCAAGTCGTTTCAGTCTACATCCAAGAGGCCTAGAGAGTTCTCTACGAGATCTAATTTTTCAGCAGAGTATTCTAGCCAAAACAGAGGTAGAACATTTATGGGTCAGAAAGCTCAGACCACTTCAATTGCGAGTGTTGGCAGTATTCAGCCTGATAGACCCAAGTGTCCTCAATATGGTCGACGTCATCTAGGTCAATGTCGAGCAACTAAGATTGGTTGTTTCCGATGTGGTGCATCATATCATTTCATTTGGGAGTGTCCTGAGATGGTTAAAAGAGAAGTAATATCGAGTGTAAGATCAGGCAATGCCCCCGTTAGAGGCAGACCTCAAAGAAGTTCGGGAATAGGGGCAGGTAAAGGTGCATCTAGAGATTCAGCAACGAGACTAGATGTTAGAGCACCTGCAAGGACCTATGCTATCTATGCTCATTAAGAGGCATCCTCCCCTGATGTAATTACGGGTACATTTTCTCTTCATGATGTTAATGTAAATGCTTTGATTGATCCGAGTTCGACCCATTCCTATATTTGCATGAAATTGATGCCTAGTATGAACATTTCTATAGAGTCTACAGGATTTGTGATTAAAGTATCAAATCCATTAGGTCAGTATGTATTAGTAGACAAAGTATGTAAAAATTGCCCTTTGATGATTAGAGGTTACTATTTTCCGGCCGATCTCATGCTATTGCCATTTGATGAGTTTGATGTGATTCTTGGTATGGATTGGTTGACTGCATATGAAGTGATAGTGAATTGTGGAAAGAAGTTCATTGAGTTGAAATGTGAAAATGGCGAAATTCTTCGGGTTAATTCAGATGAGTCAGATAGTTCAATTGCCATGATTTCTATTATATCTGCTCAGAAATGTTTGAGAAAAGGATATGGAGCTTATCTTGCTTTTGTGTTGAATACTAAAGATCCAGAGTTGAAAATTGAACCAGTGCTTGTGGTATGTGAGTTTCCTGATGTGTTTCTGGAAGAACTACCAGGTTTGCCTCCTATCAAAGAAGTTGAGTTTGGTACTGAATTGGTTACGGGTACAACACCCATTTCTATTGCTCCTTATAGAATGACTCCAATGGAATTGAGAGAATTGAAAGTTCAGTTGTAGGAACTAACAGAGAAAGGCTTTACAAGACCTAGTTGTTCACCATAGGGTGCACCAGTGCTCTTTGTGAAAAAAAATGGCTCGATGAGATTGTACATAGATTATCGGTAGCTTAACAAGATGACTATTAAGAACAAGTATCCACTGCCTAGAATTGACGATTTGTTTCATCAATCGAAGGGAGTTACTATGTTCTCCAAGATAGATTTGAAATCCGGATATTATCAGTTGCGAGTTAAAGAGTTAGATGTTCTGAAGACTACTTTCTGGACTAGGTATAGCCATTATGAGTTCCTTGTGATGCCATTTGGCTTGACTAATGCTCCTGCCATTTTCATGGACTTAATGAATCAAATTTTTAGACCTTACTTGGATAAATTTGTAGTTGTGTTCATTGATGATATCTTGATTTATTCTCATGATAAGACTGAGCATTTAGAGCATTTTATAACAGTTTTACAGACTTTGAGAGATAATCAACTTTATGCCAAGTTTAGCAAAAGTGAGTTCTAGTTACGGGAAGTTGGTTTTCTTGGACATATAGTCTAAGATGAAAGTATTAGAGTTGATCCGAGCAATATTTCAACCATTGTTTATTAGAAGCCTCCCAGGAATGTATCAGAGGTCAGAAGTTTTCTTGGTCTCGCCAGTTATTATAGACGATTTGTAGAGGGATTTTCCATGATAGCTACTCCATGGACAAGATTGCTACAGAAAGATGTCAAGTTTGAATGGACTGAAAAGTGTCAGCAGAGTTTTGATAAGTTAAAGGCATTGTTGACTGAAGCTCCTGTCTTAGTACAACCAGAACCAGGTAAAGAGTTTGTGATTTACAGTGATGCGTCCTTGAATGGACTAGGCTATGTACTTATACAGGAAGGAAAGGTAATTGCTTATGTCTCTAGACAGCTAAAGCCACATGAGAAAAATTATCAAATACATGATTTAGAACTAGATGTCATTGTATTTGTGTTGAAAATCTGGGGACATCACTTGTATGGCGAGAAGTGTCGAATATTTACTGATCATAAAATTTTAAAATACTTGATTACTCAGAAAGATTTGAACTTGAGGCAAAGAAGATGGCTAGATTTGATTAAAGATTATGTACTAGTTATCGATTATCACCCGGGTAAGACAAACGTAGTTGCTGATGCTTTGAGTAGAAAATATTTATTTGCATTAAGAGCTTTGAACACTAGTTTAACCTTATCAGATTATGGTTCTATCTTAGCTGAATTAAGAGCTAAGCCAATGTTTCTTGAAGAAATTTGTGAATTTCAAAAAGATGACTGTGAGTTGCAAGCTAAAAGAGCTCAGTGTGAGTTGGGTATAGATCCAGATTTTTAGATCAGTTCTGATAGTTGTTTAATGTTCAGAAATTGGATATGTGTGCCAAAGAATGATGAGCTTATTCGAAAGATTTTAGAGGAAGCACATAGCAGTTCCTTATCTATTCATCCAGGTAGTATAAAGATGTATAATGATTTGAAGAAAATGTATTGGTGGGTAGGAATGAAGAGAGATACCTCAGAGTTTGCTTCTAGATGCTTGATCTGTCAGCAGGTAAAAGCCAAACATCAGGTACCTTCAGGTTTATTACAGCTTGTGTTAGTTCTTGAGTGGAAATGGGACCGAGTTGCCATGGATTTTGTGACAGGATTGCCGTTGGCACCGAGAAAGAAAGATGCAGTATGGGTTGTGATTGATAAGCTAACGAAATCGGCTCATTTTATTCCAGTTCGTACGGATTATTCACTTGACAAGCTGGCCGAGTTGTAATTTTAGAGATAGTCAGACTACATGGAGTACAGTTAGTGATTATTTCAGATAGAGACTCGAGATTTACTTCGTGGTTTTGGAAGAAGTTACAGGAAGCTTTGGGCACAAATTTGAGTTTTAGTACAGCTTTCCATCCTCAGATCGATGGTCAGTCAGAGAGAGTTATTCAGATACTTGAGGATATGCTTAGATGTTGTGTCTTAAAATTTCAAGGTAGTTAGGAGAAATATTTGTCGTTGGTAGAGTTTGCTTATAATAATAGTTACCAGTCGAGTTTGAAAGTGGCACCTTATGAAACTTTGTATGGACATAAATGTCGCACACCTTTGTATTGGATAGAGCTTAAAGAAAATCAGATTTACGGGGTTGATTTAGTTAAAGAAACTAAAGAGAAAGTGAAAGTTATTAGAGATTGCTTGAAAGCAGCTTCAGATAGACAGAAGTCTTATGCAGACTTGAAAAGAAAAGAGATTGAGTACCAAGTTGGTGACAAAGTGTTCTTGAAAGTATCCTCGTGGAAGAAAGTCTTTAGATTTGGCAAGAAAGGCAAACTAAGTCCATGTTTTATTAGACCTTTTGAGGTGACTGAAAGAGTTGGACCATTAGCATATCGGTTAGCTTTGCCGCCAAAGTTAAAGAAGATCCATGATGTGTTCCATGTGTCCATGTTACATCGTTATCGTTTTGATCCTTCACATGTGATTTCACAGACAGAGGTTGAGATTCAGCAAGATATGACTTACGGTGAAGAACCCGTAAAGATTTTAGCTCGAAAGGTCAAGCAACTAAGGAAAAAAACTATTGCACTTCTGAAAATATTATGGAATAGGCATAGGGTAGACGAGGCTACATGGGAGCCTGAAGAGGTTATGAGAAAATAGTATCCAAATCCTTTCATAGGTAAGATTTTCGAGGACAAAAATCCCTAAAGGGGGAAAAATGTAACATCCCAAAATAGGGCCTAAATGCAACAGTGGTTGCAAAACCACGAATCTGAGATAGAAAAGTTTATTTCGATTAATTTTATAATTTACCGAGTGATTAGATGCATGTGTTAGAGTATCGATGGAAAATTTTATAGATAGCATGCTTAATTTACCTACAAGGGCTTAATTGCAAAAGTTGATAAATATGAGTTTTAGATGCTAAAGGATTAAATTGAAGAGTATAATTGAAGTAGAGGTCCTTAAATGGTAAATAGACCATTACGTTTTCTTGGACAAAAATGGACATACATAGATAAAAATAACTAAAGTTTTAATGAAGGGTATTTTAGTCATTTGGTAATTAAAAGATTAAAAAAGGGAAAAAGATGGCAAAATTTGTCCATCTTCTTCATTAGGCCGAAATTTCAAGGGTTCTTCATAGCTAGGGTTTTTTCAAGCTTCCAAGCTTCATAGTAAGTGATTTCAAGCCCCGTTTTTTTAATGTTCTTTACGTTTTTGAAGTCCCGGTAACTTGATTTAACTTATTTTAGCAATAATTTAACCTGGGGTTCATATTTGGAAAACTACCCATAGGTGAAGTGTGTTTGTTTTGATGTTTTATGGTAGAATATGAAGCTTGAAATTATGTTAAACAACTTGAGCTAAGCGATTTTAAGCGAAAACGAGAAAAACGACATAATCGGTAAAAATACCTAATGGTCATAAGTACATGTTAAAGTGGGAATTTGAGGTTACCGTAGGTAAATAAATGATCAGCATGTCATAAAACATAAGAATTAGGGATAAATTCTCATTTCCGAGCCTTGGGGAAAAAGTGTAAATATGCAAAACTTTAGGGGCAAAATCATAATTTTGCCAAAGTTAGAGTTAAGGATTGTTTTGATAAATGTGAATATTAAATAAGTTAAAATTTCTATTATAGATCAAGAAGAACGAAATTCAGGGTTAGACTGAGGAAAGAAAAGGTTGAGGACTAAATCAAAATATTTGATCAAATTTTGTATCGAGGTAAGTTTGCGGTAAATAAATGCAATGTTTTATTATTTATAATTAATGATGTTATTTTTCAGCATCTATATATTTATTTTGTAAATTTATTCCTTGATGATTCAAGCAAGAATTGACGGAGAAATGATATTTAAAAGTCCTGGTTGAACATTAGGAATGTGTAGGATACAAATGTCATGACATTAGGGTTTAAGGATACCAAGTAAGACCATGCCAAGGCAAGGAAATCATGTAAGACCATGTTTAGACATGGCATTGATAAACTACTATAAGGCAAAGATCCCATGTAAGACCATGCCAAGGCATGGCAATGGTGAGTTCATAAGGCAAGGATACCACGTAAGACCATGTCAAGACATGGCAATGGTAAGTTTAAAAAGGAAAGGTACCCGTGTATCCTTAGTATTCCAAATGGTTCAACGAAAAATTCAAGAGTGTACCAAAGGGAAGGTAAGATAACTCCATGTTCGAAAGGTTCAGGTTATCTTGATAATTCATTTAGAATGTTGTTATTTATTTACATGCAAACTTACTAAGCTTTACGCTTACTCCATTTATTTTCTCTCTTTTTTATAGTATCTCAAAGCCAACTCAGAAAATCAAAAAGATATCGAAGATCGCCTCACACTATCAACGAGCTATCTCAGTATTTTGTGACCAGAAATACTTTAAGTTATGGCATGTATAGGGACTTGGCTATTTTGTGTGTATGTCCTTATGATATGATTAAAGAATGGCATGTGAATACTTGGTAATGATTAGCTTATGATATAGCTAAATAAGAACATGATTTGGTATTATGTATGCCTAAATCAGGTTTTATGCAAAGAAATTATGGAGTAAGAGTTGGCCATGGAACAATTAGGAAATAGTAGCAGTGACTTGGTTTTGAAAAATCACTAAAAATTGTAGAGATGGAATTAAATGGTGAATGAGATATAGAATTAAAGCTTATTGAGTATATTTTCATAAGAAAGAAACAGAGCAAGCAAAGGAAGTCTATATTTTGATATATTTAAATTTTTGTAAGACTGGTTCAGAGTGACTTCATGATCCCCTGTTCAAATTTTGGAAAATCACTAGAAATTGTACAAAAATAATTATAAGTCATAGTTTATATTTCTAGATTCCTTAGTGAGTCTATTTTCATTATAAACAAACAGAAACATTATCTGAATTCTGTATAATGAGATAATCGATTTTTAGTGAAGAGAGGTCAGGTCCGCTGAACTGCGAAATAGGGGAACATTTAATAAATAAATTTACAAATTGGAAAAACCAAAAATGAGTCTAGTTTCACGAAAAATTTACGGATTTAAATTTTGAATTTCGTAACTCAAGTTATAATTAATTTAGTGACTGTTACGCAGATGGATAGTTTTATTATGAATAGTGAAAAAAATTGTTTTGATTTGTGTAAGTAATTGGAAAATTTTTAATGTTCCCGGTTTGGGCCCGAACTGTTCCAATTGCACGTTTTAGGGCCTCGAAGGCCCTTTTTAGGGTTTTATTTGATAAATGCGAGCAAATTAATTTTTAAAAGTAAATTTTTTTTGCCCCGAACAAGTAAGATAAGTCTGGTAACGCCTCGTGCTCGACTCCGGCGACAGTCTTGGGTAAGGCGTGTTACAAGTCGAATGCAATATTATAGATCAAGAAAAATGAAGTTCAGACTTAGAACGGGGAAAAAGAGTATTGGACAATTTGGTCAATTTCTTCATTTTAGGTCGAGGTAAGTTCGTATATTAATAAATGTTATTGATTTGTTTTAATTATGCAATATTATTATATATTTGATTAAATTATGAAAATTAAAGTAAACGTTCGAATTGAGTAAAAACGCAAGATCGATCACGATCGTTGCATAGTGAAATATGAATTGACGGTAAAAGACCATGGTTAAACCATGGCAATGTGCTAAGTGAAATAAGTGATTCACATGTAAGACCATATCTAGGATATGACATTGTGCTAAGTGAAATAAGACCATCGCATCTAAGTGAAATAAGTCAATGGCAATGTGCTAAGTGAAATAAGTCCATGGCATTGTGCTAAGTGAGAAATTTCTCGGTTGAACCTTAGGAATAAAATACCTTGGACACAAGTGTGGTACTATGTGAAGGCCACTTTGTGAATAAAATAGCTTTGGACACAAGTGTGGTACTATGTGAAGGCCCCTTTGGCTACTAGGGTGGTACAGATACTATGTGAAGGCCACTGTGTATTCGTTATTATTCCAATGTGTTTAATGGGAATTGACTAAGTGTAAACGAATATGACTATGTGATGATTAAATGTGAAAGAATTATGATCCAATAATATTATTTGATGTTGAATTGAAATAATGTGTTTTCGTTGAGGTTTAAGTGTATCAACTGACCTAGCCAAGATAAAAAATGAAAGTATAACTAGTTTAAGCGATACAGGTACATATGAAATCTATGTGAATGTTTTAATACAAAGAAAACGTGAGAGAGTAAAATTAGCAATAAAATAGTTTTGGACAGCAGCAGTTGTGTGACTTTGAAATATCATCAAAAATGGTGGAAATCAAATTAGAGGTTGAATAAGATGTGAAATTAAATTTTATTGAGTATATTTTCACATAAAAGAAACGGTGTAAGAAAAAGAATTTCATATTAAGAGATATTTGAATTTTTGTGAGATAGGATTAGAATGATTTCAAAATCCCCTGTTCTGATTGGGAAAATAATTTAAAATTGTAAAAAAATAATTATGCGTTATAATTTATATTTTTAAAATCTTTAATGATTCTACTTTAAAAAAACAAATAGAAACATCATCTGAATCCCGTATGAGGAGATAATTAATTTTTAGTGAAGAGGGGTCAGAACTGTCGGACTGCAAAACAGGGGAGACTCTAAAGAATAAACTATACTTATTGGCTAGACCAAAATTTTTTAAAATTTTATGGTAATAACATATGTGAGTCTAGTTTCAAGAAAAATTAGTGGATCTTAATGTAGAGTTTCGTATCTTTGGATATAAATAATTTAGTAACTATGACTTGAGTAGACAGCTTGAGATGAACAAGAGTAAATAGTGGAACTATGTGCAATTATGATTGTATTATCTTGAGAACATATTCTGAGAATTGGTAAAAGCATGGTAATAAATTTCTTATTATTTACATACCAACTTATTAAGCTATATAGCTCACTCCATTTATTTTCTGTGTTTATAATATCCTCATGTTAGCTCGAGTTGGAAGTCGTCAGAGAACCTACCACACTATCAAACTAACAAATTGGGTATTGATAATTCTTATACTTAAGATTATGGCATGTATAGGGGACTTGGTTATTTTTGCATGTTTCATAATTGTTTTGCCCTAAAATGTTGGCCTATGCTATTTGAAAGTTCATTGTTGTGTAAGGTCATTTGATGTTGGTATATAGTCTATATTATAAGTCCATGATGATGCATTTCAAGGATGTGTATGCTTACATATGTGGTTGAATGAGTTGTGATATCTATGTGTGACATAAATTTGTTCGCAATGGCAAGTCAGATTAGTGCACGGGCTAGGGACATGGTCAGGTGAGCCACACAGCAGTGTCCTAATATCACACGGGAGTATGCCTCTGTTTTTCATGAAATTTTTCAAAGTTTTCTAAAGTTCTTAGTTTGGTCCCGAACCGTTTCCAGAGCATGATTTGGGCTTCGTAGGCCCATATTAGGGACTTTAAGATGAAATGTGAAAATTTTTAAATTTGAACACAAATTCATGACCCGATTTTTTACGATTGCATGTGTTTATGTCCAGTAATGCTTCATACCCTATTTCGGTGTCGAACACGGGTAACAGGTGTTACAGGTTGCTAATTATGTAAGTCAACCTATGAGACCTTATCATGTTATGAATGAAAGTTGTATGTGATGTTTATAAATATACTTAATTTTGAGTTGACTAGTGCTCAATAGGTTTATACTAAGTTTAAAGTATTGGTGTTGAATCATGTTTAATCTATATATGATAGTTTTGAAGTGATAAGTTATGTTTCAAGTTTATATGAACTTACTAAGCATTCATTGCTTACGTAGTCATCTTCTTCTTACTTTGCAAATTTTCGGAAGCTCAACCGGTTTGGAAACTCGTCGGATATCTGTCACACTATCCAGTGATTATATCGGTAGTTTTTGATGTCTTGATCAAGGTTATAATGGCATGTATAGGTGGACTTGAGTTTTATGTTAGTTGATGAGTTTGGCATGTATATGTCATGTTGGTTGATTTAATCTTGGCATTTTTGGTGCATTATTGATGTGAGTTATTTTGACAATGTGTTAATGCATGTCTGAATGGCTAAAATGGTAGGTGATGAATTGACCTCAATATGGTCAAGTTATGGTATGCTTTGGAAAGGTTTTGAATAGATGTGCATGATTGAAATATGGTTCGTATATATGTTGGATGTTGGAACCATTTGGAAATGGCTAGGTTTGTGTCATTTAGAGAAATGATCCAAATGGTAAGGTTATTTTGATGTGTTATGAATCTAATATGGTATGGTTGATATGTGTCAGTGTGATATGTTTTGGTATGGAAACAAGTTAGTTGATACATGGTTAAATATGCATATGTTTAGGTATATTTGATGTATGTGCTTGAGGTGCCAAAATGGCATATTGGTTGTATGAATTATTAGCCTACTGTATGAACCTTTTTTTGTAGGTTTTGAGTATGTTTAAAAGCTTTGATCATATGTGAAAAAGTACTTAGGCTTATGCTTGGGAAGGGTGAAAGAAGTGGCTTGATTTTAGCCATTTTCTTGTCCACACGGCCTAAGACACGGGTGTGTGCCTCAGCCGTGTGTGACACACGGTCTTGTGTCCCCTGTAGGTGTTAATGGTTTCTTTTCGAAAGATACATGACCTAGCACACGACTTTTCACAGGGGCATGTGAGGCCATTTTGAAGGTTACACAGCCTGGCACACGGGCGTGTGGCTTGGCCGTGTGACCGAAGTTAGAAAGTTACACGAGCATGAAAATGGGCTAGGACACGACCGTGTGTCCCCATTTCGAATGTTACATAGCTTGAGACATGGGCGTGTGTATCAGCCGTGTGACCCCTACAATGTGAATTTTTCTAACTTTTTCTTCAAAGTTTTAAATGTTTCTGATTTAGTCCTAAATCATTTCTAAAGTGTTTCTAAGGCCTCGAGGGCTCGAATAAGGGATGATATGCATATGTTTGAATAGATTATGTTGTGATTTATAAAATAATTAAAAATGAATGATTTGAGTTATGTTTTTACAGTAATGCTTCGTAACCCTATTCCGGCGACGGATACGGGTTAGAGGTGTTACAGCATGGCTTTAGTAATTTTTAGTTAAAGAATGTTATTAATCTAACATATTTATGTCATATTGATTAAAACTCATATTTTTAGAAATTGCACATTGAAATTTTTACTTTTTATTTTTCTTAGTTTAATTACTTAGGT
Source organism: Gossypium hirsutum (assembly GCF_007990345.1). Taxonomy (NCBI): domain Eukaryota; kingdom Viridiplantae; phylum Streptophyta; class Magnoliopsida; order Malvales; family Malvaceae; genus Gossypium; species Gossypium hirsutum. Next base: position 35,914,598 of record NC_053425.1, on the reverse strand, counting down.
AATTTTTAGTTTTTAAATCACTTTTTCAAATCAACATTTTTCCTTCACCAAATTGTTTAAAGTTGCATTTCATAAATATATTTCTTTCACAATCCTTATAGGTACAATAACTTGCATATTTCCATCGTTCCAAATTTTTGGTGATTGTTAGGGACTGTTTTAAAAGACATTATTTGTGAAATTGTTAATTTTGCATTTTGGTCTATTTTTTTCTATTAAAATTTAATTCCTATCTTTTTTGTGTTTGTTTTAGGTGTTTATAAGTATTGATCAAATTATTGATTTACTTCCCATAGACCTTGAAATTGATAGGACTTTCAGACAGAGAAGACAAGATAACCAAGGAAGGACTGAAGAGACGAATTTTGAAAATCAAAACTAAAATCTAAGAAGAGCATTCACTTATAATACTCATAATCTGATTATTGTTGTCGATGACAGAAACTACGCCATTCGACAATATGCGATTTCTCTATTCAAAAGCTCAATACGAGTATTGTGAGACCCGAAATTGAGGCACCACAATTCGAACTAAAGTCAGTCATTTTCCAAATGTTGCAAAATATGGGTCAATTTAGTGGGATGCCTACTGAAGATCCACATCTTCATTTTCAAGTATTCATGGAAGTGAGTGACTCATTCAAACTAGTCAGGCTGATAGAGGATGCCTTAAGATTGAGATTACTTCTATACTCCTTAAGAGATAGAGCACGAGTGTGGTTGAATCCCTTACCATTCGATTCCATAACTACATGGCAAGAGTTGGTTAAACTTTTCCTAATGAAATACTTTCCTCCACCTCTGATTGCCAAGATTTGAAATGAAATCATTTCATTTCAACAACTTGACGAAGAATCTTTATATGAGGCATGAGAGCGGTTTAAGGAGTTATTACGAAAGTGTCATTATCACTGCTTTCCTTACTGCGTTCAAATAGAGACTTTCTATATTGGTCTCAATATTCATACTAGAATGATGGTGGATGCTTCGGCAAATGGAGCCCTTCCTTTTAAATCTTACAACGATGCTTACGAGACTATTGAAAGAATTACCAGTAATAACTATCAGTTGCCAACCAACCAAGCAACCTCAAAAAGACAAGTAGCAGGAGTACATGAAGCAGACATACTTGCTTCTTTGGTAGCCCAGGTATCCTCTATGTCTTCTATGCTTAAGAACATAACTGTTAATGGTTTGAATGGTAATCTGACAGGTCAGTCGCCGAACCAGTTCGAGAATATTTCTTGTGAATACTATGGAGATGGCCAATTCTTTGAAAATTGCCCATTAAATCAAGAGTCAAAATATTACATAGGAAATCAGAATTGGAATGGTCCGCAATCAAACTCTTACAACTCTTTATGGCAAAATCATCCAATTTCTCCATGGAATAATTAATGGGTGGACCATAGCGAATCTTCTATGTTATTTCAACCAAATTATCCGCCGGAATATTCTAGACAAGTGCAACAACCCCCACCAACTGAATCTTCAAGCGATCTTGAGATTCTACTGAAGGCATACATAGTGAAGAATGATGCCACTTTAAGAAATCTGGAGAATCAAATGGGTTAGAACTTCAAAATAAATCCCAAAAAGGTTTTCCCAGTGATACTAAAAATCTAAGAATTTTGGGCAAAGAACATTGTAAAGCAGTCACTTTGACAAGTGGAAAGACATTGGAACCTAAGGTGGTTGAGGTTCAAGATGAGCCTATTGTAGCTCAAGAAAAAGAGGAATTTCAACCAAGTATTGAAACTTTTGTTTCACAAAAGTCAGATTCGGTGATCCTTGATGAGGTAAACTCTAAACCAATTAGGTCTGATTATCTAACACCCTTTTCAAATGCAAAAAAATTTCCACAGAAGAGTTGTCTAGTTAAAGCTAAGATTCCACCATTTCCATATCCTCAATGATTCCAGAAGCAGTAACAGGATAATCAGTTGAAAGAAATTTTTCATGATGAGGTAACTTTTAATGACTTCGATGCTACTAAATCCCCAAATGTAGTTGAAGACTGCTCTACTATTTCTAAGATGGAATCGCTGGCTTCTACAGAATTGGAGCTCAATTCTTTAGATGAATCGTTAGAAAGTATTCTACTAGCAGATTCACCAAGTGATGATGAAGACGAGGAATATTTGGTTTTGTTAGAAGCTAAAATGAAGGGATTCACTTAGGAAGTTCCATTGGAATCATTAGAGTTATAATATCAGGAGTACACGCAACCAAAAGTGTTGATTAAAAAGCCAGTTGAATTGGAATTGAATTTTTTTTCCTCATTTGAAATATGATTATTTGAGTCTATCTTCGACTTTACCTACCATGATTTCAGTTAAGTTTACCAAGAATTAAGAAAAAGAGTCACTTGTGGTTTTGGAAAAGCATAAGAAAGGTACTGGATGGATTATTGTAGATATTCGAGTCACAAGTTGGAGGATTTGTATGGATTATTTCAGAGTTCTGAAGTGAGTAAACCTAGGGGCTTAGAAACAAGAGTTCGCAGCAAGACTCAATGTAACACCCCTAACCCGTATTCGTCGCCGGAATAGGTTAAGAGGCATTATTAGACTCGTAACTTAGACCAAAACAACCAAATATCAAATACCATCTCAATTCAATAAAATACTATTCATTCATGTTCATTACGAACTTAAACTGAGCATACAAGGTCTAATTCATGCATCTAGGACTAAATCAATAACATGTGAACTTTTCAGAACTTATAAAAATTTTCAACTTTTAAAAGGTCACACACCCATGTGAACAGGCTGTGTGCCTTACACGGCATTAGACACGTCCATGTGTCTAAGCCCTGGTGAAACAAGACATACATACTGACTTGTCCACATAGCCATAAGACACGCCCTTGTGCCAGGCCGTGTGCAAATTAGGTAGGCTACTGACTTGGCCACACGGCTGACCACACGCCCGTGTGTCTAGACCGTGTCAAAATTGGAGGGTATACTACCTTTAATCCGTAGGGCACCCTAGGAAACACACTGTGACAGCCCTAAATTGACCCTAGTCGGAAAGCGGTTTCGGGACCGCTAAACTGAATCACTGAAGTATTTGAATATGATATTTATTGTCTAAAATGTGTGAATATGAATGTGTGAAAGTTTTAAGCTTCGATTTAGTCGATTGCATGTGAATTCAGCTAATAGGACTTATGTGTGACACTTTTAAAATGTGACAGGTTAATCTATAAGGATCAATTAATGCATGTTATAAGAATGATGGGTTTGCATGTCAAATTTCCAATTATAATGAGTAGTGGCCGGCCATGGATGGGTCATTGATGATAATATGAATTTTCTATTAGCATTATTAGTTTAGAAAATAAAATAGTGAATTAAGAATGATAAAACATGAGGTGAGTGGGAGGAGAAACCAAAGTTGTCTCACCCTTACTCCCCCATTGCCGTGACTAGAGAAAGAGGAGGAAGAAAAATCTTTAGGGAAGAATTTGGCGAAGGTGGATAGCAAGAGGAAGGTAAGTTCAATGCCATTCTTGAAAAAAAAACTTATGCACCATTTGGATGATTAGTTAAATTCTACCTATTTTATGGTTTGAAGATAGGTTTTGTATGAGTTAAGTTTCGGCTAAGGTGGATTTGTGTTGATGTCATTAGCATGCTAAGTGTGAAGCTTTGTAATGATACATGTGATGGTGGATTGATGATTCTTGGATTTTCTTTTTAGCATTTTTGAGTTAGTCATTAAGTTCTTTGCTTAACCCATGGCAAAAAATTTGAGACGGTGTGGTAGCTAGAGCATTCGGCCATGGTAGAAAATGGAAGAGATATATGGTTGTTGTTTCGTGTTAAATTTAGATGAACGATGGTAGATGAGTGTTTGAACTATACAAATAATCATATGTGAGCATTGGGTGCTAAGGGTAAAGAATCGGCTACCTTATTATGTGCCAAGACCGAATGTGAATTTGGTTATGTTTGAGTAATTTATGTGCTTAAAATTGATGTAGTATAAATTATCATGTCCTTGCCGAATATATATTTGATCAAAGAGGAGTTTGTTATTGAATATTGGTTCGGCTACTAAGCTAGGAAATAATTGTTGGAAACATGGTATCTAAGCACTTATGTAGATATATATATATATGGCACTTTAAGTAAAATTGTTCATTTGATAAAGTTGGCTAATAGTTCAAGTAAGGATTACTCTATTTGAGAATGTACATGAATTGAGGGTTGATGTTTAAGTGAGGTAAGTATAGGTATATTCGGCTTGTAGTTTTATAAATGTGATATGAGTGTTTTTTTTGTAAATGAGTAGTATGTTATGAATGGTTCTAAAATATATATGGATGCCATGTGATTGTGGTTGATTGGGAAGCAAATTGTTTGATTTAGCTCAAGAGCTTAGAGGATCAAAGTTGGATAAGGGAAAGGAAAAAGTGATCGAATAGCCGTTGAAATCGTTCGACAACTTCCGAGGTAAGTTTTAAGTGATTAAACGTTGAGTAAATTCAATCATAATGAGTTGATTTAATAAGATATGATGTGGCCATGATATGTCTTAAACTCAAATGGTAAGTTCATAAGTGTTTGGACTTGGAAATTTAAGAGCAAATTGTAATAATTTGCTTAGGACAGCAGCAGTAACGTGATTTTGGAAAATCACTATAAATTGTTGGTATGGAATTATAGGCTGAATGAAATATGTAATCAAAGCTTAATTAGTCTAGTTTCTTATAAAAGAGACCGTGTAAGAAAAGAAATTTCCTATAAAGAGATATTTAAAGTTGTGTGAGACAGTGTCAGAATGACTCCGAAATCCCCTATTCTGTTTTTAGAAAATCATTATAATTTGTACAAAAATGGTTATAAGATAAAATTTATATGCTTAGACTACTTAATGAGTATAGTTTAAAATGAAATCAAATAGAACATATTTTGAATTCTGTACAATGAGAAATTTGATTCATAGTGAAGAGTGGTCAGATTAGTCAAACAGTGAAACAGGGGAAACTTTAAGAAAAATATGGTATTGATTGGCCAAACCTAAAATTATGAAAATTTTATGGATGGAAGATATATGAGTCTATATTCAGGGAAAATTAACGGGAATTGATTTTGAGTTTTGTAGCTCCAGTTATAAATAATTTAGTGACTATTGCTCAGGAAAACAGCTTGTAGTGAATATGTGAATTTGTTGTAAACATTGATGAAACTATTTGAGTTGCTTATAAGCTATTGTTGAAATTGATGTACAAGATAAATATATATATGTGTGGTAAAGCCGAATGGCTAATGTGAAATATATATGAGATATGTATATGTGGTAAAGCCGAATGGCTAATGTGAAATATGTATGAGATATGTATATGTGGTAAAGCCGAATGGCTAGTGTGAAATATGTATGAGATATGTATATGTGGTAAAGCCGAATGGCTAATGTGAAATATATATGAGATATGTATATGTGGTAAAGCCGAATGGCTAATGTGAAATATGTATGAGATATGTATATGTGGTAAAGCCGAATGGCTAGTGTGAAATATGTATGAGATATGTATATGTGGTAAAGCCGAATGGCTAGTGTGAAATATGTAGGAGATGTGTGTATATTGTGGCCGAATGACCAAATGTGAAAGGTGTGTATTATTAAATATTTAATGAGGCAAATGAATTACAAATATAACAGTCGATGTGAATGTTGTAACATGTGATTAAATGTACATGAAACTTGGAAATATATTCCGGGTAAGACCTGATGACTACATGTGGAGATTATGTCCGGGTAAGACCCGATGACTACGTGTGGAGATTATGTCCGGGTAAGACCCGATGACTACGTGTGGAGATTTTGTCCGGGTAAGACCCGATAACTACGCGTGGGGACTATTCGAGCTAAAGGTTTCGCTGAAGATTCGAGTAAAGCATAAGATTATACGACTTCACAGTAACAATTGGTAATAAATACGTTCAATGCGTTAAGCTGGTCAGGTATGTATTTTGAGATTATATTTAAGCTTGATTTGGACTAAATCACAAGGTCGTTATGTGATGCATATGTGAGTAAAGCAATAAGACTGTTCTATGATTATTGTGCGTTTGGTCAATGTGGAAAGTTAGGTGAAAATATGTAATGTAACTATGTTTATAAGAGATCACTATCAAGTGAGAATTTATCTGCCTATTATATTTGATGAGATGGGCATATTCGGTAAAGTGATAGTATGCCCGAAGGAAGAGTGAAATAAAAATACGAACAACTATGTTATAATTTGATTGTTATCTGTTGACACTGCTTAAAACTTACTATGCATTGTAATGCTTACTCCGTTTACTTTGTTTCCTCTGTTTTATAGATCTCATTTGGAAGCTACAGGCTCGGGGATCGTCAGCAACTAGTCACACTATCACTATCCACTGCTTGTTACTGTTATGTTTTGAATTATTTTATGGCATGTAAAGAATAGACTAGTGGCCGAAGAATATTTTGGTTAATGTATATAAGCCATGCGAAAATGGCATCTTTTGAATGTGTACTTATAGCAGTTAAATTGTATCCCTGACTGTCTTTAGTATTTACCTAAAGAAACGTTCTTTATAAAAAAAATATTCAAAATTTTTACTGTTCGGATATGAGCTTCAAGTCCGGTAATGCCCCTTTACCTATTCCGGCGACAGATACGGGATAGGGGTGTTACACACACTGCCATGTAACGTGATCTTGTGTCACACATGGCTGAGACACACGTCCGTGTCTCTGCTCGTGTGGACAAAAATAGGCCATTTGAATAGCCAATTTGCCACCCCAATTTGGGTCAATCTACAAGCAAAGAAATAAGCATGTACCAAATTTCAAACCAAAACATAAGCCACTCATGACATATCAATTCCAATCAAATACAAACTCATAAGCCTTACCAATCTATATCAAAACATAAGTCAAAAGCTTGTCAAAACATTTCTTTCTATACATCATTCAATTTCATGCTAAAACTTGCCAAAACTTACCAAAATTTACCATTTCCTTTGTCCAACTAAAACATATCAAATATATCATATTGCATCACATATCTTATACAAAAACCATGACATATCCACAACCATACCAAGCCATATCACATGGCTAAATATATATACATCACAAAACATAATCCCACAACTTCTAGCCTATACATGCCATACTTTAATATATACATTTTCAAAGTACCAAAATGAGGTTCGGTAGTGTGGTGATGCTCCTTGACGATCCTCAAGCTCACAGTAGCTTCAATATCTATAAAACAATACAAACACACACACAAAGTAAGCTTTCAAAAGCTTAGTAAGTTCGTACCAAAATCATCAGCGGTATATAAAATATGAAACACCAACACATAAGTACTTATAAATTCTCAACTCATCTATCAATTTCAAGCCAACATCATCCATATGTTTACACCAATTCAATAAACTTTATATGCATAATACCATCTACCACATAGGTATTATACTTACCTGAACATTCTCGTATTCATTCATTTTTATTCTCACCTCTTGTTCGGATATTTTAAGACTTTCTGAAGATTACGAAGGTTTTAAACATCCACACACTTAGTGCTTTAAATATTAGCCGAAGCTACAATAATTCTGCACACTTAGTGCTTTCTCAATTAACTGAACCTATCTCGGTATCGCACACTTAGTGCCTCATATAGCCAAAGCTAGTTTAAATTGCACACTTAGTGCCAAATACCATTGATTTATCATCATATTCATCCAAACTAAATGTATATACAATCTATGTATAAACACAACATCAAAACATACTTATAACATCATGTTTTACGTACGAACTTATCTTGTACTCGAAATTATCGACTCGGATCATCTACTATATAATCTTCGACTTCCTTCAGTCTAAGTCCGAATTCCTCTTTTCTTGATCTATAAGTATTCAAAATTAACCATTTTATTCACTAAATTATTCAAAACAATCCATAGACACATATTTAGGGCATTTTGCAAACTAGCCCTCACATTTTCACATTTCGACACTTTAGTCCCTAATTCACAAAATCACAAAATACACAAAGTTTTCTTGTACACAAGCTTAGCCGAATTTTCATAGCTCTCATACAAATCCATACATTTCATTTATTTCACATTTTAGTCTCTTAAAATAACATTTTTACAATTTAGCCCAAATTACTCAATTTCATCAAAAATTCAAAGACAACATATGTTAACCCAAAACATATCTTTCATAATTCATCAACTAACGTCACAAAGCTCATAGTTTATATCTTTCATAATTCATCAACTAACATCACAAAGCTCATAGTTTCATCGATGGCATAACTCAAAAGCATCAACAAAATCAGAAATTGAGACATGGGCTTGATAGTATACTAAGCAACGATTACAAAAACGTAGAAATTATCAAAAACCGAACAAAACTCATACATTAATCAAGCTTCAACCATAGACGAATGAAAACCTAGCCTTTGGATTTCTTTATTTCAAATTTTCGGTCAAAAATGATGACAATAAGGATGATTTTATGATATGTTTTATTTAACATAACTTAATTACTAAATACCAATTTTAACCTTATCTATTTCATTAAAATTCCACTAACTATTGTCCATATTTTTCCATTCATTAAACCAATGGTCTACTTGCATCATAAGGACCCCTCATGTATAAAGCCAAATCAAATAGGCACTTTTGACATCTACCACACAACTTTTACATTTTATGCGATTAGGTCCTTTTTATTAAATTAAGCACACAAATATTCAAATTTTCATATGAGACTGTCACACATGCTAATTCACACATCATAAACACAGAAAATAATATTTAAACATTTCTCTGACTTGAATTTGTGGCCTCGAAACCACTATTCTGACTAGGGTCTAAACCGGGCTGTTACACTCAAAGTGAACTCAAAGTTCAATGTACGCATGCCTAAGCCTATTTGTGAGGATTGAGAGGATCAATCAATGAAAGTCACAATGGGGACGAGTAAGAGCAGTGGCCTCTTATGAGTGAGACATACAAATGAGAAATACAATGCAAGTTAGACAACGACGGAAACATAAGACAAGGAAAATGTTGCAAAAGGTAGAATTACATGATAGAGAGAGTAGTTGAGAATCAGCTGAGGCATCAAGACCGTTCCGAGATAAGTCAAACCAGTGCCATTCTAAGGACGCGACAAGGGCGTTGCAAGAATGGATAGGGGAGAATGTCATAGATCACATATCAAAACTCGTGACCATTGCATACAAAACATCCCATAGAGATCAACTTATGAAATGGGGCTCATTTGCCTGGTTCAACTCATGAAACCCATGGAGAAGCCCATCTACTAGAAGCTTTGGTGATCCAGTGAAACATTCCAATAAAATTAGAGCTACTAGGGTAATTTATGTAAATCGTAAAGAATAAAGATGTATAGAGTTTAAATCCCTCAGGAATCTCATCTTGTAGATAGGCACAAATCTCAACCGTTGATGGAACTCAATCTGTACATTTGGTTTTGGGGGAGCTCAACTATAAATAGAGGCATTTCCCTCATTTGTATTCACCCAGTTGTAAACTTTTAAAGTAATAGAATACTTTTGAAAGCATTTACACACTAAGTGTGCGTTATTTTTTCTGTGGCTTTTTGTTTGTTCTTAGCTTCTTTTGTTTTTATAATTTTGCTTCTACTTAACTTCGATACTTAAAGAATTTTTGCGAGATTTTTAATTTTCCGAGAGTAGGATATTTTAGGTGGATTTAAATAAAAAAATCGTTTAAAGTCACATAATTTACTAGACTAAAAATCTAACCTCGTGACAAAAAGACACTCTTAAAATTAAGTACTAATGGAGTAGGCGAGAAAATGGACAAAATGTGCATGAAAAGTGCGAATATCCTTTACATTACCATGATTTTTTTTATCTTTTGTTATGTAAAAAATATAATTAATCTTTTAGGTCTTAATTTATTTATAGAATGATAAAACACAAATAACTTATATAGATTTCAACTCAATAGATGTTAATAAAATTTACTGAAAATAATCAATTACATAATTTAATACTAATAAATTTTAGAATATTGAAAACTCTATCACCCAAATCATTAGCATGGGCATATTTTTAGTCAAATCTGAAGTTTGGCATTTTTATTAAGTGCCTTTTCCAGTTCTTAAAACACTCAAAATCTCTCACAGCTTTTACCAAAAGAAAAAAAAAGCTCACAGTAATTACGAAAAGCACTACAAGTTTGTGGCCTTTGTCCATAAATAGCATTCCATAGACGACGTTTCCTCTCTCGGAAAGTGGACTACTTGAAGGAAGGAGCTCTCAGGAGAGAGAGTAAAGAGTAATTTATATAAAGGTGACATTTAATTGAATTGCCCTTTTTAACATTGAGCTGTATTCAAGTAAACAAACAGTCGTAAAAAGAAAAACCCGATTAAGTTTCTTCTTGTCTTTTCGTTTCATTTTACTTCTCTCTCTCTCTCTCTCTAGATTCTGAAGTGAAATTGTTTGACTGTTCTCTAATTTAACAGGGGAGATTACTGTCTAAAGAAGTGTTTCTAATTTAGCAGGTAATCGCATATGATGGGTGGTGGTAGTGCGGTATATGATTGCGAGTTTACCTCGCCTTCCAACGGAGCTAAAACACTGATTTTAGTTGGGCGTACGGGCAATGGAAAAAGCCCAAGCAGTCTTGGCATCAAGTCCTTTACCTCAAAGATTAGCCCGTCTGGGGTAACTAGAACTTGTGAGTTGCAAGACAACAGTGCTCAAATATGGGCAAATTTTTAATGTCATTGATACTCCAGGTATGGTGGAAAGGGTATTCATTTAATCCAAGGTTATCAAGGTTATCAATGCATTTACTATAAAAGACTTATAAAGCATGTCCTTGCAGGGCTTTTTGATGCTTCAGTTGAATCTGAGTTCATTGGAAAAGAAATTGCCAAATGTATCGATCTTGCGAAGGATGGGATACATGCAGTTGCTGTAGTTTTCTCATTAAAGACTCGTTTTTTAGCATAAGAGAAAACTGCATTTCAGTGTTTGGACACTTTGTTTGGAACCAAAATTTTTAGCTACATAATTATAGTGTTCACTAAATGGGGATGCCTTGGAAGAGGACGTAACATTGAAAGATTATTTGGAAGATGGTCCACAACCATTAAAGGTTGTTTCCTAAATTAAATGCAACTTGATTTGTGTAGTTGAAATATAGCGATGGTAAAAATATCCTGAGTACTTGATTCAGATTATATTATATTTTTTTATTCAAAAATTAAAAAAAATACATTATATAAAAGAGTAAATTGATTTTTTTTAATTTTTAAATTTTTTACTGTTAAAAATTTGTGTGGTACAATGACATATGGGGTATCATATGTACCTTATGTTAACGTAAATGAACTATGAACCAGTTTTTAACGTATATTGAATCTAATATATAAATATTAAATTATTATTTTTTTGAATATAGGGATCAAAATATAATTTAATTTTTAATATAGAGTATTCCATGATACTTGTACTTAAGTAATACATGTCCTTCACTTGAAATCCAATAGGAGGTTCTACTTTTTTGTGGACATCGATTCGTACTCTTTGACAACAAGACTGAAGATAAAACCAAGAGAGTGAAACAAGTTGATGATCTTGTCTCACTTGTGAACATGGTCATAGCGCAGAATAGTGGGCAACCATATTATGATGAGTTGTTTGTGGAACTAAAGGTTAGTCGGGTTTTATTTTAGTTTGTAGGGAATTTAGTATAAAGAACTTATGTGAGTAATTGTACTACAGAGAGGGGCAACTTCATGTGATAAACAAGAAGAGGTTGCTTCTCTAAAAGGCTACATAAAGCAAGAAATATGCAAGGAGCAGAATGAAAGATTATTTGAAAAGCTGCTTATGCGTATTTCTGAGTTGGTAATCCCCCTATCTTCTTCTTAATTTGATGGTTACTGTTTATAGTTTAGTCAAACTTGCAACATAAAGCATAAGTATAAACCCAATTACAGAAGGAAATTAAACCATATATAATGTGACTTTAGAATAATAATAAAAATGTCAGTTTGTAGCCTACTTGTATAACTGCCCCGAAAAGTGAGTAAAACAATAACTTAAAATATTCTTGAGGAGAAAATTAGCTTTCGACATAAATGAAGGCTTGTAACTGTTTACAGAATTATTAGTTAATAATGTTTATCTTATTTGTTTGTTTTACATAAAAAGAAATATTTTAACGACAATTAATAAGTTCACTCAGGTGCCTCATCAACTTACTAGACATCCTTATCATACATTTGCTTTTTTTTTCGACTATTAGCTTTCATTTCATTCGCTTTTTACTCATGAGTTAGATTAGATTTGAGTCGAGCTTATATAAGATATTTAGATCAATTTTTTAAGTTCGGTCTTAGTATAGCTTAAATTATTTTTATTTTAAAAAAAATATAATGCATTAAAAAATACTCAAATAAATATTTTCTAACACATTAAAAATTATTTATACTAAAAAAACACTAACATAAATATAATAAATATTTTATTGTATTAAATACAATTTTTAAAATTTTATATTTCAAGTTAGATTATTAATTGAGTTAGGTTTTTTTAGGGTTTTGGATAATAGGTTTTTTTAATACAAATATAATAAATTTAATTATTATTAGATTAGTTATTAGATAATATAAATAATTAATATAATTAATTTTTATAATATTATATATTCAGGTTGGGCTAGATTAAAATAATCTTGCTCAAAGGTTTGACTTACATAAAAAAATGGATCTTAAATTTTACTCAAGCTCATTTTTTAATTTTTATTTTAATTTTGTTAGAACTAAATGACCCGAATCCTTATTTAAATAAAATACAGTGGTAAAATAAAATAAAAATAAAATCCATATAGAACTACACTTCTTTTATTTTATTTTAGAATAACATTTTTAAAATCTTATTAAACTCTATCTATTTTATATTGATTAGAATAAGATGTTTTAGTCTTACTAGAATATGGTTTTACAAGCCTATAAATAGACATAATCTATTACTCTTGTATTCATTTAAATTCGACATAGTGAATTTTCTTCTCCTCTGCCTGTGGTTTTTTCCCGAAAGAGTTTCTACGTAAAAATTTGTGTGTTATTTTATTTTATTTTATTTTTCACAAATTGGTATTTGAGCTTCCGGATTGTTCATCTCGATCACAGTAATGGCGTTTTTGAAGTATGAAATTCCGCTATTGGATCGCAACACTAGATTTGTGTTGTGGCAGATTAAGATGCAAGCAGTTCTTACGCAGATAGATCCAGAGGATGCCCTGCTAGGGATAGGTAAGATGCCTTCGACATTAACAAATGAAGAGAAAAAGCCTAAGGATCGAAAGGCATTAGCATAATTACATCTGTATTTGTCTAACGAAATTTTGCAAGATGTGATGAAAGAGAAGACCGCCACTGCATTATGGAAGAGGCTAGAACAAATATGTATATCGAAAACTATAACAAGCAAGCTGCATATGAAGCAGCGCCTTTATGCTCATCGTTTAGAGGAAAGTGCGTCTGTACACGAACACTTAACAGTATTTAAAGAAATTCTCTCAAACTTAGAGGCCATACAGGTTCAGTATGAAAAGGAAGATCTAGGGTTGGTTCTACTCTGTTCGTTGCACCGTCTGTGACACCCCTAATTTGACCCTAGTCGGAAAGTGGTTTCGGGACCACGAAACCGAGTCATAAAAATAATTAACAGTCATATTCGATGCTGATTATATGTGAATATGAATGTGTGGAAGTTTCATACTTTAATTTTATCATTTGTATGCGAAATTATTAAATAGGACTTGTATGAGAAAATTTAGAAATGTGCTAGGCAAATGCTAAAGTGGCCTATTAATATATGTTGGAAAGTGCTTGTACTTGCATGTCAAATTAGCCAAACTATAGGTAGTGGCCGGCCATGCTACAAATTATATAATCAAATATGAATTTTCTATTAACTTAATTAGCTAGATGCCATATTATCATGGGTGAATGCAATAAAATAAAGAAAGAATAATTAAAGGAAGGAAATGGGTGAAAGAAACAAAGTCTTCATCCATGTTTCTTCCTAGCCGATTCTAAAGGAAGCAAAGAACAACCATTCGGTGATCTTGAACTCAAGAATAAGGTGAGTAGTTCATGCTAATTCTTGAAATTTTAGTATATTTTGAGTTAGTTCTTAAGTTCCTTGCTTAACCCATGACAAAATTTTGAGTTGGGTAATGTCTTAAGCTTTCGGCCATAGTAGAAATTAAGGGGTTAGATTGTTGTTTTTTTTGTGTGGTTATTTGAAGTTTAACTAGTTAATACTTAAGTGTTGGTATTTGTACATGAAATAGATGAATGTGAAATGGTTGAGTTACTTGAACAATTCGGCTTTGTAATTGATTTTTTAGTATAGACCTTGAGTAATGCTAGACATAGATTTTGGTTTTGATAGTGCTTATATGAGTTTAATTAATTCAATTTTGATAATATAATGATAGCTTAAGATAAACAACATTCGGTTATGAATTTTTGTGTTAAATCGAAAATGGATGCTAGTTGAGCTATGAACAATTACTTAATAACGAAGAGAATATAAGCTTAATGCTAAAGTAGCATTCAACCTCGGAGTAAGTTAAATTAGTAGGAAAATAAATTTTGAGATGGAAAATTTTGTGTTTGACTAAATAAAAGAAATCGTTGAAGAGTGTTTGTGAACATGGTAAGTGAATTCGGTTAGTGAGCAAATGAAATAAAAAAAATTGGAATTTGATTTTTGTTTTGGGTATGTATGACCAAGTATATTCGGCCACAATAATAATATAATTACATGATGTTATATTATGATTATTGAGCTTATATATGTGGGTGCATGTATATCTAGTAATATAATGATATTTGGCTTTGATAGTCGATTGATAAGTTATTACTTTAATTACAAGAGCATTTGGTGAAAGTAACATTTGTGTATGAACATATATTAGTTATGAAATCGGTAGGTTTAAGACTAATTGTGGTAATGATAATATATTAAAATGAGATGGATATTTGATTACCGAATGTGAATAATAAGTAAACACTATTGATCAGAATATTAAACATCTCTATCTATACTTATTTAGCTCAAGAGCAAGTGGGGTCAAAGTTGGATAAGGGAAAGGAAAAAGTGATCGAATAGCCGTTGAAATCGTTCGACAACATCGAGGTAAGTTCTTAAGTAATTGAGTTTGATTCCTTTGTAAATTTTAAGTTTTAAAACGGGATGAATATGAATTATGTATATACGTTAAGGTCAATGACTTTTCTAAATGGCGGCATATATGATATTATGTTTTAAATATGTGAATGAGAACTTTACAAAGTAAATTGTATAAATCTGCTACGGACAGCAGCAGTAGCGTGTTTTGGAAAAATTACCATAAATTGTGGGAGTTGAGATAAAGGCTGAATAAACCATGTAATTAAAGCTTGATGCGTCTAGTTTGGTATACAAGAAATCGTGTAAGTAAAGGGGTTGCCGATAATGAGATTTTCAAAGTTGTGTGAGGCAGAGTCAGAATGGCTCCGAAATCCCCTGTTCAGTATTCGGAAAATCATTATAAATCGTACAAAAATGATTATAAGATATAATTTTACGCTTAGATTCCTTATGAGTTCAATTTCAAACAAAATAAACGAAAACACATTTTGAATTCTGTACAATGAGAAATTAAATTCTTAGTGGAGAGTAGTCAGAGTAGTCAAGCAGTAAAATAGGGGAAACTTTGAGAAAAATCTGGTATTGATTGGCCAAACCAAAAATTCTAAAAATTTTGTGGATAGAGGATATACGAGTCTATTTTCATGGAAAATTAGAGGCACATAATTTGGAATTTCGTAACCCCAGTTACAAATAATTTAACGACTGTTGCTCAGGAAAATAGCTTGTAGAGAATTTGTGGTTATGTTGTAAACATGGATAAAACTTGTTTTAGTTGATCATAAGCTATTGATTAAACCCATACTTGAATTCTAAATTGTGATATTATAAAACGATATATGAGTGTTAGATGGATCTTTGATATTAAAATTTGTGAAATTGTAAGTTTATAAGTATTCGAATATAAAATGATAGTATGGCTTGAAATTGAATTATTCATTGGAAAATGATAGATGTAGATTCAGCCAAGACAAAGCGAAAGTATATGTGGTATGTGAAGTATATTTGGATAATTGTGATGTGAATACATGAAAATTTATATTTTGATTTATGATTTTATGTGATGGATGTGAATGTGTATACATGAGCTAAGGCCGAATGGAAAATGTGATGAATGTGAACATGCATTTGTGTGCTAAGGCCGAATGGCAAATGTGATGAATGTGAACATGTATTTGTGTGCTAAGACCGAATGGAAAATGTGATGAATGTGAACATGCATTTGTGTGATAAGACCGAATGGCCAATGTGATGAATGTGAACATGCATATGTGTGATAAGGCCGAATGGCCAATGTGAAGAATATGAACATGCATATATGTGATAAGGCCGAATGGCCAATGTGATAAATGTGAACATGCATACATGTGATAAGGCAGAATGGCCAATGTGATAAATGTGGATGTGTATATATGTGGGAAAGCCGAATGGATAATGCGAAATGTGTATGAGATGGATATGTGGTAAAGCCAAATGGCTAATGTGAGATATGTATGAGATGTGTATATATATATTGTGGCCAAATGACAAACGGCGGAAGGTGTGTTTTATTAGATATTTGATGAGGTAAATGAATTACAAATATGATAGTCGATGTGAATGTTGTAACATGTGAATAAATATGTATGAAAGTTTATGATGTAAACCCGGGATTAAAGACTGGATGACCATATGTGGTGACTATGTCTGGGTTAAGACCCGCTGACTTCGTGTAGAGATTTCATCTGAGCTAAAGGTCTTGTCGATAATCCGAGTAGTGTTTAAAGCTATAAGACTTCGCAATAAGAATTGCTTATAAATATATTCAATGCGAAAGGTTAAACATGTATGTACTCCAAGTTTATATGTGAGCTTGATTTAAACTAAATCATAAGGCAGTTATGTGATGCATACGTGAGCAATCTATGAGACTATTCTTATGATTATGTGACATCGGATCAGTGTGAGAGGTTATGTGAAATTATACAATATATCTACGTCACATGAGCTCACTTTTATGTGAAAGTTTATCTGCCTATTGTATATGATGAGATGTGCATATTCGGTAAAGAGATAGTATGCCCGAAGGAAGAGTGAAATAAAAATACGAACAACTATGTTATAATTTGATTATTATCTGTTGACACTGCTTAAAACTTACTAAGCATTGTAATGCTTACTCCGTTTACTTTGTTTCCTCTGTTTTATAGATCTCATTTGGAAGCTACAGGCTCGGGGATCGTCAGCAACTAGTCACACTATCACTATCCACTGCTTGTTACTGTTATGTTTTGAATTATTTTATGGCATGTATAGAATAGACTAGTGGCGGAAGAATATTTTGGTTAATGTATATAAGCCATGCGAAAATGGCATATTTTGAATGTTTACTTAGAGAAGTTTAAATTTTATCCCTGGCTGTGCTTAGTACTTATTTAAATGAATGATCTTTATTTCAAGAAAAAGTTCAAAATTTTACGGTTCTGACATGAGTTATAAGTCCGGTAATGCCCTTTACCTATTCCGGCGACGGTTATGGGATAAGGGTGTTACACCGTCTTATTCAACCTTTAGAGACACAATTTTATATAGTCGCAAGTCTCTCACAGTTGATGAGGTTTATGATTCTTTGACCTCGTATAGTAAGATGAAGCATCTTATAGTTAAACATGACTCTCAGGGAGAGGGTCTTATTGTTCGTGGGAGACAAGATCAGAATGGTGATGATGATCATGGAAGGACATAGGAACAGAATTCTCGCGGTAAATCTAAGGGTAGATCAAAATATTCAAACAAAGGTAAAACTTGTAACTTCTGCAAGAAGAAAGGGCACATTAAATTTGAGTGATATAAGCTACAGAACAAGATTAAAAGGGAGGTTGCGAATCAAAAGGGAAAACAATCAGAAAATTTTGGTGAAGCTGATGTTGTAAAAGACTACAGCGATGGTGAACTTCTAGTCACTTCGGTCAATAATTCTAAAGTGAGCGAGGGGTGAATACATGATTCAGGCTGCACCTTCCACATGAGTCTCAATCGGGATTAGTTTATAACTTACGAAACAGTGTCTCAATGTGTTGTTTTGATAAGAAATAATACTTCGTGTAAAATCGCAGGTGTTGGAATAATTAAAATTAAGATGTTTGATGGAGTTGTCAGAATACTTAGTGACGTACGGCATGTTCCAGAATTGAAAAGAAATTTAATTTCGTTGAGTACTCTTGATTCAAAAGGGTACAGATACACAACTAAAAGTAGGGTTTTAAAGATTTCCAAAGGTTCTCTTGTTGTGTTGAAAGGGCAGAGAAAGACTGCCAAGTTATATGTTTTGCAGGGTTCTACTGTTATTGGTGATGCAGCTGTCGCTTCCTCTTCCTTGTCAGATGATGATATTACTAAACTGTGGCATATGCGGCTAGGGCATATGATTGAGAATGGCATGGCAGAATTGAGCAAAAGAGGACTTCTTGATGAGCAAAGAATTTGTAAACTGAATTTCTGTGAGCACTGTGTTTTTGGAAAGCAAAAGAGAGTTCGATTCACCAGAGGAATCCATAACACGAAGGGAACGTTGGAGTATATTTATTCTGACCAGAGTGCTTTCAAGAGGTGGAGCTAATTATATGCTAACCTTTATTGATAATATTTCCAAAAAAGTTTAGGTGTTCTTCTTAAAGCAGAAAAGCGATATACTTTTCGCATTTAAGTATTGGAAAATTATGACTGAAAAACAAATAGGAAAACAAATAAAATACCTCCGTACCAACAATAGCTTAGAGTTCTGTTCTAATGAGAAATAGATTTTGCAAGTCAGAAGGGATCGTGAGACACTTGACAGTTCGCCATATTCCGCAGCAAAATGGCGTTGTAGAACGAATGAACAGAACGATAATGGAGAAGGTTCGATGTATGTTGTCAAATTCCAACTTACCAAAGTCGTTTTAGGCCGAAACAACCTCTACTGCATGTTTTTTGATCAACCGATCCCTATCCGTTGCTATTGAGAAAAAGACTCCACAAGAGGTATGGTCTGGTAATCCTACAAATTATTCTGATTTAAAGATTTTTGACTGTCCTGCGAATGCTCATGTTGATAATAAAAAATTGGAACTGAGATCTATTAAATGTGTTTTTCTTGGTTATAAAACTGGTGTAAAAGGGTATAAGTTATGGTGTCCTGAAAATAAAAAAGTTATGATTAGCAAAGATGTTGTTTTGATGAAACTGCTATGCTACCTAAATTATCTCTTAAAGACTCTTCCAATAAAGAAAATCAAAAGCAGGTGGAGCATCAGATTAATACAGAGTCGACTCCTCAAGCCAGTACAAAAATTGAGAATAGAGTTGCTTCTTTACCGCAATACTCTATCGCCAAAAATAGAACTAGAAGAAAAATTAAACCTTCAAAGAAGTATGCTGAGGCTGATCTAGTTGCTTATGCTTTAAATGTGACTGAAGATATAGATGCAAATCAAGAGCCATCTAATTATTCTGAGGCGGTTAGCTGTGAAGACTCAGAAAAGTGGATGTTTGTTATGCAAGAGGAGATGGAATCACTCCATAAAAACAAAATATGGATCTTGTAAAACTTCCTAAAAGTAAAAAGGTTGTTCGTTGTAAATGGGTGTTTAAAAAAAAGAAAGCACTCTAGGAGTTGAAGAATCCAAATATAAAGTAAGGCTTGTTGCAAAAGGTTACAGTCAAATTTCAAGAGTGGACTTCACAGATGTGTTCTCCCCAGTTGTTAAACATAGTTCGATTCGATCTTTGCTTGGTAGTGTGGCCATACATGATTTGGAGCTTGAGCAGTTAGATGTAAAATTTGCATTTTTGCAAGGAGAACTTGAGGAGGATATTTACATGCAGCAATAGAGGGTTTTACAGTCTCAAAAAAGAAGACTATGTTTGCTTACTGAAAAAGTCCCTTTACGATTTGAAATAGTCAACAAGACAGTGGTACAAGAGGTTTGATTCCTTTATGACTTCTCATGATTTCAAAGAAGTAGTTTTGACAATTGTGTTTACTTTAAGAAAACAGTGATGGTTCTTTTGTGTATCTATTTCTTTATGTTGATGACATGTTGATAGCAGCAAAAGATAAAAGAGAGATAAGAAAGGTTAAAGCCCAACTAAGTGAAGAATTTGAGATGAAAGATTTAGGACCAACAAAGAAGATACTTGGTATGGCGATTCTCAGAGATAGAAAAGCAAGTAAATTGTACCTAAGTCAGAAGGGGTACATTGAGAAAGTTCTTTATATGCAGAGTGCTAAGCTTGTTAGTACTCTTTTAGCAGCCCATTTTAGACTTTTATCAGCTTTGTCTCCACAATCAGATGATGAGATTGAGTACATGTCACATGTTCCATATTCTAGTGCAGTGGGATCTCTTATGTATGTTATGGTTTGTTCACGTCCAGATTTATCATATGCAGTCAGTGCAGTTAGTAGATACATGGTGAATCCCGGTAAAAAACACTAGAAAGCAGTTCCGTGGATTTTAAGATACTTACGAGGTACTACTGATGTTTGCTTACAGTTTGGAAGAACTAGAGATGGAGTCATTGGATATGTTGATGTTGATTTTGCTGGAGACCTTAATAGAAGAAGATCTCTCACAGGTTATGTCTTTACAATCGGAGGTTGTGCAATCAGTTGGAAAGTCACTTTGCAAACTACAGATGCTTTGTCTACCACTGAAGTTGAGTACATGTCAATTATTGAGGCTTGTAAAGAAGCTATCTGGTTGAAAGGACTCTTTAGTGAACTCAATGAAGACCTTCAAATTAGTACTGTATTTTGTGACAGTCAGAGTGCAATCTTCCTTACAGAAGATCAAATGTTTTATGAGAAAATAAAACACATTGATATTCGGTATCATTTTGTTCATGATATTATTGCTCGTGGTGATATTGTTGTGAGCAAAATTAGTACTCATGAAAATCCTGCAGATATGATGACTAAGTCACTTCCTATAACCAAGTTTGAGCATTGCTTAGATTTGGTTGGTGTCCATTGTTAAAGTTAAACCCTTAAGGAGTTTTATGGAAGAGGTGGAGAACTTGTTCGTTGAGAGTTCGCGATGAAGAACTTGTTCATTGAGAATTCGTGTGAAGGTGGAGATTGTTAGAATTAAATGACCCGAATCCTTATTTAAATAAAATACAGTGGTAAAATAAAATAAAAGTAAAATCCATATAGAACTACACTTCTTTTATTTTATTTTAGAATAAGGTTTTTTAAACCTTATTAAACTCTATTTATTTTATATTGATTAGAATAAGGTGTTTC
Organism: Gossypium hirsutum; assembly: GCF_007990345.1. Taxonomy (NCBI): domain Eukaryota; kingdom Viridiplantae; phylum Streptophyta; class Magnoliopsida; order Malvales; family Malvaceae; genus Gossypium; species Gossypium hirsutum. Next base: position 35,893,110 of record NC_053425.1, on the reverse strand, counting down.
AGTCTTACTAGAATATGGTTTTACAAGACTATAAATAGACATAGTCTATTCCTCTTGTATTCATTCGAATTCGACATAGTGAATTTTCTTCTCCTCTGCCTGTGGTTTTTTCCCGAAATGATTTCCACGTAAAATTTGTGTGTTATTTTATTTTATTTTATTTTATTTTTCATAAATTTAAATCGTTTTATTTTTTGAGCGAATTTTTAAACTTAGGGAATCAACCATCAGCAACTCTAATAATATTGTTTAAGTATCGGTTTTCCCATTTCGCAAATTGAATGTCATTTTATGATTTCACCGTAGGTAGAGACAAGTTGAAGAGGCTTGAAGAGAAGTTAGCAAAGGAGCAGGCAGCGAGGAAGTTAGATCAAATGAAATCAGACGAAATTAACAAGCTTAAAGAGTATTTAGAAAATGCACAGAGGGAGACTGTGGAGCTCTGCAAGAAAGCTAAAAATAAATGTGCCATCCTCTGAATGCTATTATTTTATATTTATGTCATTTTAGATTTAAATTATTTTGAGTTCCTTCATTCGCATTTGATATTTGGGAAAACATTTCTTCACCCCTTAATTGCAAACATTTGATCGCTGGACAGGTGCCTACATCTTCCAACTTACTTTTTTCATATACATGAAACTCATATTTTTCTGGTTGTATGAAAATGTGTCAATTTAAGAGTATAAATGGAATACTAGTACTCACAAATTACTAGAGATTAATTCAAAAAAATTCTAACTTGATTTGATAATTATTAAGCCGAGCTCAAGCTATCAATCAAGAATTCAAACTTAATAATACTTGGAGTTAAATGACTGATGAATTTTATCGAGCATTTTATATTTTTATATTATTAAATTACATTATTACCCTTTAATATGTATTATAACCTTAAGCTTAATTATTGACTCGAGCTCAAACTTAAAATAGATGTTTGATCAAGCTTGAGCTGAGTATTGAGCTTCGAATTTTGAGTCAAACTTGAGCTCGAACTTAGCAATATTCAAGCTTAGCTTGGCTTGATTGCACCCCTATGTCAGACCATATGCTTCAAAAAAATGAATGGTTGAAACCACGTAAACAAGGAGGATGGAAACTGTACTAGAAAGGTATACACATAGACAAACATCGAAGCAGGATTAACTGAACCATAGAATGAGTCAGATTTGTCATAAATATATTAGCCATTCCTATAGAACATTGTATGTCATAAATTTATAGACATCTGCTGAAAGGTATATAGATAGATGCTTTAATACTTCACTCATCTTCAACTATTCACAAATTCCAACCCATAAGCTGTGGAACTAGAAACCATGGGAAGCATTTCCAAAGTTAAGTACGTACTTGGGGAATCAGTCATGGAATCAGTCATCTGGGCTAAACTGTAGCATGGAAAAACTTCTCAACTATCTCATCTTCAATGATCATATGATCCAGTACTGGGAAAACTATAACCAGGAAATTCTACATGCCATTTGAAGTTAAGAATGAACTTAAGGAACCAAAAGACACCAAAGGTGACAAGTCCAAGGAATTTCTTCTCTGTATGAAATGAGCAACATTTTTTCTTCGAAGAACTTTTCAACTGGACTGCTTCCTTCTTAATGCCACCACTATAGTCCATCAAAGGGCATGAGTGGCAACCAGAGTTTGGGCCATGCATGGATTCAAGTCTTGACTAACTTGTGTTGTGTTTCTTATGATAGATGCATGATATGTTACCATAAAGCATATGGTACAGCAGCAGGCTACATGAATAGAGCAAACACATCCAGGTAAAACTCAAGGATTGCTAAAGCCAGTAATCTTATCCAATTCATACTTAAATGAATCCAAGAAGAGACCAAGAGAAAGGCCAGCTTTCCAATAGTTAAATATGGTGATCAGACTCCTAACATTGTCGAGTAGAGGAAGAGAAGCCCTATACATGAGGGCTCCTATACCCTCTACAACAAACACAGCCAAGGCAGCAGATAGATATCCCAGTCACCTGTCTGCCCAATAAAAGTTGCAAATGCTGTTGCACAATAAAATCCTACCAAGAAAAGAGTATCTTCATGGGGAGATTTTTCCTTAGCTCCTGAATCCTCACACCTAGTTTGGTTTGAATACCTTGGATGGCCCTAATTAATCTGGGCCGCCACCGTTGCTGGAAGAAGGATCAAACCCACTGGCATCCACATTGCTTCTAACAGACCATTCCATTTTCCTGCAGAAGATAAATAAAAATAAAAACCACCAGAAGTTCATTACACCATGGATACAACCTTCAAGATCATACCACCCTATTTGACCTAAATTTAACGGCATATTTCTGGGACCAGATGCATACCTGAAATTATTGACATGAATGAAACATGGCTGAGAATGGAGCTTCCATCCAAAGGAGCAAACATTCTTATGAGAGCATGGTCCAAGATTCAAAGCCGCATCACTTGAATTGGAAAGCTTAAAATGGAAACAAAAGAATTCCGAGACAACCTGGTTGTCGTGGTCATAGCTTGGGATGAACCTACAAAGTGACAATTCATTAACCAACAGCATCATGCGGCAAGCAGATGTCAGAATCAGAATTCTTTAAAAAGAGAATGGAAAGGGAAGATTAGAAGAGATGAGAAGGTTTTAAAATTAAAAAACAAAATAGAAAAGAAGATGCAATGAGAGACAGAGAACGTACAAACAACGGCCTGCAATTGCAATTGCAATTGCAATTGGAGTGAGGGAAACGCAGTGGCTTAGCCAATAATTTGCAGAATCCAATTGAAAGGAGATAGGGGGAGAAATTTGGTAAGCCCAAATAACTAAATGACGGTACAATTTTGGGTAAAATGATACTAATTCCTAAACGCGTATAAACTACGGACGGTGCTATGCTATACACATGGATCTGACTTGTATGAGGAGGATGCCTATAAACTTTTGGATATTGTTTCTTTTTCTCCATCTTCTTCTAATATTATCATTGTTTCATATTATATTTTTAAAACTTTTATAATTAAATTTAAAATATTTTTTATAAAACTATATCCTAATTATAAACTGTTCCTACATATTTCTTATCAATAAGTGCCACATAATTATATAATATTTCACTGTAACCCATAAAGAATGTGTGATGAAATGATACCAATCAAGGAGTTGATTGAAACAAATTTGATGAGGTTTTATTTCTTTCTTTCTTCAAAATGGAGTCCATCCTTCATTATAATTTGTTGAGATTTTCTCTCTTCTTTCTTTAGGATTGAGTCCATCCTTGATTATAAGGATTCTTCAACTCTTTCCCTGTAAAAGCTTCATGTGTTGGAGGTTATATATAATGTAACTTTCTATTGTTAAAGATATACAAACATTCTTTCATAATTATGTTGATTTAGATGGTGCCAAAGCCTCCTTCAATTTTTTTTGGAATTGAAGCAGACATAATTATTATTTATGTTCAACGCTTCCATTGTAAGCTTCTTCCTTGTACCACGGTCACTATGTCTGGTTCTAAAAGGGTGACAGTGGTTCTCATGAGAAAATCGACAACCTTACAATTGTTTTCGAATATAGGAAAATTCTCTAATCACCTTAGAACGCCTTGATGGAATCATTATATTGAGTGGTCCCTAAATGCCCAGGATAGATTTGTGGAGAAAGCATTGGGGTTTTATTTTAGGTACGAAAGTACCATCAAAAGTTGAACTTTCAAATAAGTACGAAACCTGACAAGAAGAAATTGCTTGGTCAAATCATGGTTTCTTGATGCAATGACAAGGAATCAGATCATTATTCCTTCACTTGGGCAAGAAAAAAGAAATATGGCATGCTGTAAAATAAACGTATTCTGTCTAGCAAAATGCTTCAAAAGATATCAACTTCATTATGAGGTGATGTCTATTCGGCAAATGGTGAGTCATTATTTCTTAGTTTGGAAACTACAAAAGATTTGCCACAATTGATAATTTGATGATTGTACTATGGAGTGTGCATGACACCAAAATATATGCAAGTTAATCTGTAACCCCTTACCGTATTCAACTGGACAGGGTACGAGCTTACTGACTTATACACGACAAATATACAATTTCGGGTTATAATTTGGTCAAATAAAACATTTTTTATCATAAATCCTAACACGAGCTACGAGGCCCAAAACATGCTTTGGAAATTGTTCGAGACTAACCGAGAATTTAGAAATTTTACAAAACTTAGAAATTTTTCACGAACAGGGATCACACGCCTTATGGATATGGGACACGCCTATGTGGGCAGGCTGTGTGGGCACACACGCCGTGCCCCGACCCCGTTTAACTCTCTATTTGTCACCCAAGAACAAATTGAGGACACATGGCCAAGTCACACGCCCGTGTGCTAGGCCGTGTGGTCATTTAAAACTTATGATTTTTATTAAATAGGTGCAGACTTCACACGCCAGGATACACGCTTGTTTCCTAAGCCGTGGCCCTCACACGGTTGAGACCGCAGCTGTGTCTCTTCCCGTGTACTCAATATTGGGCATTCTATTTGCAAAATTAGGGTGCAGGGGGGACACGGCCTAAACATATGACTGTGGGGCAACTTGTGTGTCGCACACGGCATAGACACGCCCGTGTGTCTACCCGTGTAGAAAAATAAGGCTATTTACTAAGCCATTTTTCACCCTTTAATGCACACACCTACACAACATAACATAACACCAATCCAAGCATATACATACAACTAACATCCACAACCAAGACATCAACACTCATTCATGAAGGCATCATTTATAATATACTTATAGCTAATACTGCCTATTTGCAATGGCCTTATACAAAATGAACTTCTAACCAATATAAGCCAACACATTTGGCCAATCAATATGACCAATAATAAAATGACAAGTCCCTATACATGCCATAATTGAAAATGTTGAATTCATTGGTACCAAATAATTGTTGATAGTGTGAGTGGATCTTCGATGGTCTCCGAATCCCGAGCTAGCTTGGTGACACTATAAAACAAGGGAAAGGAAAGGGAGTAAGCTATATAGCTTAGTAGTTCTATACAATAATAAGCATCATAACATACAATTAACATGAGAAGATTAGTATGAACATTATCAAAATCTCATAGTCATAATTCTCAATCACAATCCTACCAAGAGTTCATCAATATCGAGCTCATTGCTTATGATTTTTATGTACATACCTGTACAACTCGCAACATAACCATATCCTTTCACAACTTTGACATTCCCATTGAACACTCGGAATATTAATGGATACTCGAAATCTTGCACACAAAGTCATATATGTAGCCAAAGCTACCTCATATTCATAATACATATGGACTCGTTTTCGAGCTATTCACGGGCCTGCTCACACAAGCTATCATCAGGACGTGGCTATACAGTGTTGCTTACACAAGCTGTCAGGTATTTGTAACATATGCCGAACTTACCAGCCACTAGAAGGACATACGAGACCAGCACTGGATTACATAATCACATATTCACATTGGTTTCTAGTGACATGTACTCATATCCTATTCTATTCCTAAGGTTCAACTGAGATTTCTCGCTGTCAAACTTTGTCATACATCAATGAGTCATCACATTCTACATATTAAGCATTTAAACAATATAACCAATGCATTTTACATATGAATTATCGTCTAGTAATACCTAATGTAAACTTTGTTTTCCCCTAATCTAGGTAAACTCATTTTTCTTGATCTATAAAAATTAACTCATTTAATCCATATTATTCAATTTTGGCAAAATCATATTTATGAAAAATTACCCATTTTTAACCCTATATTATATTTTTAAATAAGTCCC